>NC_063332.1:161031506-161111375 GCF_021869965.1 Rhincodon typus | reverse complement strand
CAACGGACCCCAGAGTTTAAAAACCTGGTGGGAAAACACACCGACGCGTCAGCAGAGGCTGCACTGAGGATGTTACCAAGCACGGTAACGAAACGTCTGCGGAACAACAAACCAGCTCGGCGAGCCAACCAACCTCATCACTAAACATGCTTTCTACAGACTTCCCACAGTAAGGCCCATCCATAGCTCCAGATGTTCAATGCAATCAAATCAGGATCTGCAGCTGAATACACTTCCTGCATACATGGTCACCATGGAAACTGGAAGTGTCACGGATTTCCCACATATTGCAGGAGGTGCATTCCATGGGGGGCGAGTTCTTCTGCCATACGAACCTGATCAACCACAGACAACAGACCAGGAACAAATTACTCAACCTTACCCAAGACTCACCTAAGCAGATTTCTCTTTCTCACGCAATCTCTCTTTATTCTTAAACTACAAACAACAAAAATAAGGTCTTCACACTCTGTCTCCATCCTGGTACTGCTCACTCAGTCCCTAAAGTTGATTCCAAAGCAGCCTAACCTCTTGCCTAATGTCACAGGAAGGACCCAAACAGCAATGTCCATATAAATCTGCTTAAGGGTTAATTAACAGCCAGAATATATGAGGAAGAACTCACTGTCCTTCCAATAGTGCCTTGAAATCTTGCACGTCTACCTGAAAGGATATATGGAGCTTTGGTTTAACAAATCATTCAATAAAATGCAAATACAAAACATGAAGCATTCCTTCAGTGCTACACGGAAGAGTCAGCCTTGATTTTGTTCTCAGTTACAAAATATAAGGTCAACACTTAGAGGCAAGATCAGGTAATATACGATAATTTAGTAATTATCATTATTAATCAATTAGCTAACATCAATCGAATGAAAATGTAGGGCATTCCCCAGTGGTCAACATCATTATGGTGGTGTTGGCAGAACCACTGGCAGGAAAAGTCTGGATTCTTCAGGAAAGAGTAGAATTGGAAAACTGAAGAACAATATTTATAGTGTTCTTCTTTGAAAGGAATCAATGGAAGGCATCGGAATTCTGTACCAGTTATTAAGTAATTGCATTCGTCTACATGTCAACTGGATTTTGCTGTGCAATGGGCAATAGTGGGGGTTCACACATCACAGGAATACCATTGCATAGAAGGGTACCGACCCGAAACGTCAGCTTTCCTGCTCCTCTGATGCAGCCTGGCCTGCTGTGTTGCTCCGGCTCTACACTGTGTTATCATCGCATACTCTTGACTTCTAATTTGCTCACTGTCCCAGCTCCATTTGTTTTGCTCAAGACATACTTTCTCCTCATCCTGGAGAATGGAATGCAGTTCAAATATGAGCAGGTCTTTTCTCTTTTCAGATGCTGCTGGATTAATTGCGTGTTTCCAAATATTTGCTTTTATAGAAGTTTTTTCAAGTTTTGGATGCATTATTGAATTGAAAGTTATCTTAATATAGAGCTGAACTGAAGGAGAATGATTTGGTAGCTTAAAATGGATTTTTTTGTGATTTTTACTGACCTTTATTATACCATGGAATTTAATGAAAGCTGTCTATTAAGGAAAACATTAACGTTTTAATGTTGTTCTCAAGGGCACAGAAATCACAAGAGTGAAATCTACCATGATCATGCAAATACCTCTTCTACTGTATTTCATCTTAGCATTGTATGGTCACCTAGTATTTAAATCAATATAAAGAAAATGATTTGCTCTTTTATAATCATAATTATAGTGTATAAGATGAGTACTAAGGTTACTTCCTAAAGGTAGTTTATTCTTCTGTCTATTGCAAATTAATGTTTATGTGTAACACAGCACTTCTTGGACAAGCACAGACATAACAGCAACACATTGTTGATTGTGATATAATGTAGAGATTAAGAATTGATTACAGAAGATCAAATATTCTAGTTTGGTCAAAATATGAAAACAATAATCTCAATCAATAATGAACGTCTAGAATTCTCTTGCATGAAAAGTAGATTGGTGTCAATTTTATTTATAGGTGATATTTTGGTCAGACAGTTGTTATTCCAGTGTAGCTGCAAGTTGTGCATGGGGACTCTGCAGATTCCAAATCATAGCATGTTCTGAAGTAACTGCCCAGGAAATTGAATTTTCTGTTTGGCAATTTCTCTATGCCTGGAGCACTCTGAAAATCTCCATTTAAATCAGAGAATTCACAGGGTTCATTGTTTTGCAGCTTCTGGTAAAATACACAGATCTTTGCCTGAACTACTCATACAGAATTCTGGAATCTAGACCTCTTTTGGCCTGCATAGCAAATATCTCCCAAGAGTTCCTGTATCTGTTTGGTTATTGTGCTAGGGGTCCAGAGATTTTTTTGTGTCAGCCAGCTTGGCTTTTTTATGTTAACATAGCTCCCGTGTGTTAATTTCCTTCTTGTTGGTCCTGCACACAGATCAAGGGCTGCCAAGTCTCATGGACAGGTATTTCTTATTATCTACAAAAATTACAACACTTTAACTCCTGCTGCTGACCAGAAGCACATTAGGTATAGTTGCAGAGGCACACACAGCCCATACTGTAGCTACCAGCACATATGTAACCAGTTCTGATGTCTATCCACTTGATAGCAGGAGCAACACTGACATGCAAAAGGCTGCACAGCATTAAAACTCATTTCACATTTTTACCTTATTATTGGCATAAGCTGCTAAACTTTCAAAACATTACAGATATACAAACTAGAAACAATGATTGCAATTTTAGGCAACAGTCTTTTAAAGCATGTTGGCAACCAATAACTGTCCAGTTTAGTTGGTAGGTGATAGGGCTCTTACGCACAGTAATCGGGCTGGAATTTTTGTCAGGGTACTGTGGATTAAACAGGTCTGATGGATAGCCTACCAGCTTTCCACCAATACCCAAGATGTTTCCCATAAAATGGGCTATTGTGTGGATGTGTGTCAAAATTGGCAGACCTTAAGCATTTTTAAATAAATAATTAAGAGTTAATTAAGCTTGTTGAAAGCTAGTTTAAAAAAAAAAGATGAGAGCACTTTCATGAGCCAAAGCCCTTGTGTCCAGAAGATAGCATGCCCATTCCTGCTCCCTGCCTGTACTTTAAAGCCCATTAGTTCACTTCATTTTGAAGAGGGTCAGATACTCCCTTCTAATGCCACCAATTACCCAGGTCCAGGATCAGTAACAGCCTACATGAATGTCTGCTTGGAGTTGCTGGTTAATCAGATTGACCAACAAGTCCAGTGGGCAGGATCTCCACCCACTGAGGGAAGCAAGTCCCATTCTGTTCTTGTTAACACCACCTCAATGTATTATGGCTGTGGGGATAATATGTTTTCCCTTGGTGAGAAACTGACTGACTTTCAAAATCAGGGTTGGAGAGATTATCCTGTAAAAGGTCTGCACAAAGTCTCAAACCCCCACACTGGATCATGACTTTTTACAAAAATGTAATATTATTTTATTTAATATATACCTAACCAAAGAACACATCCATTTGTGCAAAATAAAATAAATCCATTGGATAGCATCTAAAAAAAAGTCCAACAAAAGAACCAACAGATTTTTCTGATGATAAATTTGTGGATTGTATCTAACAAACAAACAGGACGTTGTGGGGGAACTGTCAATTCTAAAATGATTATGTCTAAATTACTCTTTAATCCAGGTTTCTGCTTGTATCTCAAAATTTAATTCAGGATATCTGCCTCATTGCAAATAATAAAGTCAGAGACTGATTCTCTGTAATTGACAAACAAAAACGTGTTCAAAGAGTGCTCCAACCAAAGTTATGACACAAATAAACACATCCAAATTACAGAGATAACAAGGTGTAGAACTGGATGAACACAGCAGGCCAAATTGATTTTCTGAAGAAGGGTCTAGGCCCGAAACGGCAGCCTTCCTGCTCCTCTGATGCTGCTTGGCCTGCTGTGTTCATCCAGCTCTACACCTTGTTATCCCACATCCAAATTATAATTGATTCCTTTAAGATGATGCAATCTCTTAAAAATATCATTTTCAAAAGTTCTTAAAAAGATTCCACAGACATTTTATAGAAATTCCAAGTTTTCTGTACAGCGTTACTTCTGGGTCAAAGATTGTCACACTGTAAACATTGGTAATCAAATTTCAGTAGAAGGCATTTGTTATGGTTTGCCTGCTCTTTCACTCTCGCCAAACAGTTAATCAACAGTTGTCTTTGCACAGTGATCGTTACAGAAAATAATGTCTCAGAATGTCAATGTGTGTAAAAAGCAGACCTAATATTCAGTTTTGAATTCAAATTTCCATTAAATGCAGCACATCAGCCTAAAACAGATTCAGTTTTAAAGGTTAATCATGTGCAAGTAAACATGAAATACATCACAGTAAGAACTTGAAGTCAAAATGTGTTTAATTATAAGTACGAGGTACCCTTTGTTTTGGAAATTTATTGGCCTAAACAACTATTAATCTAGATTTGAATTTTTTAGCTTTCTTTGTACCTGTTTTTCCTCAATCTAACTCTAGGCCATGTCTATATCATACTCAATTGGAACACGGTACTCGAGACAAAATACACAACATAGAACAATGTTGTCTGTTTAAAATGTAGTTGTTCTTCATAGAATCCCTACAGTGTGGAAACAAGCCCTTTGGCTCAACAAGTCCACACCGATCCTTGGAGCATCCCACCCAGACCCACCTAATCTACACATCCCTGAACACTAAGGGCAATTCAGCATAGCCAATCCACCTAGCCTGCATGTCTTTTGGAGGAAACCGGAGCACCCGGAGCAAACCCACAGAGACACGGGGAGAATGTGCAAACTCCACACAGACAGGCGTCCGAGGGTGGAATCGAACCTGGGTCCCTGGCGCTGTGAGGCAGCAGTGCTGACCACTGAGCCACCATGCCGCCCGTTCTCATTACATTTTATTTTTAAAATGTTTTCAACTTAATGCCAGATACCTGAATTTACATAGAGACCAAAATAATAAGCACAAGTTAAAGCAAGTCCTGGGTAAACCATGATAAAAATAATTCTGTACCTCAGAACCAGTTCATTATTAATGGAGAACATTTCACATTAGTTCATAAGACCCAAAAGAAAAGTTAGCCTGTAATGTTGCTAATCAGTGAAAACAGAGGTTTTATACATAAGGATGTCAGCAAAAACTTTTGTATCATGCAGTGTAGTCTAAAATGAAGTTTCATGTACTGTCAAGGGTCTAAGAGTTTGATTGATTGATTGTCATTTGTACCGAAGTACAGTGAAAAGCTTTGTTTATGAACAGAACAGGTAGATCATAGTAAGCAAGGACGTACAGAACGAAAAGACTTTGAGGCATACAAGTTACATTGCACAGGGCGTGTGCTAGCCAAGGTCAATGTTAACAAGATCAGCATTATTTGATGCTAGAGAATCAATTCATCAGTCTAATAACACCCAGGAAGAAGCTGCTCCTGAACCTGCTGGTGTAGGTGTTCAGGCTTCTATATCTTCTGCCCGATGGAAGAGGTTGTAGGAGATTATTACTTTGAGTCAGAAGAATATCATTGTTGACTTGTTTTGGAGATTCACCTAAATTTGATATCTGGTTTTAAATTATATACAAACTGACTACAAAGCAGCCAACAGAATAAAGATTAAAAGTAGTTAGTTTGCCTAGTGCTGGTCCAGTAGAAGCAGTGCTGAGACCACTGTTATTCACAATTGGCAATAATAATTTGGGCTTGAGAAACTGAACAAATTGTGGGGAAGAGGGTAATTAATACAGAACATATTGTGAGAAAATACAGAAAGATGTTTATGTGCCAATGTTCCCACAATCAACAATGAACTTCAGTAACTAAGATCGTACTGTTTGGTACGAAAATAAGGAGGCCACATACAGCTGTGAGACGGGTAGGCGATGACCTAGTAGTAATTTCGCTAGACTATTAATCCAGAAACCCAGCTAATGTTCTGGGGACCTGCGTTCGAATCCCACCATGACAGATGGCGGAATTTGAATTCAATAAATGTTTAAAAAGTCTGGAATTAAGAATCTACTGATCACCATGATATCATTGCTGATTGTCAGAAAAACCCATATGGTTCACTAATGTCCTTCAGGGAAGGAAATCTGCTGTCTTCACCTGGTCTGGCCTACATGTGACTCCAGATCCACAGCAATGTGGTTGACTCTCAATTGCCCTCCCAAATGGCCCAGCAAGCCACTCAGTTGTACGAATCGCTACAAAGTCTCAAAGAAATGAAACCGGATGGATCACCTGGTACAGACCTAGGCACCGGAAAAGACAATGGCAGAAACAGCCCTGTCAATCCTGCAAAGTCCTCTTCACTAACATCTGGGGGTTAGTGCCAAAATTGGGAGAGCTGTCTCACAGACTAGTTAAGCAACAGCCTGACATAGCCATACTCACAGAATCGTACCTTACAGACAGTGTCCCAGACACCACGATCACCATCCCTGGATATATCCCAGCAGAGGTGGTGGCACAGTGACATACAGTCAGGAGGGTGTTGCTCTAGGAGTCCTCAACATGGACTCCAGACGCCATGAAGTCTCATGGCTTCAGGTTAAACATGGACAAGGAAACCTCCTGTGATTACTACATACCGTCCTCCCTTAACTGATGAATTCATTGTATTCCTCATTGTTGAGCAAGACTTAGAGGAACTACTGAGGATGGCAAGGGCACAAAACGTTCTCTGGGTGGGGGATTTTGACATTCACCACAAAGAGTAGCTCAGCAGCAGTATTACTGATCGAGCTGGTCGGATCCTAAAGGAAATAGCTGCTAGACTGGGTCTGTGGCAGGTGGTGAGGGAATCAACAAGAGGGAAAAACATATTTGACCTCAGCCTTACTAATCTGCCAGCTGCAGTTGCATCTGTCTATGACAGTATCGGTAAGAGTGACCATCGCACAGTCCTTGTGGAGACAAAGTCCACATTGAGAATAACTTCCATTGTATTGTGTGGCACTATTACCGTACTAAATGGGACAGACTTCACAGAGAGTTAGCAACTCAAGACTTGGCACAGCATGGCTCGGCATATCCCCCACTCAACCATTACAATCAAGCCAGGGGATCAACCCTGGTTCAATGAAGAGTGCCAGAGGGCATGCCAGGAGCAGTTCCAGGCATACCTGAAGATGAGGTATCAACCTGGTGAAGCCACCAAACAAGACTACTTGCATGCCAAACAGCGAAAGCAGCTAAATGATCCCAAAAACAGCAGATCAGATCTAAGCTCTGCAGTCCTGCCACATCCAGGCATGAATGGTGGTGGACAATTAAACGACTGACTGGAGGAGGAGGCTCCACAGATATCCCTACGCTCAATGATGGAAGATCCCAGCACATCAGTGCAAAAGATAAGGCTGAAGCATTTGCAGCAATCTTCAGCCAGAAGTTTCAAGTGGATGATCCATCTCGGCCTCCTTCAGTGGTCCCCAGCATTACAGATTCCAGTCTTCAACCAATTTGATTCACTCCACGTGATATCAAGAAATGGTTGGAGGCACTGGATATTGCAAAGGCTACGGTCCCTGACAACATTGCAGCAACAGTACTGAAGACTTGTGCTCCAGAACTTGCCACTCCCCTAGCCAAGCTGTTCCAGTACAGTTACAACACTGTAACCACCAAGAAGACCATCTACTTGCAGGAAAGGTCAGATGTAGCAGCCATAAATATATACAGTCCCTAAGGTTCTTGAGTAGCTTTGTAGTGGATGCTGTGGTTGGTTCGCTTGACAAGCTGGTTTGTTAGTTCGTAGACGTTTAATTACCTTGCTGGGTAACATCATCAGTGCAGCCTCCAATGAAGCGCTATTGTGTTTTCCCACCTGTTATTTAAACTCTGGGGTCATTTCTGGTTTTCCTTCACAGTGGTGCATATATAGGGTCTAGTTCTATGTGTTTGCTGATGGTCGTCTTGGTGGAGAACCAGGCCTCTAGGAAGTCCCGTGCTTGTCTCTGTTTGGCCAGTCCTAGGATCCTGGTGTTGTCCCAATCAAAGTGATGGATCTCCTTATCCATGTGAATGGAGATGACTGAGTATTGTTGTATCTTTTTTGTTGCTATTTGGTGTTCATGTACTCTTGTGGTCAATTTTCTTCCTGTCTGTCCAATGTAATGTTTGTCACAGTCCTTGCATGAAATTTTGTATATTACATTGGTTCTGTCCATAGTGGTTAAGGGGTCTTTGGTTCGAGTTAGCAGTTGGCGTAGGGTTGATGTGGGTTTGTGTGCTACTCTGATGCCCAATGGTCATAGGAGTCTCATGGTCAGTTGGATATGTTCTTGATGTATAGTAGCGTGATGAGTGTGTCAGGGCGTACAATATCTTCCTGGTGTTATTCGTGTGATAGGCATTGTTGGATCCAGTTGTTCGGGTATCCGCTGTCCTTAAACACTTGGTGGAGGTACTCTTTTTGGCATAGTTCTGGATTGCTATAGTGTATTGTCACCCGTTTAAATAGAGTTTCCCCACAACTCTGTTTGTGGGTGTTAAGGAGGTTACTGTTGAAATTCACTACTTGGTCAGTGTGTGTGGCCAAAAAAGCCAAGCACAGGAATCCCTAGAGGCCTGGTTCTCCACCAAGAAGGCCATCAACAAACACAAAGAACTAGACCCTATATATAAACCACTGCGAAGGAAAACCAGCAATGAGGTAATCAAATCCAATGGACCCTAGAGTTTAAATACCAGGCAGGAAAAGACAACAGCGCTTCATCGGAGGCTGCACTGATGATGTTAGCCAGCAGGGCAATGAAACATCTGCGAACTAACAAGCCAGCTCAGCGAGTGAACCAACCACAGCATACATACAGTCATTATTTATCTAAAAGTGAGTTCAGAGAAACGTACGATCAAACAGCCATTCAAGCCTGCTTTTCCATTCACTCCACATTCTTGCAGATACCTGATAATTTTTCAGTCTCTTCATAATGAAGAATCTACCTACTTCTGCTTTAAAAATATTTAGTGATTGTGCATCTATTGCCTCTCAAGGAAGGAAATTCCAGGGACTCACAGCTCAGAGAGAAAAAATCCTCATCTGATTTAAATGGGCAACCTCATAATTTAAACTATGGCCCCCTGGCTCTAGATTCTCCCACATTGGTAACATCCCTTCAACATCCAGCCAGTCAAGTCCCCTGAGGATCTTACATGTTTCAATTAAGTTACCTCTGATTCTTCTTAACTCCAGACACCTACCCTTTTGACTCTTTCCTCATTAGGCAATGTCTCATTCTAGCTATAATTCAAGGAAATCTTACCTGAAAACTTACCTTACCAACTCATTAATATTCTTCTGTTAGTACAGTGAGCAGTACTGTACACAGTACTCCAGATGCAGTCTCACGAATGACCTGTTTAGCTAAAGCATGAACTCCTTACTGTTGCATTCAATTCCCCTTACAAAAAAAAATTCTCTTAGCTTTCCTCATTACTTGCTTTACATTAACTGTCCGAGATTTAAGCATCAGGACACCCAGATCTCTCTGCATCAAGAGGTCTGCAATCCCTCATTATTTAGTTTATCTGCTTCCTTTTTGATTCTTTCAGCCAAAATAGACAATTTCACATTTACCCACATTCTACTCCATTTGCGAGATCTAGCTCACTTATTAATCTCTCTCTACCTCTTTGTAGGCTCCTTATGCCCTCTTCATAACTTACTTACTTCCTTACTTATTCTGCACCTTCAGTAAATTTAGCTATCATACCTTTGGACCCTTAGTCCAAATCATTTAAAAGAATTGTAGAGTAGAGGCTCCAGCAGTGATCTTGTAGCACACTGACATTTGCTGTGATCATGACATTTGCTGGCCTGAAAAATACCCATTTAGTCCTAGTCTGCTTCATGTTTGTCATAGAGCTGTACAGCATGGAAACAGACTCTTCGGTCTACCTTGACCTGCCGACCAGATAGCCGAAATTAATCTAGTTCCATTTGCCAGCATTTGGCCCATATCTTTCTAACCCTTGCTATTCATGTACCCATCCAGATGCCTTTTAAATACTGTAATTGAACCAGCCTCCACCACTTCCTCTGGCAGCTCATTCCATATACGCACCACCCTGTGAGTGAAAAAGTTGTCCCTTAGGTCCCTTTTATACCTTTCCCCTCTCATCTTAAACTTATGCCCTCTGGTTGTGGACTCCCCCACCCTGGGGAAAAGACCTTGGTTATTCACCCTATCCATGCCCCTTGTGATTTTATAAACTTCTATAAGGTCATCGCTCAGCCTCCGACACTCCAGGGAAAACAGTCTCAGCCTATTCAGCCTCTCCCTACAGCTCAAACCCTCCAAACCTAGCAACATCCTTGTAAACCTTTTCTGAGCTCTTTCAAGTTTCACAATAACCTTGCTATAAGCAGGGAGACCAGAACTGAATGCAGTATTCCAAAAGTGATATAACTAACGTCCTGTACAGCCGCAACACAACATCTTAACTCTTAACTCTTATTGGCAATAGCCAATAAAGCCAAGTGTATCAAACACCTTCTTCCTTATCCTGTTGACCTGCGACTCCGCTTTCAAATAACTTCGAACCTGCATTCCAAGGTCTCTTTGTTCAGCAACATTCCGAAGACCTTACCATTAAGTGGAAAAGTCCTACCCCAATTTGCCTTTCCAAAATGCAGCACCTCACATTTATCTAAATTAAACTCCATCTGCCACTCCTTGGCTCATCAGCCCATCTGATCAAGATCCCGTCGTACTCTGAGGTAACCTTCTTCACTGTCACTACCCCACCAATTTGGTGTCGTCTGCAAACTTACCAACCATACCTATGTTCACATCCAAATCATTTATATAAATGACAAAAAGCAGTGGACCCAGCACCAAGCCTTGCGGCACATTGCTGGTCACAGCCTCAAGTCTGAAAAGATACCCTTTACCACCACCCTCTGAATTTCTGCCTTTGAGCCAATTCTGTATCCAAATGGCTAGTTCTGCCTATATTCCATCTGATCTAACCTTGTTAACCAACCTACATCGAGTAACCTCGTCGAACGCCTTACTGAAGTCCATATAGATCACTTTTGCCGCTCTGCCTTCATCAATTCTTCGTTAGTTCTTCAAAAAATCTCAATCAACTTAATGAGACATAATTTCCCCATGCACAAAGACTTGTTGACTATCCCTAATCAATACTTGCCCTTCCAAATACTTATAAATCCCATCCCTCAGGAACCCTTCCAACAACTTGCCCACCACTGATGTCGGGCTCACCAATCTGTAGTTCCCTGGCTTTTCCTTACCACCTTCCTTAAATAGTGGCACCACGTTAGCCACCCTCCAGTCTTCCAGCACCTCACCTCTGGCTATCGATGACAAAAATATTTCAGCAAGGGGCCCAGCAATCACTTCCCTAGCCTCCCACATAGTTCTAAGGGTACACCTGATCAGGTCCCGGGGATTTATCCACCTTTATGTGTTTTAAGATGCCCAATACCACGTCCTCTATAATATGGACATTTTTCAAGATGTCACTATTTATTTCCCCAAATTGTCTAGCTTCTATATCCTTCTCCACCGTAAACACTGATGCAAAATATTCAGGCTGCCACAGGGAACATAAGACGAATAGCATTAATGCATTGAAGAAAGGTCAAATAGCATCCAAGGGAGAAAGAAATAATGGGAGCATTAAAAAAACATTAATGGGAGCAGTTGACCCATTGGCCCAATGACCATTTCTGCGCTGTCATTGTTATGTCAAATTCTGTGTCTGAATAACAATGCAATGTTACAATGATGCTTAATCTTATGTTTATAGTTTGTGAGGGTGGATTAGCTCCTTTACATTAAAAATTAACATTCTTCTACAACTACAGCACCAGTATATTAGCCCTTGACAAAACAAAAATCTGCAAAAGATGACATTGCATTTAGAATCGAATTGCAATTTTGCACTGAAAGAATGGGTAACATAAAGTGCAGAAACAATAAAGAACGAGTTCCACATACCTGAATGCGTGTTTGCAGTGTCATACAATATGAAATCTGAGTAACCTGTCATCAGTCTGCGGTGTAGAGATGAATCCTGATTTTTCAAACACTTCAAAATTAAAAGTAATGATGTTAAAAGTCATTTAGTAGTTCAGCATTTGAATAATGAAGAGAAAAGACATATTTGTCAAAGGTTTATGTCTTGCATTCATCATGACAGTTTGCCAGAATATTAATTTAAGGGAAAAGTGACATTTGTACTGTATGCGAGGACAGTGCTGACTGATTAGCTATTAAAAACAGATTATTTGAGAGTGCTTCCAAATGCACAAAATTGTTAACACAATAAACCTCATTGTTCGGTCTTGATTATAGTAGTGGACTAAATTATATAACAGCTATGGGTCAAGGAAAACAAGAGACACAAAGTAAACTAGTGCAATGCTAAAATCTGAAACAAACGTATAGATTGCTGGAGAAACTCGGCAGGCGTGGCAACATCTGTGGAGAGAGAGCGGGAGGGGCAGAGTTACCGTTTTAAAGTGTCCCACCGGACTGAAAACGTACAACTCGAAACGTTAACTGTTACTCTCTTCACAGATGCTGCCAGATCTGCGGAATTTCTCCAGCATTGTGTGTGTTTCAAAGAATTGTGGAACCAGTATACGCACCGATTCCTACCATTCAGCAATGCAAGTTCTGACAATATTAAGTGAAATATTTTGAATTAATGTTGACTTAAACGTATAATAAGAATTGGCATTCACTTGAAAAATAGAACACTTCAATTTCTCTAAAATCTGCACTCACGTATGCAACAGCATCGCCCCCTTTCCCGACCAAATCTGGACCGTGCCCACAAGCAGCTGCCGAGTGGTGAACGCCAGCGATTGGCACCTCCAGAGATTTCCTGTAGGCATTTTCAAGAGCTCCGTTCTGCAGCAAATGGATCGAACCTGTCGGAACTCGGAATTCTTTCCCAGTTCTCCAAATCACGCGTGACTGCAACCTGAAAACATTGATCAAGGGGTGGAGGGCGCTTGCGGATTCGTGACCTCGCCCAGTGTGAGTAAAAAGGACGAGCGAGATGCTGAATTGGATGGCAGAATGGCATGTTACGAATGGGGTCCCCTTGGCAATCCACATCACAGCTCACAGATCCCGAGAGATTCACCACGCAAACAGGAGAACCGCTCACAGAAGTGGATAAAGCATTACACTGTTATTCACTGCGTGGGAATCAATATACTGCAGATATGGTCCGGCACAGTCCTGCATACTAGACAGAGTGACTGCATCAGGAGAGCCCTGTTATTCAGTGTGGGAGACAAGTTCATCTTTCATTGTCCTGCCCGACTCCTCTTGCAGCATCCATTGTCCCAGGGAAGCCAATGTCCCGCCCCCACACCCCACTCCGATAGGCCCGATTGACAAAATTCAGATTCTGATTGGACAATTCTGCCGCTTTCTGTGTGGCTGACTCAGCCTTCAATCCGGCGGCCGCGCGACGTATGCCGGTACCTGTAGTGCAGGAGCGCGGCAATCTCTGTGTCTTTCTAATAGGCGGGGGTCGGAAAGAACTACAATGTCCATCATCCACAGCCGCCTCTGCGGTTGGCCTGTGCTGAAAGTTGTAAGAAAGTTTGAGCTATGTTGGGAAAACTTTCTCTTTTGTGATGAGCCGAAATCTCTCTCATTTCCTCGACATTTTATTTAGGGGAGCGAGAGGGTTTGAAGGAATAAATTCGCTACCAAGTGAAGTTTTTAATTAAACATTAATTGGGAAGAACATTCCTATTTTAAAAGGACGGTTGCCAGGAGCACAGAAAAACAAGACCACCCAGGAGGCTCTATTAGGTGGATCCCACTCTAAAACACTATAATCTGCAATGGAGGAATAAACATTGCCGTCTCAAAACGTTCTCCCTTACTTCCCTCGCAATGTTTGCAGATGGCAAAGGTGTCTTGAGGGTGTTTGCTGTTTGGGATGGAGAGATTGTTCGAGTTATTTGAATGGCGGCCAGCAGCAGTCCTGCACTGGCCAGCTGTTCAGCCCGAGCCGGATGGACCATCCTTTCCAGTCAGTTGCAGGTTTATCCCGCTTTCCTGGCGATCGCTGTGGTGCTGGGCTTTGTCCTGGGAATCGCTGGTGCAGTACTTCTTTATATATTTGTACTGGAACCAGCCTTGCAAAGGAAGGTAAACTGCTCTAATTGATGAATGTGCCTTTCAACACAAGGAAGATCTAATTCGTGAAACACACCTTTTTACTGTCACATATGAATCCAGCGGGAGGAACGGTTTGTATTTTGTTACAAATCTTATTTATTTTTCAGGAACATTGTTCAAGTGGGACTGATGATGATTCCTGTTCTGAATATTCCGATGATAGCCAGAGTTTTAAAAGCAATGAGGACGAAAGAGGCGCTAAACGTGGAGCTTCCCCTTATTATGAAGTGGGTGGTACTTGTTTTCTCTTGTCCTACGTTGTTCCAGGGAGGGATCCATCAGTTTTATAGCAGTAATCCGATCACTTTGTGGTTCTGTCTAGTCGTTGATCGTCTTAAAAAGAAGCAGAAAGGCAATTAAACTCCACCCACTGTTAATAGTGATAATGCCGAGAGACTGCATCACGGCAGACAGAGAATAATATATTGTACATCACGTATCCACCCTTATGAACCAACCCAGCATGCAACTCATCAAGAGTAGTGCAAAAGATCTGCTAATACATAACAGTTACATCTCTCCCATCCCATTCATTTCCTGGATGCCCAGTACTGCATAATGCTGAAACGGTGCTGTGCACTGGGGAGACATGTATTCCATTCTCTTCACTTTAACTATGTATATAGCAGAACCAAAGTTAATGTTTCAAGTCCGTATGATTTTTTTTGTTTCTTCAGATCTCATGAAGAACTTTTGAAGAAGTCACACCAGCCTCGAAACATTTATGTCTCCACAGATGCTGTTGATCTTTTTTTCCAGCACATTCTGTATTTGCTTTGGAATTCTTCCCAGATTGTCCAGGGACCTGAAGCCAGATGATATGCTAAGAGGGAGCAGGATTGCTTTAAGTAAATTAGTCTTCTCTAGGCTATAGAAAGTTTCGACGCAAGGCCCATTGAAATTTAAGAAACTCAGCATTCCATGTTTGTTTTTCAGGCCATTGTTTTACAGGCAATGGAACCAAAGCAGATAGGTAAAGTTAAATTTATGACATGTTACAGCAGAAATAGTAGATCAATTAGGGCCCTTGAGCCTGCTCAGCTATTCATTACAATAGCTGATTTTCTGCCTCGGCTCCATTCCTGCACTTTCTGCCAATCTTCCTTGTTTCTCCAAAAGACCAAAAATTTATCTATTTCACTTCTAAATATACTTATGATAGACAATTCCAAAGATTGACATTGCTCTAATTGAAGAAATTTTTCCTCATTTCAGTCCAAATTCTGAGACTGTACTTCCCCAAATCTTCCAGATTTAAATCTTCAAGGAAAACACCTCTCAGTATCTGCCTGTTCAGAATCTTGAATGCCTCAATGAGATTGCCTCTTGTTCTTCTAAACTTGAGGAAGCAGAGCATGGATACAACTCAGCCCTGATTAATGAATGGCAAGACAGTATTGAGAGGATGATTGAGGCCTTTGATCTTTCATACCACGTTGTTTGCAGCATTCTACAGTACTATAATTCCAACGCTGGGCTTTTGCCTTCTATAAACATAGGGTAGCAAGTGGCTCAGTGGTTAGCACTGCTGCCTCACGATGCCAGGGAACTGGGTTTAATTCCAGCCTCGGGCTGTGTGGAGTTTGCACATTCTCCCCATGTCTGTGTAGGTTTCCTCCCACTTTCCAAAGATGTCCAGGCCAGCTGGATTAGCCACGGGGAATACAAGGTTACAGGGATAAGGTAGTGGGCTGGATCTGGGTGGGATGCTCTTCAGAGGGTTGGTGTGGACTCGATGGGCTGAATGGGCTGCTTCCACACTGTTGGGATTCTATGATTCTTATGCCATTGTGGGGAAGCCCAGCCCTCAAAATTCTGAAGGTGACTATGTAGGGACTAAAAATCTGTTGCAGTGGATCTCAATTTCCATTTCCTCTTTCTTATGCCTTATTCTTTGTGTTACTCAGCGGGAACAAAGAGAAAAATCACATGTAATATCTCTAGTGCATGTAAACATCATAATCCAGTCTTATGGAGGCAAGAGCATTTGCCAATGGTGTGTGCTTCTGTATTGAAACTTGAGCACGTTCTAATTAACAAATTAAACTTCCATCTGATCCTTAGCTATCAAAGTCTTTTAGCTGTTGTAAACAAAGAAACACAACACCATTACTAACAAGAAGCTGTTATTACTGCAGGACAAATATGCATAAGCAATTAACATATTGTAAATTAGGATATAGGAATGTACAATAAGCATATAAAATGAAACAAAGCATCTGTGACTTTAAAACTGGATTGAAATATATCCACATTCCCTGTTTCAACTGTCCCTGGCCACTAACCCACCAATACTGAACTAAATCTTGACTCTGTTGATGAATTCTAATTCATCACAGGGGCATAACATGGAGGCTGTATCCACTTAATTGTTGGATATTATTCTCCTAGCAGTGGAAAAATCTCCTCTGATTAAATCAGAAGTGAGAATGGGCCAAAAGTAGCAACAGGATTTGATTAGGCTCATTAATGAACCAATTAACACCAATTATTCCTGAGCCCTCTGGAATTTAAAGGTGATTGAGGGATTAAATATGAGCTGCACCGCACAACCTTCAAGTACCTCCCAAAAGGCACCCAGCAAACCCTAAAAGGCATGTTGTCAGATGTTCTGTGCCTGTCTGAGATACCAGGTGTCGTGAAAGTGGGCGTTGCTCCCTTTGACCCTCAGCAACCCAGCATATATCTGAGTCTGTGATCCACTGGTGATCCCTGGATCACTACCAGCTACAGTCACCAGCTGTGGAGAGCTGCGGATTGGCCAGCAGCTTTTGGCACCCAGGATTTCTGCCTCCTGGGTCCTAACACCTAGAGAAGATTACGTGCCTGACAAGCCCTTCATTTATTTGAACCTCCCATGGAAGTGACTCAGGGTCACTATCGATTCTCTGGGTGTATAAGCTTTTGGGGTGCCCTTTAATTTAAGACCTATTCTATTATAAGACATTTGTAGACTGTCTCTCTCAAAATTCAATCTAAAAGTTTACTAATCCTGATTAATTACAAGACCCATTCCCAGTGCAAATGTGTTTTCACAAGTTTTACAGAATTTATTCAGTTTATGATAACAAGTGTAAAATAAATCATAATAAAAGCAATGGTTACTGTGGATCCATTTTGGGATGCCAATTCATGACGCAGTTAAACTGGGCACAGGTGTCTTGTTCTGTTGAGTGACATTCTTCTGTCTTTGACCTTCCTTTTTGGTGTATCAAACACCTAAGCACCATGGCTTATTGATCCTCACTAGCCACTGTATGATCAGAGATATTTGGAACTTTCATTGGCTTTTTGGTGCACGAGCAACACATAAATCATGATTAATCTTAGATTGGTGGCTTAGCAGTGTCTTCCCAATTCCTGATTGGTTTAGTTAAAAGTGATGGGCATCTTACTGACATCACTTCCTACAGTCTCATGATTTATTCTTTGAGACAACAATCAATTTGTTAAATAAATCCCTTTTGTAACAGTTTGTCTTTCTTAGCTCTCCAAAGCCAGAGTTCTTTACCAAGACAAGGTGGCACAATTGAGGCCATTTGTGACTGTCGAGGTGTAGAATCATCTTCGGATGATTAACTATTATCACAGATGTCCCAATTTCTGCAGCTAAAACGATTTGAAAAAAAAAAACTAAAAGTCCATAAAACTCACTGCAGAATCTAATTCAAAAATATAGGTATAAAATTTATATTTATTCTAATAGACCTGTTACATACTTTATGTAACAAAACTCAACTAATCCAAAACACACATAACTGTATGTTTGAGTAAAAGCCGTGTCCAACTTCAAAAGCACTTTCACCTGTGTTAGTTTAAGTTTCCATTAGCCTGAGTGATAAACAGCAATAAACCTTTCAGCCAATGACCTTGATTTTGACCTGCACCCTATGGCTTTCTTCATTACAGAACTGTTTGCAACAAACCCCGGTTGAACAAGGTATAATCTAATTTCTCGTTTGCTTAATGAAAACAAAGTGATTAATTATTGCAAAGTATCTCAATCCTGCAAGTCGAACCCACATCCAGAATCTTAAATCTGCAAAGCCAAATCCTGCTGCTATCTCACCATGTCAGAAAATCAGCCTGACCCTTTTGAGCAGGCAAAGTGAGATGTTCAGGAGGCCAATAGGGTCCTTTATTAAATCTACAGGTTGTCTTCTGATGAACGGATGTGCAATTTCAGTGTGGTAACAATTTCTTTCAGGCTGGCCCTGGTACAATGTGCATTGTGGACTAGAAGATTTAATTTTGTTTAGTCTCGGGGTTCACTTGCCTTGGCATTCTCTGCCCAATTCCACGAGCACTGTCCATCCCTTAGCTTGACCAAATCCCCACTCATGAATTAACTGGGACCCCAGTTGCGGTCTATGCCCATCCACTAGAAAAATAGTGAATTCAGCTGGATTTGAACTTTTCACCAAGACAATTTCAGGAAATGAGCTCTAGACATTAAGAACGCCAAAACATTGATAACTCCAGAATCACTGGAGGCTCCAATCATATATTAGATCCATTTTAAAATGTCATAGAATCATCAAGATCTACAGCACAGAGAAAAGGCCCTTTGGCCCATCATATCCACACTAGTCAAACAAAAACACCTAACTATTCTAATCCCATGGAGTCCATAGTATTTGACACTATAAAACAGCACAATATCAAATCATGAATAATGTTGTGGGGGAATTTATTAAAAAACTATCCATTGTTGCAAAATAATAGTTAAATGAGATAGCATTCTCAAAATTTTAAATTTTCTTATTGAAATAATTGGAATAATCCTTGGTTCTTTCAAGTTTGAATGTTGTTTGGACTCTGAAAAAAATATATTTTACAGAATATGCAGTTATTTTTGTAATTACAACTTCCATTTTGCTTTATATTGAAATATGAGCATTTAACTAAGCTTTAAACATGGCATGAGTTCTCTTTGACCCTAAGCTCCTAGAAAGATAAATGACTTGGAACACTTCACCAAAACATTTTGACTGGCTAATACGTTTTTTATTTGACAGGAAAATGAAACATCATTGAACAGTAATATAGCTGCTTTTGCACTGAAGGCAAGAGTCATATATCCCATTAATCAAAAATTCAGGGTAAGCATCACTGTTGTTGTAATGAGCGGCAATTCTGGTAATGCAATATCGAGTTGGAAGTTGTTTTGGTTTGCATTAATTAATAGATAATGTATGATTATCATTTTTTGGATTGAAAACCTGTATTTACTAGAAAACTAGTTATAAAATCTGGTTACATGGTAGTTTATATTAGGTTCACAATTTAAAAGAATTATGTAACCAATAATTTAATTGTCTAATTTAATACTCCAAATCCAAAATGCAGATTTTCCAGTTCTAGGGCAAGATGTTACTCCCTAATTCTTTTCTTTTATAGAATAATAGTCAATGAATAATCTTTCAATCATAAAAGCAAATTAACAATGGTTGTGGGAAATCTGAAGAAGTGCTGGAAAAACTCAGTAGGATTGAGTCCAAAGAAGAGCCATATTTGATTTAAAACGTTAACTTTCTCTGTCCAGACATGCTGACAGACCTGCTAAGTCTTTTAATTGTATTGATGTTCTACTTCTAAGTTATGAGATGTGACATGTATTTTATTTCTAGCCACTAGCAGATGGATCATCTCATCCCTCTCTATTAGAAGGATTGAAGCAGAGAGATTCCATCAAAAGAACAAAAGAAGATTTTGTTTTATCAGATTCTGAGTTCCTCGATCTCAAGAGTGAGAGAGATTACAATTGCTTTCCAGGGAATTATCCACCATCAACAACAGTCTGTAACGAAAATAACACAGTTCCGATAGTGACATTCTTTTCTGAATTACTGGGATATACAAGGTAAAATATTTTCAAAAAGTGTACTAGGGACAGGTGTGTGCACAAATCTCATTATTGTACACAATCAAGTCAAATGTATTGCTCACGTGAATGGAAGAAAGTAGCTAGGGGATAAGTGGACCAGCACTTGTAAAAGTAATTTTAATGCCACACAATCCACCTTCGCTGAAACAAAGTTTGAAGTTGAGTTAATTAGGACATAATGAGAAGACTTATTTCATTCTTCAATGTGAAGTCATGTATTCTGTCCTTAATTTATATATTATTTGCATTTTATAATATTTATAATTAAGTAAAAGAATAAGGGAAACTGGAAGAGGAGAAAATTGGAGCAGATGACTTTTTCTCTAATTAAGATTAAGAATCTGGGAACAAGTAAAAGAAGTTTATTGTCCCCAGTGGTGGTTGGATGTTACTGCAACATACAAAAGCAAAATTAGTGGAAGTGGGAAATCTGAAATAGATTGTAGAATCCCTACAGTGTGGAAACAGGCCCTTCGGCCCAACAAGTCCACGCTGACCTTCAGAGCATCCCACCCAGACCCATCCCCCTATAACCCACCTAATCTACACATCCCTGAACACTATGGGCAATTTAGCATGGCCAATCCATCTAGCCTGCACATCTTTGGACTGTGGGAGGAAACCAGAGCACCCAGAGGAAACACAAGCAGACACGGAGGGGGGAGAACGTACAAACTCCATACAGACAGTCATCCGACGGTGGAATTGAACCCGGGTTCCTGGTGCTATAAGGTAGCGGTGCTAACTATGCCACCCCTAAAAACCTACCGACTTGGTCAGGATGGGGACCTTGGCATTATTAGCACCATGCTCCAACCATCTGAGCTAACCGACCCGTAAATGAAAACATAAAATGCTGGAGAAGGTCTGGCTGCATCTGTAGAGAGAGAAACAGAGTTAATATTTCAGGTGCCTGAGTTGGCGTGTTTCCAGAATTTTCTGCTTCTGTTTTTCCTGTGGCATGAGAAGTTTGCATAAGCTATCTCTATTATAAATATAGGTGAAGAAATCCATAATGGAAATCACATACATACATGTAAGAGGTTTAAGAGTTATAATGCATGTCTATACATCTATACAGATGGTTCTGCGTGTTCAGCATTTCTTTGATACTATTCACTGTTGACCATTTGTAATTTTGTGTTTCTGCCTACTTAACAGTCCTGAAGCTGAGCTTGGCCTGTACAGATTCAGTCTGCAAACCCTAAGGCTTTTAGATGCAGAATTACGACAAGAACAGTATATGGTATGTCTAGAGAAGTTGCAAAGTCCTTTTTGAACATAGGATGTCTTAACGTAAAAATACTGATTGTGTCATTGCATTGCCAGAAGTTCAGTATAGCAACAATTTTGGCCTTTTTTAGTTGGTCTCATCATGATCCCATTCCAAATCCCAATGAGGGGAATCACCTACGGGTGTTCATGCCAGTACCGGTGCTGCCAGCATGATCTCCCCATAAACTCAGAATTGAGACAATACTGCCTGAGCCTCTGAAAAATGCACTGTTGTTTTGTACATAACGTAATGTAGAATATATGTTGCCTTTTATTAATACCGTAAACTGCATGTAACAAAGAAGCACAAAAATAGGTGATATTATTCCATCATTTGTCAAATCTTTACTGTTCAGGAGTTCTGAATACATCCATCTTTCATTTTAGATGTTTCTTCAACTACTAAAATTACAACTGAATGATTTGTACTTGAAAGAGAAAATAGATGAGACGTTTTACAGAGACTTTCTATCCACACAAGAAAAGGTAATGTAAACTCAGTTTCCAATCAAAGTGAAAATACGATAAATCATTATTTCATTGTATTAAAGCAGTAGCCTTTAACTCAAACAAAGTTTTATTTCCAATTACTTTATTTGAAAAGACAATAAAAAAAATTAAACAGTTTGTGTCTACTGGTAAAGTCTTGTGTTTGTTGTAAAACATCATTAAGATTTGGACTTAGGCACAGTTGGTTACAGACAAAAAGAATCCTACATCTTGTAAAGTATCTTGTAGCCAATGAAGTACTTGATTCTATGGTTTCACTGTGGCAATTACTAAAATTTGTTCTTTGGATGTGGGCATTGCTGGCCGAGCCAGAAATTAGTATCCATCCCTAATCACCCTGGAGAAGGTAGAGGTGAGTTGCTTACTTGAACCGTTGCAGTCCTTTGGTGAAGGGATACCCTCAGTTCTTTTAGGAAGGGAACTCCAGGATTTTGACCCAAGGGCAGTGAAGGAACAGTGATACAGTTTCAATTCAGGATGCTGTGTGGCTTGGAGGAGAACCTTTAGGTTGTGGTGTTCCAATGCATCTGCTGCCCTTGACCTTGTAGATGGAATAGATCGTAAGTTTGGGAAGGTATTGTCAAAGGAGTCTTGGTGAGTTGTTGCAGTGCATCTTATAGATGGTATACATTGCTGCTGGTGAAGAGAGTAAATGTTGAAAACGTTACATGGGGTATCAATCAGGCAGGCTGATTTGTTCTGGGTAAGGTCAGGCATCTTGAGCATTTTTGGAGTTCATCCATCCGGGCAGATGGAGAGTATTCCGCTACCTCCTAACTTGTGCTTGGAGGTAATGAACAGGCATTGAAGAGATAGGAGGTTGGTTATTCATCATAGGATTCCTATCCTCTGACCTACTCATGTAGCCACATTATATACATGGCCAGTCTAATTCAGTTTGTGGTGAATGGTGACTCCAGGTCACTGATAGTGAGGATTCATCAATCCTAATGCCATTGAACATCAAGGGGTGATGGTTAATTCTGTCTTGTTGGAGATGGTCATTGCCTAGAATTTGTATGGCTTGAATGTTGTTTGCCATTTATCTAGCCCTGGTGAATCCACCTCATTCATCTTCCTGGACGTCCAGTGACAATTTGAGGTGTGGACACCTGATTGGTTGGTATCTGTAGGGGGTGCGGCATTGGATTTTTACATAGAATCCCTACAATGTGAAAGCAGGCCGTTCAGCCCATCAAGTCCATACCGACCCTTTAAACATCCTGCTCAGACACACCCCATTCCTGTAACGCCATATTTCCCAGGCCTAAACCACCTAACTTGCACATACCCAGACACTATGAGCAATTTCCCATGGCCAATCCACCTTACCTGCACAACTTTGGGGTGTGGGACGAAACTGGAGCACCCGGAGGGAGCCCACGTAGATGCTAGGAGAATGTGCAAATTCCACACAGACAGTCACCCGAGGGTGAAATTGAAGCTGGGTCACTGTTGCTGTGTGGTTAGCAGCAGTGCTAACCACTGAGCAACTGTGCTGCCACAAAGAATATGGGGTGAAAGAAGGAACAGAGATGGAGTTTGATCAGCCATGATCATATTGAATGGTGGAGTAGGCTCAAAGTGCTGAATTGCCTACATTTTTTTATTCATTCACGGGATCAGGGTGTCACTGGCTAGGCCAGTAATTTATTGTTCATCCCTAATTGCCCAGAAGGGAGTTAAGAGTCAACCACATTGCTGTGGATCCAGAGTCACGTGTAGGCCAGACCAGGTCAGCATGGCAGTTTCCCTCTCTAAAGGACATGAGTGAACCTTTAGACTTTTAGTTCTAGATTTTTATTGAATTCAAACTCTACCATCTGCCCTGGTGGGATTCCACCCTGGGTCCCTAGAACATTACCTTTTGTCTCTGGATTAACAGTCCAGCGATAATGCCACTAGGTGGGTATTCCCTGGGTGGGAAGCTCCCCCTCCAGGAATTAGCTCACCAATCAGGTACGTGACTGATTCATGGTAAGGTCTATTGGGCCTCCCAGAAATAGCAACATGGACTCATCACTTTCCACTCAGTGAACAGAACCCCTGCAGTGATCTTTAAATTCTGTCTCACATTTCTATTGAGAGTGATTGCGTTTACCTTCGTAAAATCTGGGGGCATGGCACAATTTTAAATATGGTATTGTTACTTAGGGAGCACAACAGCACAATGCTGGTGTACTAACATACCTGTACTGACGAGGAGTGCTTTGACCCTGGAGTTACAAATTTACAATTTCCTGACCTCAGTTGAGTTGCTACGAGGAATCATGGAGAGAAGTCGAAACATCTCTTCATAGCAAGGAAAGGAAATAAATATTTTGACTTGAGTCTCTAGGCACCAGTTTCATAGTGAAATTTGCAGCAGCACAATGAGGGAAGGGAGGATTACAAAGGTGGAGTGACATAAAGCTGAAGGAAACATCATTTCAAACATAATTAGTTTCAATAAATAATGCAATGAAGAATTTACCATCATTGCATTATTTTCAAAACAACTCATATTTGGTCCTCAACTCTTTGTGAAGAGATATCAATGCGCAATCTCATATATCATAGAGTTATTCAGCACAGAAACCGACCCTTTGGTCCAACTCATCCGCATCGACCAAATACCCTAAACAGATCTAGTTCCATTTGCCAGAATTTGGCCCAGGTCAACCCTTTCTCTTCATGTACCTTCCAGATGCCTTTTAAATGTTGTAATTGTACCCGCCTCCAGCACTTCCTCTGGCAGCTCTTTCCATACAGACACCACTCTCTGTGGAAAAGTTGCTCCTCGGATCCCTTTTAAATATTTTCCCTCTCACCTTAAACCTATGTCCTCTAGTTTTGGACTGTCCCACCCCCAGGAAAAAGACCTCAGCTATTCACCCTATCCATGTCCCTCATGATTTTATAAACCTTAATAAGGTCACCCCTCAGCTTCCAACACTGTAGGGAAGAAAAGCCCCAGCCTATTCGGCCTCTCCCTACAACTCAAACCGTGATTGAACTCTTCTGTTTCAAAGGAACTGGAAAAGCTACAGAACTTGGAGCAGCCGGTGTTGCTAGGTGACACCAACAGGAAAGATTGTGAGCAACCTTATACTTTGGAGGAAGCTGAACAAGATGAACACAGTTACTTGCAATATACTATACACCAGGTAAGACTATTTAAATTTGTAATGCAGTCTGTTGCAATAGCAGCAGGGCCACGTCACTCTTTACAGGAAGATGCAGTGACGTAGCGGCTATGTGATTGGACTAATAATCTGGAACTCCAGGCTAATGACTTGGCAACGTGGGCTGGAATCTCACTACGGCGGATGGTGAAATTTGAGTTCAATGAAGGTCTTATGAGGAAAGGCTGAGGGACTTGAGGCTGTTTTCGTTAGAGAGAAGAAGGTTAAGAGGTGACTTAATAGAGACATACAAGATGATCAGAGGATTAGATAGAGTGGACAGTGGGAGCCTTTTTCCTCGGATGGTGGTGGCTAGCACGAGGGGACATAGCTTTAAATTGAGGGGTGATAGATATAGGACAGATGTCAGAGGTAGGTTCTTTACTCAGAGAGTAGTAAAGGCGTGGAATGCCCTGCCTGCAAAAATAGTAGACTCGCCAACTTTAAGGGCATTTAAATGGTCATTGGATAAACATACGGATGATAATGGAATAGTTTAGGTTAGATGGACTTCAGATTGGTTTCACAGGTCGGCGCAACATCGAGGGCCGAAGGGCCTGTAATGCGCTGTAATGTTCTATGTTCTATGAAGTGTAGAGTTAAAAGCTCATTATTGGCAAACCATTTAATCCTGTTAATTGTCATAAATATCCATCTGAGTTAGGATTGAAATGAGGAAAGGTTTCTTCATCCTGTGGAATTCACTACCACAGAAAGCAGTTGAGGCTAAAAGATTGAATATTTTCAAGATGGACTTAGATATAGTTCTTAGGGCTAAAGGAATCAAAGTGTTTGGGAAGAAAGCAGGAACAGGGTAACTGAGTTGGATATTCAGCCATGATCATGTTGTATGATGGAGCAGGCTTGAAGGGTTGAATAACCTACTCCTGCTCCTATTTTCGATGTTTCTAACTGGTTCACTAGTGACCTTTTTGGGAAGGGAATCTGTGTTCCTTGCCTGGTTTGCCTATATGCAAATCCAGACCCAAAGCAATTCTTAACTGCCCTGTGGGCATTTATTGCTACCAAGACAGTGATACTCCCATCCCATGAAAGAATTTTTAAAAATGATGTCAGGTGTAGTGACTTGATTTTGCAAGTTAAGGTCATTTGAACATGGTCCCAATACAAAGAGTGCAATTGAATAGCAGCACAGGGACAGATCTCAGTACAGCCTTTAAACAGGCAAAAAGTAGAATTGTTAAATATTTGTTAAAAACTAAAAGAACTGTGGATGCTATAAATCAGAAACAAAAATAGAAATTGCTGGAAAAACTCAGCAGGTCTGCCAACGTCTATGAAGAGAACCAGAGGTAACGTTTTGGGTCATGTGACCCTTCCTCAGAACTGATGGTAGCTAGGAAAATGTCGGTTTATGTTTTAAAGGCTGGGTGGGGCTGGGGCATGCCATTGTTATTCTGCTCTACAGTACCATCTCAAAGATGGATGGCCCATGATAATGTGCTGCAAACTTTGCTCATTAACCAGTTTCATGTCTGCTGTTTGCCCTTACCAAATCACCCATTAGCTATACAGTTATGTCATTGCTTACCTATATTTTAGCAAGGAACGCAACAAAGTGCACCTGGAAATCTTTGGCTCACAAATTCCAAGACCTTCATGTACCAATCAAAGTAACACAAACATGGCTGATTATTGTTGTTTAAGTCAATTGTCCCTTTGAGAAATACTCCAGTGGAGAGCTGTTTAGCAGCATCATTGATCATTCAGCCGGAAAAGGAGACAAAAGCATTGACTATTACATGATGGTTGAAAGGCTTAATACTTGGTTGAATGTAGCAAGTACCACTAATTGAGATTATGTCACAGGGACTTGATCAGAATAAAAAAGGAGTTTGTCAGAGATAGAGCTGGGCTAGTGTACACCAACAGTCTCAATAGCAATGTAGGTCAGATTCACATAACCTGTAAATAGTTGCAGCAATGTAATAAACTTTATATTGATTACTCAACAAGTTTCCTCTAGTTAGATGATAGATAGATTTTCTAAACTACACTCAACCACTTTGAATTTGGAGGAGCCCACATACAACATTGGCCGTAATGTCTGATGCATTTGTAAACAGTTTGACACATGAGATGCATGCTAAGTGATATTGCTGCCCTAATACAGAATCTGCCTCATGCATCCTCCGAGAACTGAGAATTGTGGTGAGCTTTCTAACGATTGGAATTGCTTTTGCTGTGTTGTAATTTGACTCTGGGGCAGAATACTATATTCCCCTACCAGCTGGTTTTCAAGGGTAGGTGGTGTGACCCAATAAATTTCCTGGATGGCCTTTCTACCGCACTTTTGCCTGCTCAGACCTGTCTGCAGTTTTATAATGTGATTTGCAAGGCTAAGGCTGATCTGCCCTTGGCCCAGTTTGGCCTTTGAGTGGGCAAATGTTGACCACCTAAGGATAGTTTCCCACTCACTGTTGGAACCCAGCCTCCATCAAGGGCTTCTGTTCAATGTTGGATGTTACACCATTGCCCTCCACTTCCAAAAAAAAGAAAACAGGTTTGTTGCCCACGGTACTCTCTCACCTCTCTGGTTTCAGCACAGACATACTTTGTCTCCAGTCCATGGACAATCCCAGGCTTTACCTCACCATTCCTTCCTGATAGGCCAGCTTCTTCCTGATTGATGGATGAAATTCCTGCCTCCAGACTTCTTAGGTGCAAATCCTACTGATTCATGGGGTAGCAGGTCCCTTGCTGCAGTCAACAGAGCTTTGCAACTGAACAGCTACAGCTATTCTACACCCTCGGCAGGAGGGCTGAGTTCCCAAGTAGCCACTTTTTTCACTGGAGCGTAGGAGGTTGAGAGGCCAACCTGATAGAAGTTTATGAAATGATGAGAGGTATACTTAGAGTTAATGGTATTTATCTTTTCCTTAGGATGGGGGATTTCAAGACTAGAGGGCACATTTTTAAGGTGAGAGGGGAGAGATTTTAAAATAAGACATGAGAGGCAATTTTTTCCACATGCAAACCACCCTGTGGTAATGAACTTCCTGAGGGAGTGGTTGATGTGGGTACAATTACAACATGTAAGACATTTGGATAGGTACATGAGTAGGAAAGGTTTGGAGGGATATGGGCCAGGAGCAGGCACGTGGGACTAGTTTAGTTAGGGGTTATATTTGGCATGGACTGGTTGGACCGAAGGGTCTGTTTCCGTGCTGTATGACTCTATGTTCCAAGATCCTCAGGTATTGGTGCTTTCTGATCTCCCTGTTCTGCTAGTACAATTTCAGTCCCAAAATGCTTTAAAAATGAATTTAAGTTTTAAAAATAACCTTTAAGCTGAAAACTAGTAGTTACTGGGAAACATTTAGCAAAATATGTTTTAAAAATGCCAAGAACAATATTCTATTTAAAGAAAAATACTGTAAGCACTGCAAAACTTTTTTTAAAAACTGTAACATTTGAGGTTTGTTTCCCTGTGGAGCTTCTGGTCCACAGCTGCACACAAGAGCAATCCCAGAAGAAATCCGACAGCAAAGGGGAAAACATTTGAATTCCAAAACCCACACCAATAAAGAGGTCAAAGCACCAAATTAGCACAAAGAACTGAGTGTATGAAATACTGCAAACTGCATGATGACAACATTGAAGGCAATGGACCCAAGGGTCTGCTGTGTTGTAAGTGGTGACCTCAGCTGGAACAGGAATTGAACCCCTGCTGCTGGCATCATTGTGCATTGCAAACATGCTGTTCAGCCAACTGAGGTCACCATGAAGGTCCTGCCTTCTCAGCCTCGCCCTCATCTGAGGCATGGTGACACTTAGGTTAAATTCACCACTATCTAATGGGAAAATGTGATCCTCTGGGACAATGGCAACTTTACCGTGCCCGTGTTGTAAATGTAAATTTGTGATATTTCTGTTCTCATTTTGCTCCTATTATTCCATCAGAGAATTTATCCCTATGTGTTCTTATTTGCTTAGTTTCCTTTAGAGTAAGTATGCTGCACTGCACCCTCATTCTGAGGGTCTACTGGTCATGTAAATATCTTTGCAGGTTTCTTTTTATCTAAAGCATGGGATGTTTTCTGTGACGTGCACTTTCATAATGTACTAGAAACTCCATTCTGCAGGTACTTCACTTTATTTCAAGGTTGGATTAATGTATGCTGTATTATTCCTAGCTCTGCTGCTTTCCTTTTATTCTATAAGGTTTGGGCTGCCAGAAAGACACTCACTGTGAGCCAAGGTAATCTATAACATTGTTAACATTTGTTTATCTCAGCTCAGCGGATTTTTCAAGCAAACTGAAAGTGCCTGGTCCTCCTTTTTGAATCATTCCAAACTCCCCAAGATCACTGTACAGGAGTTAATGAGGAACATAAGTGAAAAAATGTTGCAGGTGGAAATTCTGCTAACTGACTCCTTGACTTTTCAAATCACGGTATGTATAAGCAAAAAAAAATTCCTAGGTATCTTTGGACATGAGTTTTATATCTCACTTTTGTAGCAATGATACAAATTCACCTGCTTTACCGAATTGTATGTTGCAAGCCCTTGCTAATTAAAGTAAGTTGCTAGCAAACAGAAAATGTTCCTCAGAATATGTAGCTTCTAACACTGTAGGCTGGAAAGTGCAAATTATATCAACTGAGCAGTCGTTAAAGGTCTGCAGTGCAGCAGAAGAAGAGAATTGTGGTTGGTAGGAAAATTAACTATGGCAATTTGAAAACTTGCATTCAACAATTTTCACTAACAAGAAATACCTGGAAAGCATTGGATATACCACACAAAGTCCTTTTCCAGATGAGCACCCAGCACTCCTGCCCCAAACAGGCAGAAAGTTACTCCCAAACTAGTCCTATGTGAGCTGTGGTATTTGGTCCTATGGTTGTCAAGTAGGGGTCTTTTTTTTGCCGGGGAGGGGTGAAGGCGGTGAGGTGATAATGGAGTCAGCTTAGTAGTTACTCAGGATTTAGACTGCATATTTGGTAGCTTAACTTTTCCGGAGTGACTATTTTACTTAATTTCATTGCCACGCTCCAAATGTTCTGATCCAAATGGATACTTTTGGAGGATTCCGGGCATAGCAGAATTGCACTGTGGAATCTTCAAATATGTGGGCAGTTGCTTCAGAGTCTGCAATAATGGAGATTCCGTGGGGACCCCAACTGCAAATCCTATCTAAACTGGATCAACATTGCCACTCCATTAGAAAACCCACACCAATAATGTGAGCTGAAGCAATGTTAGACCACCTGTGATGGGCAACCTTAAACACCTCTAGAAAAATCCTGCATCTAGACCAAGATGGCAAAGGTATATTCCTTGTGTTGCACCTGTGTGTGTTGCTTTGTACCACCTCCCCCAATAGGATTTGAATAACATGTATTAGAATTTAGAATAAAACTAAATTATTCAGCAGTTAGTTTACTGCTGACACAGTTATGTTCTTGTTGTAGGTTATTCTGGATAGGCTAATGCATTGGGAGTTCATGACAAAGAGCCTTCAATCCTTGACATGGCTTGTGCAGCAAGAAAGCAAGGACAAATTAATGATGGTGACATCAGTGTTGACTGTTCTCAACAGGGATGGTACATTGGCTTTTTGGCAAAAAGAAGAAATTTTAGCCAGAATACAACACTCTGTTCAAGACAGTGTGGACACATACATCAATGGTAAGGCTTAAAGACAGCCTTTGAGCTGAATTGTTGTTCACAACAGAAGTTCAGTTTTATAATTCCAGTATCACTTTTTCACTGACTCAGGAATGTCATGTCTACAAGTGTTTAAAGCTGAGAAAACAATATGGATTCCACGAACCTAAAGATTTCTATTGCTAACCATTTACTGTCATAACTAAAAACGATAAAGTGGTTGAGCTCCAACTACAGTTCAGATGACACTAATTCATTGCAGGCAAGAAATTCTTGTTTGTAAATAAATGGATACTTGTGGAATGTAAAAGATACCATTTTTAAAAAGAAGGATGTACTTTTGACCAACGTCCTTTCCGCTAGTGACCAAGTGGGACCATTCATTTAGCATTTTGCCTGAAAAGTGTAATTTGATCCAGTCATTTTTTTTCTTCACAATTTATTTAATAGTTGAGTGATTTTATAATGTATTTTTTTACAAATTTTATGAATAAAATATATTTTTGAGATAAAATTATCCAGTCAGATTTGAGCCTGATTGTGCAGTCTTTAATCTTAGCTTGATTCTGCAGAGATGTCCGTACCTGATAGCGCTGCAGCAGAACTCCTCAAAATTGAGAACATGAGTGCTCCCAACAGTTCAGAAATGTACAGTTATTAGAGGGTTATAGAAGTGGCAGCTTTTCTGTCGTGAGTAACCTTTCAGAATGTACCCTGCTGTATCACTATACTATTATATGGAAGCCTCAATGTGTTGGCAGTCATGTGAATATTTACAAGGGCAGTTACTTCGAGAAGAAAGCTATAATTGAAATTCTACTTGCATTCCAAATCTAAAAGTAATTTTAATGAGTCATCCCTAAAGTTAAATGGCCTGAATATCTCTTGATTTCTCCCATTTTCCTGTTGTAACTGGAAAGCAGCCTTTGGTGGAACAGCCATAACTTCTTACTCAATTCTACCTAAGAGTTCCATTGATCTTCTACCAGAGAATACCTATGGAAATTGCAAAGTGACATTGATATAATTCAAAAATCCTTTGTGCTTTAAAACATTTCAATATACTCTACCCACATATAACATAAATACTTATTTTACAGAATGTGCAAAACAAACTAAAGATCTCATTTTGGAAATGAAGAGAAGACACAGAACTTTGATGAAACGACTTGAAGAAACACAAAGACATGAGACAATGAATCTAAAAGAGCAAACGACTCAAATGCTTACTCCAACCGAGTTTATTCAGGTCAGACAGGAGAGTATTCTTGAGATGAATTTGTTGGACATAATCGTAGGAGTTAACATGTTGGATTGAATGAATGTTTTCAGCATGAGAGAGTAAATTTATTGTAGTAAGTACAATCATTGGCCCAGTTAGGGTTCCCTTCACCAAATGTGCCCTTCACTTTCTTGTTTTGTACATCATTATGCACCACCAATTAAATATGTTGTTCCACTTAAAAAAACTAGTTCTTCAGCATTCAGATTCTGGTGATCAGATCCTACTGTGATGAAACTAAATCATTCTATCTCTGGTATTACATGGCATTAGAACACACAAGAACACAAGAACTAGGAGCAAAGTGAAGTTTCCTGCAGCCTGACCTAAAACTTTATTGAGCTTGATTCTTGAGAACAAAATGATTGATGTGCCCCGAGAGTGTGGCAGACACTGGAAAACCGAAAATGACGGAAATAGGAGCAAATTCCTGCAGATGCTGGAATCTGTACTGAAAGCAAAAAATGCTGGAAATCACAGCAGATCAGGCAGCATCCATGGAGAGACAGCAAGCTAACCTTTCCAGTCTAGATGACTCTTCATCAGAGCTGACGTGAAGTGTTTAATGAAGAGTAATCTAGACTCTAAATTTTAGCTTGCTGTCTCTCCGTGGATGCAGCCTGATTCACTGCAATGTCCATGATGCTTTCTTTTCATAACTGAAATAGTCACTGGTCTATCTGCAAGACCAGTTCAACTGTTTGAAGAGAACCTTTGTCCTTTGTTTTACCATGGTGTCAGGAGTTGCACTCCTGCTGTACTTGGATCTACATGAAGATTACATTCGAAAGAAGACCTTAATAGTGTTTGCCATTTAGGCTGCAGAGAAGGCTTTTCATGAGCCGCATTCAGTTCTGCCCAATTAGTGCAAGGGGTCCTTGAACAGTTATTTGGTCTCTCATTAACATATAGGGGAATGCCAGCTTTAAGGGAACTGCTGGTGTGCCTCAATGTTGTCCCTGACCAATATTGCTCTAAATGCATTTGGATGCAACATATATATTTCTCAGGAATTTGATCTTTTTGACCCCTGTTTCATACTGTTAGAACTTGCACAATGTAAACCAATTTCTTCCTTCCTACTCTGAGTTGTAAATTCCCTTCTTTATGTACAGTTTTATGTGTGAGGATTTCTATTGGATAATACTCAGACACTTGTGCAGAGAGTACAAGTGTCTGGGCATTAAAAAGCCTATTGATAGACCACCAGATTGATTGAGTCGTAGTTGGGGAAGTTTCGGATTTAAGTTTTTTTCGAACTGGATTCAATTGTAATCCTGCAAACCTCTGTATTCAGAAACAAGAGAAACAACATGCTCGAGAAGGTGGATGCTGGGTTAACATAATAAAGCAAAGAAAACTGTGGATGCTGGAAATCGGAAACATGCAAAAACAGAAATTGCTGAAGAAACTCAGCAGGTAAGGTGGTATCTGTGGAGAGAAAAGAGAGCTAACATTTCAAGTCCAGTAACCCTTCTTCAAAATTGACCACAAATGCTGCCAGACTTGCTGAGTTTCTCCAGCAGTTTCTGTTTTGTGGATGTTAGGTTTGTTATTCTTCCTTCATGCTGAATTTGGATGTTTCAAAAAGAGATTTCTAATTTTGTGCCTTTGTGAAAATGTTGTGACACACATGATGTGCCAAATTTTTCTCTCTAAATCTTCAGAATAATGTCTCCCTCAGCTATTTAATTCATTGTGCGTTCTAAAATTAATTAGAACATTGTGGGCAGATTGAATAAAGATACTTCACTTATTTATTGATCCCATAATATAGCATAATGTAATTGTGAATTTTATAGAGTTGTCATGAGCTTGCAGAGAGACACAGACAGACCCGCTGTGATGTGGAGGACAAGGAGAATCATAATGATGTTAAGGCAATTACTAAACTGTGGAAGGTAAGGGTCCATTGAATCTGTTTCACAGATTACCCCTACAGAGATTTCAGTTTTTGATACATTTTACAGTTTAAAGGTTCTATTCTGCTGACTGAAACTTAAGGAGTGTAAAGTTCGGACAGCATTCCAGTGTTGTGACAGGCTTTTCCTGATTTAGAGCAAAGGATTTCATGATGTACCATTTCTTGTTAAGTCATAGCCTTATAGCCTCCATGCATTATACACTGCCATAAATTATGATCACTGTTTAAAGCTGAATAAGTGCTTGTGGACTGATAGTACACTTACTAATGGTATAATAGGTTTTGAAAATCCACAATGGTTACTCCTCCCTGTAAATGCTAAGTTACACCCTTTACAAACCAACACCACCAATTTTGCAGCTGTAATTGAATATTCAGGTGGGTCTGACTTGCACCTACCTTAGAAATGCTTGTACTTAGAATCAAGATCCAATATTACGCATGATGCAACAGTGTAATATTTCCATGTACTTAACCAGAAGGATGGCTGGCTGGTAGAGTGTGTCTGACAGCTGAGTATTTGCTTGTGCTTATGAACCGATATTCTAATCTGACTCGAGTACAAATCGATTCTCAAGTGTTCTCTGAAACAGAATCCATGCCTGTAGTGTAAATTCTGTACCATAAGCAAAAGTGCCTCATGAAATCAAAAATGTACAGAATTGATCTACTTAGTTATTACCAGACAGTCCTCACTTGAAGTTGCGGTTCCACTCCTGAAAATCTTGACTTTAAATGAATGGACTTTAACTGATTTAGGGGATCTTGTAGAAATCAAAGATAAGCTGGGGTTAGGTTCCTTCAGGTGTTTCCTTGCCCATAAAAACCAATGTACAAGTTGCAGTACAATACAATGCTTGTACAGCATTGAGCATTCCTAACTGAAATAACTTACAAAGCAAATATAAAATAAATGTAATACGTTGCCAGAGGGGAAGCAATGCCAGGAGGCAAGCTGGAACAAGGGCAGCACAGAAAGAAATGCTGTGGGTTGGGGACAGAAAGCAACATCAAGGGGAGAGGCAAAACCAGGAGGTAACAGCAGTGAAATGGAAATGACCTAATTTAAAGAAACAGCGCTCAAAAAAAAGTCGAGATTCAAACGAACTGACTTGAAGTGGAGCAAAACAAAATTGAGGACTACCCGCATTTGTGATTTTCCAGATGACGATTGTCTATTCAAGGATGCAAGATATTTTGTTTTCGCTCCCTGGCAAAATCGAATGTTTTGATGGAGATTTAAGAACAGAGTTTTGTTGCGAGTGTAGCTCTTCTAACTCCAAGATAAGAGCCACAGAATCATAGAAGTTTATACCTAGGCCTGGCTCTTGTAGAAGCAATCTAATGTTAATCTTACCTCCATATTTTCTCCCTTACTCATAGAACAGATTTGTGTAACATTATGCAACGGTGTGGTATTTCCATGTTCTTTACTAGCCAGCCGTCCTTCTGGTTGAGTGTGTCTGACAGTTTATTGTCAGATGTGTGCAAAGTCTTATTCTATACTTCTGCAGAATTAGATTAAGATTGTTTCAATTTATTTTACTTTAGCTATCATAATCAGCAATCTGGGGAGATTTGCCTTTATTGCTAATACTCTTTTCCTCTAGGTAAAGGGACTGCAAATAAGTTGGTGTGTCATACAGTCCTTAAATTAACCGATTTATTTTCAAGCCTGCATCAAAAATATTTGTCATGTACAAGTAAAGGGAAGTCATAGAGCTGAAATGTATTGGGATAATTTCTAATTTCCTGCCTTCTTTGTGGAGTTTCTAAGACTGGTAGCACGGATCTTAAATCCAGGCTTGGACATCACATGAATTCTATGTTTATTTTGTTCAGAGGTTTGTACACAGCATTTGACCAAACTTTTTGATGCATGCTCCTAGTGGGTGAAGCTCTTCACTAAAAGCATGAAGAGAAAAGAAATTCTTTCTAATTACAACTAAAGATGTAGAACCAAATGGGGAAGTGATGGCCCAGTGGTATTATCACTGGACTGTTAATCCAGAGACCCAGATAATGTTCTGGGGACTCGGGTTCAAATTCTGCCACAGCAGATGGTTGAAATTGAATCCAATAAATATCTGGAATTAAGACTGTAATGATGACCATAAAAATCCATTGCTGACTGTTAGGACAAACCCATCTGGTTCACTAATGTCCTTCAGGGAAGGAAACTGCCATCTTTACCTGGTCTGGCCTACATGTGACTTCAGACCCACAGCAATGTGGTTGACTCTTAACTGCCCTCTGGGCAATTAGGGATGGGCAATAAATGCTGGCCTAACCAGTGATGCCTTCATCCTGTGAATGAATAAAAGGAAATGAGGTTTGGACAGGATGGATTTCACTTTACAAACATTTACGTTGAAAATTATCCTTTAAGTGTTTTCGTCAACTGCAAAAATTTGAAACTGCTGTTGTCTTGCTAAAGTAGACACATAGCAAACTAAGAAATGCTATATCGTACAGAATCTGCATTCTACGTCATCACGGATTCTGGACAAACTGATGGAGGAGCTCTTCACAGAAACCCTACCAAAACTAACCAGCGTATCATTACCTGCGATGGAAACTCTGAGAAGCCGTCTGCAGCAAGACCTGACAGCAAGAAAAAAAGCAGCTGCAGAAGAAAGAAAACAACATTTGAAACAATTTCATGAAAAACTGGCCCAAATGAAACAGGTGTGCAAAATCAATATTGCCAGTCCCTTTTGGTTTTGTAGTTCTCATCCATTTTATTTTGCCTATTTCCACATGCCAAAAGATTGATTAGGTGACCAGTCTTCAGATTTTTGTATTTCTGTTACTCATTATTTGATCAGGTACTTGAGTTAATTAGAGGTTAAATGGTTAGTCAAAAGAAATAAATTAGACTGTGAGGGGAAGCTAGCTAGAAATGTAAAAGGAGATAGTAAGAGTTTCTACAGGTATCTAAAAATGGAAAAATAAAATATAGTAATTGTTGGTCATGTAGAGAATGAGAATGGGGAGTTAATAGATAATGAAGAAATGGCAGATTAAATTAATTAATATTTTGCTTCTGTTTTTACTGTAGAGGATGCAAAAAACATCTCAGTAATAGCTGTAGTGAAGAGATGGAAGGAAGAGAAAAGCTTTGTCAAGTTACAGCTGCTAGGGAAGCAATACTGAACAAATTAATGGAGCTGCAGGCTAACATGCCCTTGAGTTCTGATGGACTTCGTCTTAGGGTCTTAGGGGCAGCAAAAAAGGTAGCAGATGTATTGGTATGAATTTTCCAAAGTTCACAAGATTCTGGAAATGTCCCATCGACTTGAAAAGTAGCAGTTAATTATTCTGTTCAAGAAGAAAGGGAGTCAGAAAATAAGAAACCATGGGCCAGTAAGGTGTGCATCTGTCATGGGGAAGATGTTAGAATTGTTATGATCCTAGGTGATATTATTACTGCTCAAGTCAGATACATGACTCAAATCTGGCTTTATGGATCATATTTTATGCAATGTGGAGTCTTCCACCCAAATGCAAGCATGCAATGTTGCAGATTATTTGAACAACAATTTAAAGTTTATTATACCAATGAAATTAAGATAACATAGAATAAACCAAACTCTTTACATATAAATACAAATTAAAAGATTTCAAAACACACAATAAAAATATAATCCCAACACTATCGCTTTACAGAACTTGAACACCAGAGAGTTCCCTTTCCTGACATATCTATAGATTTGACTTAACAGTTTCTTCCAATTCCCAGTGTTGACAGTTTGATCACCTCTTGATAACTGTCACAACTGAGCTGAGACTTTCTCAGCTTCAAATAACCCCTTCAGAGTTTTAACCAAACATTTCTAGACTAGAATTTCAACTAAAACGCTAACACTGAGGTAACCAATTTCCTAACCATTCGGAGCTAGCACCTTACTTTAAAGAGAAACTATTTCTCTTTTGCATCTAACTTCAATCAGAACTTCTGAAAACTGATTCAAGAAAAGCTTTCTAAGCCAAGGGGCTTTCCACTAAGCAAAATAAACAATTTCTTAATTTTTCAAAATGAAAGCAAGCTAATACTTTTCAATGTTTCCTCTGTGCAGTGGTAAAACTGTTCCACTGTCATTCTAGGGTCTCTCTCTCTCTCTCTTTCTCTCATATGCCCTGGTTTATTCAAAGTGATCGTGAAGAGTTAGCATGGTTTTGTGAAGTGGAAATCATGTTTAATCAATTTATTATTGTTCTTTGAAGGTATAACATACAGCTAAGGATAGCCTGTAGATTTACTGCACTTGGATTTAACTAGATTACATTGCGTACAGTAGAAGCTGTTGGTAGAGGGGATAACATACTTGCATGGTTGGCAGAAAATAGGGAGTATGTCTAACTTTTTTATGATTGGCAAGAATCTGATCAACTAGGATAGATAGGAATGTATGTTGTGAAGAGACATGAGGTTGCAGACTGATACAGCTCGAATGAATGAGTGAGCAAAAATCTGGTGGATGGAAATTTGGGAAAATATAAATATGTTCAGTTTGGCTGAAAGAATGAAAAAAAGCAGAATATTATCTAAGTAGAGAATGGCTATAGAATTTGAGCTGTAGAGGGATCTAGGTGTTCTAGTGCGTGAGTCGAAAAAAGTTAGCATGCAAGTATAACAAGTAATTATTAGAGCTAACAGAACACCATACTTTATCATTAGAGGAATTTAGCAAAGAAGAAAGGATGTTATGCTTCAGTTATATAGGACATTAGTGGAACCACGTATTGAATACTGTGTATAGTTTTGGTGTCTTTATTTAGGGAAAGATGTAAATAAATTGTAGGTGATTCAAAGGATGTTTACTAGATTGATAGCTAGAATCAGCAGGTAGTCTTGGACAGACTGGGTTTGTTTTCAGTGGAGATTAGAATAATGAAGGATGACTTTATTGAATGACATAACATCCTGAATGCTTTTGACAAGGTGGGTGTGAAAATGATGTTTCTTTTTGTGGGTGAATGTAGAACCAAGGGGAGAGCTAGCAGAACTGTTTTAAAATTCAGATAGGGATTGGAAGATTTTTTTTGAGGGTTGTGCACAATGGAACTCTCTACCTCAGAAGCAGTGGGAATGGCATAATTGAATAGTTTTAATGAGGTAATAGATAACGTTCAGTTTCTTTGCCAGACAAAAATATACCAGGAGTAAATGCAAATGTAAAATTTGGAGTGGACTCAGGCAGCTGAATGGTCTACTTTTAATTCTGACTTATGTATTTGTATAGGTGGGTCTACTTTTAAAAGTACAGATTTTGTGTGAAAATCATATCTCTCAATGCAATAATTAGGTATGGATGGATGAGAAAGTAATCAACTCGGTGAAACAAAAATATCTGATCGATAAGCAGGAGAAGATCATTCAAGGATTCCTACTGAGGCAGCGTGACCTAGAGGAGATGTAAGTATGAATTATTCAATGGTGACCAAATTGGAAAGTTACTCATGCCATTATGTGATTCAACGAAACTACTCCTACATTTTTGTTATTAATTTACTTTTGTTTCCTTGAATGTTCTGCCTTTCACCTAGACGTAATTCTGGGGCCATCTTTGGCAATGTGGCAGATGTTGGCTGTGACCATCTTCTCTTATGCAGCTCTGCCATATTATGTGATACAATTAGTTGCTTATGCAATCTAAGTGGTTTTTGTCACCCCTTTTCCAGATGTGCTTATTCTTATAAGATCATACGACATAGGAGCGGAAGTAGCCCATTTATCCCATGGAGTCATTCAACAAGATCATGGCAGATCTGATAATGCTCAACTTTGCCTTCCTTCTTTGACCGCATATCTCTTAATTCTGTTAAAAATCTGTCTATTTCAGCCTTTAATGTACTTAAAGACCTAGCCTTTATGGCCCTCTGCAGTTAAAAAAAATTCCAAGGGTGATCCTTTACTCTGAAATTATACCCACTGGCCCTAGATTCTCCCACAAGGGGAAACTACTTCTCAGCATTTACCCTGTCAGCCCTCTAAGAATCTTATATGTTTCAGTAAGATCACCAATTATCCTTCTAAACTCCAATGAGTATAGGACCAAACTAGGGAAATGTTGGTGCTAAATTGCACTGAGATGGCTACTTATGTTTGCTCCCCATACAAAATAACTTAGCTGAGTCACTTTAAAAGGTGAGGATTCAGTTTTAGCTGGTTCTTAGTTAATGTGATCTTTCAAGCAAGCAAACCCTTGCTTAAGGCTGGCAACTATAGAAGTTAAACTACATATTTAAGTTTAAAGAGAGCTACTAACTAAATTATGTTTACACAAAATACAAATTCAGAATTTCTTATCCAATGATGCACACGCTCAGTCTTGCTGGGATGCTGTTTCCAAGTGGCATTGCCTTTCTGTCCAAGAGCTTGTTTCTTTTAATTTAGAACTTAGATCGCAAGTGTCAGCATCAATGGAAGTCTTCATAATTAAGTCTGATTCCATTATTATCTCATTTCCACTCACATGAACGTGCAAGCAAGAATCTTTGGATTTAATCAGGACAATATTCTCTTGCTGATTTTACACTTCTCTAGCTTAGAACTGCTGAGACTAGATCATTTGGCATGACCTAATTTGGACTAAAACTCAAAACTGGAGGGTGTGTATCCTGAAAAGAGAAACAAAAACAGTGGATGCCGGAAGTGCATTGAGTCATACAGCATGGCAACAGACCCTTCGGTCCAACTATTCCGTGCTGACCATGTTCCTAAACTAAGCTAGTCCCACCTGCCTGCATTTGGCCTACATCCCTCCAAACCCTTCCTATTCATGTACTTATCCAAATGTCTTTTGAATGTCATAACTGTTCCTGCATCCACTACTTCCTCTAGCAGTTCATTCCACACACAAACCACTCTGTAAAAAAGATGCCCCTCATGTCCTTTTAAAAACTTTCTTCTCTCACATTAAAAATACACCCCCTAGTCTTGAACTCTCACACCTGAGGGAAAAGACCCTTGCTATTCACCTTACCTATGCCCTTCATGATTTTATAAACATTTCTAAGGTCACCCCTCAGCCTCCTACCTTCCCATGGAAAAAGATCTCAGCATTTCCAGCCTCTCCTTTATAACTCAAACCTTCCATGGCCATCAACATCCTTTAAATCTTCTCTGAACCCTCTCCAATTTAATGATATCCTTCCCATAGTAGAGTGACCAGAACTGCACACAGTACTCCAGAAGAGACCTCATCAGTGTCCTGTACAACCTCAACATGACATCCTAACTCCTATACTTAACGGTCTGAGCAATGAAGACAAGCATGCTAAACGTCTTCCTAACCACCCTGTCTACCTGTGATGCAAATTTAAAAGAATTGAATACCTGAACTGCTAGGTCTCTCTGTTTTACAAAACTATCCAGGGATTTACTATTAATCGGATAAGTCCGGACCTTGTTTGTTTTACCAAAATGCAATACATACCATTTATCCAAATTAAACTCCATCTGCCACTGGACCATCTCTGATACCTCTCTCTCCTTCCCGGACCTCTCTGTTTCCATCTCTGGCATCCACTTCGAAACCGATATCCATTTCAAACGTACCGACTCCCACAACTACCTAGAATACACCTCCTCTCACCCACCTTCCTGCAAAAAGGCCACCCCCTATTCCCAATTCCTTCGCCTCTGCCGCATCTGCTCCCGAGATGAGGCTTTCCACTCCCAGACATCCCAGATGTCCTCTTTTTTCAAGGACCGCAACTTCCCCTCCTCAGTGGTCGAAAATGCCCTCGACCGTGTCTCCCGCATTTCCCGCAACCCATCCCTCACACCCCCTCCCCGCAACAACAACCAAAACAGAATCCCCCTCGTCCTCACGTATCACCCCACCAACCTCCGAATCCAACGCATCATCCTCCGACATTTCCGCCATCTGCAATCTGACCCCACTACCAAAGACAATTTTCCCTCCCCACCCTTATCTGCTTTCCGGAGGGACACTCTCTCCGTGATTCCCTTGTCCGCTCCACACTCCCCTCCAGCCCCACCACCCCCGGCACTTTTCCCTGCAACTGAAGCAAGTGCTACACCTGCCCCTACACTTCACCCCCATCCCAGGCCCTAAGAAGACCTTCCACATCAAACAGATGTTCACCTGCACATCTGCTAATGTGGTGTACTGTATCCGCTGTTCCCATTGAGGCCTCCTCTACATCAGGGAAACCAAGCGGAGGCTTGGGGACCGCTTTGCGGAACACCTACGCTCAGTTCGCAACAAACAACTCCACCTCCCAGTCGCAAACCATTTCAACTCCCCTTCCCACTCCTTGGACGACATGTCCATCCTGGGCCTCCTGCATTGCCACAATGATGCCACCTGAAAGCTGCAGGAACAGCATCTCATATTTCGCTTGGGAACCCTGCAGCCCAAGGGTATCAATGTGGACTTCACAAGCTTCAAAATCTCCCCTCCCCCGACCGCATCCCAAAACCAGCCCAGCTAGTCCCTGCCTCCCTAACCATTCCTCCCACCTCAAGCCCCACACCCATCTCCTACCTACTAACCTCATCCCGCCTCCTTGACCTGTCCGTCCTCCCTGGACTGACCTATCTCCTCCCTAACTCCCCACCTACACTCACCTTTACTGGACCCAACCCCGCCTCTGTGACCTGCCTGTCTCCTCTCCACCTACCTTCTCCTTTATCCATCTTCTATCTGCCTCCCCCTCTCTCCCTATTTATTTCAGAATCCCCTTCCCCTCCCCCATTTCTGAAGAAGGGCCTCGACCCGAAACGTCAGCTTTCCTGCTCCTCTGATGCTGCTAGGCCTGCTGTGTTCATCCAGCTCTACACCATGTTATTTCCATCTGCCACTCCTCAGTCTATTGACCCAGTTGATCAAGATCTCTTTTTTAATCTTAGTAACCTTCTTCACTGTCCACTATACCATCTTAAGAAGAGTCATATCAAACTCAAACCATTTACTTCTGTTACTCTCTATAAGTGCTGCCAGACTTGCAAAATTTCTCCAGCACCTTCTTCTTTTATTTTTGGGTATATATTATATGGCCTTGTGTTGAATGGGACAATGCCTTTACCTTCTAAATCATTGCTGGAGCTGTCTGCTATACTCTTAAACATAAATAAAGTTTATCCGCTTGCTCATTTTGCACAAATGCCAATCCTAATCTGATTCAACTGCCCCTGTGTGCCCAAGGCATTGGAGGCACTATGATGCTAAGAACCAAGCGCTTTCTGAATAATCTGCGTATGTGACCGCTTTTTGTACATACTTATTCTTTCAGGGTTTCTGAACACATTATTCTGGAGCACCAGGTAGCTTTACAACCCATGCTTAGGCAGCTAACTCTAAGGCACTTCAGCCTCTTGATACTCAAAGAAATGAGGCTTTTCAAGGCAAAATGCCTGTTCAGTGAACTTGGGGAGCAACGGATGAAGGAACCACCCATTTGGGATCAGCTTGAGGATGAAAACGTGAAGCTACAGGATAATGAGGTACAGAAATAATATGCATCGTCTGTTTGTCAAAGCTAATGATAATAAATAATCACTGACAGTTGAGTTTTAGTTTTACTTGTCAGTAATGGAAGGGTTTTATTTAAAAGGGTATGCGTATTCAGATTAGGCCAAGGTAAACCATTCTTTATATCTCTTCAAATGTTTACCTCTGACAATTTTTGGATTTTATTTATATTTCAAAAGATGTCCAAATTCTCAGAAGAACAGAGGAAGCTGTGGAAAAAGGCTGACGTAATTATTCACCAACAGCTTGCTGCAGAATGTCAGGCTTTTGTGGATCTTTTACAGCATCACATGGCATGGAAGATTGGCCGTGCTCTTACCCATCAAGCCAGAGTGCGGTCATTCAAGCAAAACCATGATGACAACACGCAGAAACTTAAGGTAATATTCATTAGAAGCTAACATAGCCTTGTGTAATTACTCTCAAATTTCAATTCCTATGAACCAGTTCAATGCAACATTTGCACAGTGACTGGTTAACACAGTTCAAGAATAGATATTTACAGTTTTAGCAAAGATCTGTAGCTCGGGTTGTGGATGACGTTGTTGACTTGCTGGCTTATTTTTGTTCAGACATTTCGTCACCATGCTAGATGACATCATCAGTGGAGCCTCCGATGAAGCGATGTTATTCGTCTCTGTTTGGAATTTATACTGTCCGGTCCGTTATGGTGAGTACTGTCATTTCTGGTTTTGATCTGTATGGGTTTATATATGGGGTCCAATTCTATAGGTTTGTTGATTGAAGTAGGGATGGAGAACCATGCCTCTAGGAATTCCCCTGCCTGTCTATGTTTGGCTTGGGCTACTATGGTTACTTTGTCCCAGTTAAACTGATGGCCTTCATTGTCTGAATGTACAGATATTAAGGAGAGTTAGAATCATAGAATCCCTACAGTGTGGAAACAAGCCCTTCGGCCCAACAAATCCACACCGCCCCTTGGAGCATCCCACCTAGACCCATCCCCCTAAAACCCACCTAATCTACACATCCCTGAACACTACGGGCAATTTAGCATGGCCAGTCCACCTAGCCTGCACTGTGGGAGGAAACCGGAGCACCCGGAGCAAACCCACTCAGATATGGGGAGAATGTGCAAACTCCACACCATTGTAGAGTGGTTGTGGGCTTGTGGACCACCATGATTCCTAGTGGTCTCAGGAGTCTCGTTGTCAGTTCCGATATGTTCTTGACTAGGAATCATGGGTGGCGCAGAAGCCCGCATCCACTCTATGACAAACACTTACAAGGATTAAAGACCCCATTCCCTCAACATGCAGAATGAACATGGTTTACAAAATACCATGCACCGACAGCCACAAACATTACATTAGACAGACAGGAAGGAAACTAGCCATCAGAATACACTAACATCAGCTAGCAGCAAAAAGGCACGATGAACTCTCCTTAATATCTGTACATTCAGACAATGAAGGTCATTAGTTTAACTGGGACAAGGTAGTCGTAGTAGCCCAAGCCAAACATAGACACGGACAGGAATTCCTAGAGGTATGGTTCTCCACCCATACTTCATATATGACCCATATATAAACCCATACAGATCGAAACCGGAAATGACAGTACTTACCATAATGGACCGGACAGTATAAATTCCAAACGGGGTAGAATAGCATTGCTTCATTTGAGACTCCACTGATGATATCACCTAGAATGGTGACAAAATGGCAGAACAAAAACAAGCCAGCTCAGTGAGCAAGTCAACAACCTCAATAGATATTTATGCTTTGCATTCCTAATTTCAGCCTGGACTCATCACCTGGACAATGATGTGGGGTTATACTACACTGTCACGGAGGCTTTGACATGAGTATCATTGTGAATATGTATTTAATGGCTCACATGTTTTAGTATACAATCTTCCATTTTAAGAAGTAAAATTTATCTGTAGGAAATGGGACAAATGGAATTACTGCAAGCTTGCTGTCTATTGTACTGAAAAGTTTGGGGTTGCCTTGACTTAAGAGATTAACAACTCAAAAGGTAAAGATATAGAACAGCCTGTGGACTTAAATAGTTAAAGAACTGGAGATATGAAGTCTGCAATCTTTGCAATATGACAATCCGTATGGATGCTTCTGTTTTGGGCATTGCAACTAAATGAGTTTAAACATGTGCGTTAAACCCACACGATTTGTAAAACCCATTTACTTCATCAGATCTAAATAGAAATTATAAATGAAGGAATAATGTGTCTAAATGTCAGTTTGTGAGTAGTTTAGAGCAGGCTATGTCAACATGGAACAAAAACAAAGTTGCTGGAAAAGCTCAGCAGGTCTGGCAGCATCTGTGATGGAAAAAACAGAGTTAACGTTTTGGGTCCGGTGACCCTTCCGTCAGAACTGAGGATATGTCAACATGGAGATTGGTGGAGCATAGGAGGTACTCTGCTTTATATTTATTCAGGTCCTTTGGTGAAAAAGTTAGTTTCAGTATGGATCTTGAGTGATTTGTAGCTCACTAAGGGATGGCGAAAGTGCATGACAGTTAGACCTGCATTGTAAGCAGAGTAGAATCCTAAGTTCATCATTCACCTTGTGAAATACGGGTGAGTCGTAATCTCTGTTTATATTTTGAGGGAACAGAAACTGGACTATTGCCTAGTTTGAAAGTAGTCAGGAGAATTGACAGTGGTCCTCTGCAGATTCTTGTGAAAAAGAAAGTAATCAGCTAGAATGTATTCAAAAAGTAACCAGAACAAGGGACAAGATATCCATAGTGAAGGGAGGGTATAGGAAGAGATTACCTCTGATAATCACTGGATTATCCAGAGAATTCTCCAGAGGACTGAGGCAAATGTCTGGGTGGTCCCTACAGAAGTACATGTTTTAAAGCTTGATGTATCTTATAAAGGAATTAGTGGGGGATGTAAGAATTAAACCGAGTGCACGCGCGTAGTTGTGAGCCATAATGTCAGTAGTGGTCATTGGATTTACTTTTCTACACATTACAACTGCTTTATTTAAAAAAAGTGAAATCTCGTAGCAGAGACTAAAACTGGTTGTTTGGAATTTTTAAAAAATGTTAACACTTTTTATGTGGACCATAACAACAGAAAGATAAATTACCTTTAATAGAATAAGTGTAGCAGTTTAAACTAGGACTAATGCATTTGGAAACACAGTTTCTGTTTTTAAAAGTTATAGTGCATTATTTCAGGTAATAGATACAGTAGAGGGTGCTCTTCTGCGTAAAACACACTGGGGTAATTCTACACACAAAAAAACAAAAGAATTGCGGTTGCTGGAAATCAGCAACAAAAACAGAAATTACTGAATAAACATAGCAGGTCTGGAAGTGTCGGTGGAGAGAAAGCAGAGTTGACATTTTCAGTCCAGGACCCTTCTCCAGAATGGGGTAATTCTACCTTTGGTGAAGATGTGAGATGAGTGATATTGGAATAGTCTCTCACCATACATCCTGTCCAATTGGAAAAAATAAAAGAGATATGTAGGGAGTTGCCAGGCTGATGTTAGCCATTTTAAATGATTGGCAAAAGTTAAATTCATTCCCACTGCATTTTAGTGTCAAATCAATGTGATATATAACCTTCTTCATGAAAGAATCATACTAAAGGATTGTAAACATTACAAAATTGTTTTCCACACGTGGCTTTTCAACTCTGGATGTAGATAGAGACCAGTGCCTCTTTAAAAGAAATTCAAACTTACAGTCGTTAACTGAATAAACTATATTACAAGATTTTACATGTTAAACAAAAACCATTTATGGTGCAGGAATTAATCAAAGAAATCACTACTATCTCCTGTTATATTTTGTAAACAGATACACTTTAGTGTTCTAATTTTACTGCCACCTGAGGGCTCCCATACACTTGACAGGATCTTAAGAGTTCTCTCAGTTCTGGGACCAAACTAAGATATGCCACAGCCCTCTTAGCTCTTCCATTGTGTTCCAGCTATGCTTCAGATGCGAGATTTCTTGGATCCTTCAACTAGCATCTAGGTAGAAAACCCTCCTTTGCCACCTCACAATTGTGGGCTCCTCAGATCAAGCATGGGACTTACTGAATTCATTACGGCTTGAAACCTGAAAATACCTTCGGTTTCTGAAAACCTTCTGCTGCTAGTCCAGTTCTTTTAAAATCACAATTGGTGACAGACTTCTCTGTTCTGATCTTAATGGCTAATAAAAATCAACAGCCTTTTCTGTCAAAATCACAGAGGTAACACCAAAACTTCAGTAGAGTCCCAATCTGTATCCCTTAGCTTTATATAGTAATAGGAGACCTCTGGAATGTTCAAAATAGATATATAGACTTAACTATACCTTCAAAACATATATTTGATTCTGTTGGATCCATGTGAATAAGTTACAACTTTCATTGTGAAAAATATGGACTTCCTGTATCCACCAAAATGTCCAGAGAAGTTCTGCACTTTTTATAGGTTGCTGTCAGTGCTTCTTTGGTCTGGGGAAACTACAAAATAATTCAAACCTCCCTGATTTGCACCAACAATTTAAAGGCTTTTTTTGAGGGGCCTTAAGACTACCCATCTCCTCCAGAGACACCACTATAATCTGAGGCATAATACCTCTCACCACTATCCCATCAATAAGACTTCCCTTTGGATACGTAATCACCTTAGCGGTGTCTACTGGCTCAACCAAGTGTCTTCAGTCTTCTTATATTTAAACATGTCAAACCTGAACCTAAAAGGTTTATATTCTAAAACATACAAATGATATTTTTAACAGTCAGAGAATTTGGGTGCAGAGGTCAGAGCGTGTTGAGAATTTTCTGTTTATGAAAGGTTTCATTGCCAGAATCACAATTCTAGAAAACCTACCCTGAGATCTCAATACATTCTTCCGGTTCTTTGAACTAACTGACATGATGTGGAGGTGCGGTGTAGAACTGGGGTGGGCAAAGTTGGAAGTCACACGACACCAGCTTACAGTCCAACAGGTTTATTTGAAATCACAAGCTTTCAGAGCTTAGCCCTTTCACTGATGAAGGGGCTATGCTCCAAAAGCTTGTGATTTCAAATAAACTTGTTGGACTATAACCTGGTGTTGTGTGACTTCTAACTGACATGAAATTACCTTCTTAATTTTCTCTTCAAAATTTGAGTTTCCATAGATATTTATAGGCTTTTTAAAAAAGATCTCAATATTAAATATTAAAGTGTATTAAAACTCAGCTTACTGTGTAGAATTGCTTTTCTGTTAGATTTAAGGCATAATTATACAAATGTTAACTTGCACAAATTTGATTTCTTTAAAGAATCTATTAGTGGAGAGAGCAACTGAAAGTGTCTATGTGACAATGGAAGGTGTAACCAATCTAATCCAGAACTATTACCAGAAGATCGAAGAAATCATGAATGTGTACCAAAAAGACAAAAAGGATCAGCTGAGTTTCATGCAAGGTCTTGTTACTTTTCCTATGTAAACCATAGTTTTATGTGGATGGGTTTTATTCATGGGATGTGAGTGTCACTGGCTGGGAGAGCATTTATTGCCTATTCTTAAATTCCCATGAACTGAGTGGCTTGCTAGGGCCATTTCAGAAGGCAGTGAACAGTCAATGACATTGCACTAGGTCAGGGGTCACATGTAGGCCAGACCAGGTAAGGGTGGCCAATTTTCTTCCCTAAAGGACATTGTTGAACCAGGCAATCAACATTGGTTGCATGGTTGCTGTTCGGCTAGTTTTTATTTCCAAATTTTTAATTAAATTTGAATTTTGCCATCTACCATTCTGGAACATTAGATGTAGACTCTGGATTACTAATCCAGTGACATTATCACTACGCCATAACTTCCTCTTAGTCAAATAATGATTTTCAAAGCAGGTTCTTAGCATTTTTAGATGCATGTTCTCAGTAAAATCTGACCACTATAGGGAGAACATGTTGACTGTTCACAGTGAACCACTGGAAGTAAGCAGACGTTGTTAGCGATAATATCAAGAAAGCAAAGGCAATGGTATTTCTATTTGATTTTAACAATTCCATTTTTATTCAGTTCATAATGTATGATTGAAAATTGCAGGTATGTTATGTTCACTCGAGTGAATGACTGCAGTAAGTTGAAAATGTAACTGATTCATTTAGTCAATATCAATTATTATGTGAATTATGCTATCAGCTGCAGGTCCAATCCCATATTAAAACAGTTTAGAAATGTTTAGAAATCACTTGCATATTAGTTCTCAAATTTGGACTTTCAACAGAGTTGTGGACACATTATATTGCTTCAATCGTATTGCTGATAAAAAGTGCTACACTTGTTATCAACCCTTTTTATCTTGTGCTCATGACAAGAAATAACAATGTAAAGAAAATATATAATTTATACTTTGGACATTTTCTACTAAAGTTTACATGTCAATACAAGTTATTGTTGTACAGAAATTTGTTTTCGGAGGAAAAGGAATTGCTGCCTTTACACAATCAATAGGATGTTCAGGATTTTGAATTTTGTCATGGAGCATTTTCTGTGTGTTTCCAATTAATGTGATGTCGTGAGAGTTGTAATTTTAAGTGACGTGTGTTGTTTAAACAGAAACATTTAAAAGACAAAAACTCAGCATGGAAGCAGCTTTGGAGGACAACCTGAAGACCGACTTAGTCAATGTGAAAACAAATCCTCTTCTACCAAGAAGAATTCAACACCAGTGAGTAAAATTTTAGATTGCAATCTCTTACTGAGATTTTCACAGTGGGAAAATTAGTGCAAAAGAACTCTGAGAACTACACTGTGTGTGCAATACTGCATGTGTTATGGACGAGACCAGACCCCCTCCAAATATTTCAAGAAGGTAGCCTAGACCCTAACGTTTTCCTATTTTAGAGGTAGGTGGGAAGTGCTTGTTCCAGATGTGATGCGACTAGTCAAACTGCTTGACATTAAGCAAAACACAATTTAGTTAAACACTATAGTTAAAGTACAAACAAAAGAAAGAGGAATTTAGAACAACTTAACTATTGGAAAATTTAACTGAATACCTATTACTAATTAACTGTTCCAATGTAGTAACACCCCATAAACACACACCTTGGCAAAAGCCAAATTCAGGCACAGATTCATACATACAGTTCTCCAAATCGGGAGGAAACAACATCAAGGGATTTCAGACAAAGTAGCAGCTAGGAATCATTCACTGAAGCTTCCAACTCATCTGAGACCCCAAACAACTTCAGACTGCTAACGCTAAAGAAGATTGGCAAGCCTGGTCTGTCAGAGCTGGCCACATCCAGTCAGGCTGTGTAAAAACAAAACCAAGGCCTCCTAAAGTTATTTACTTAAGCTGTCTTCAGTAGCTACTTCTTCACGTCTACCTTTACAACCTCTCTTCAAAACAAAAAACCAGGACAAAGTAATCTCTTAAAATGACAGCATTGTCACACATGGTTTGGTGCATTTAATTGAATTCATTCTTAAAAAGCCAGTATGTTGTTTTTTCAATAAATAAAGATATTACAAAAAACTTTAAAGCTGAATTTTGAGATAATGGAAATGTGATTATGTCAGTCCTGATAATAAAAAAAACTATGTAAAAGGAAATAACCTGATGTTATGTTGGATTCTTGTCACCACTTGTTCTGTTTGGTTTGAATTGCTGTAATTATTTATCTGATTTAAGTTATTCATCTCTGACGAATGTGGGGATGACTTCTAAGTTCAACCTTTTTTTTTATAGAACTGTAAAACATTGTACAACCTACTGAAGTTATGGCTCCGATTTTCAATCTTTGGTTGGGGAACTGAATTGGGAGAAATCTCAGCTCCACAAACATGACTATTAAAAGTGGCTACCCATATTTCCAATTTTTGGTTTAGCTTTGGGGATTAGCTAAACTGGCAGTCTGCCCAGGTAACCTGGGAAAAGTCTAAGAGGCTGCCTGGTAGCTGAGGCAACATGGTAAAAACTGTCTTAGAGGGCTCCAGTATTATATGCAAAGTTTTTCTTAAAATGTAGAATAAAATGAAAAAGACCCTCTTACACCCCCTCATTCTCGATGCCCCATTAATGACAACCTATGGTCCTGCAGCGACACCCATGCCCCCTCATACTCCCTGGACCATCCTGTATCTTTCTCCCGTTGCCCTTCATATGCCCCAATCATCCCATGGCACTTCGTAGCTCCTATGCCAACTCAATGTTAATTCCTATCTTCTACCCATCACTCTTTGTCTTCCACTATTATCCAGCATGGGCATTAATCAGCAGGCATCATTCAGTTGCTCTGCTGTAATATCTGTTTTATAACTTGTTTGCAAATAAACACACCTTTAATCAATCTGTAAGGAGTGATTGATTCTTAAACCAATATCGTTAACGTGACATGGTGACCAGTGCTCGACTTTATTGGCTATTTCAAAGGTTTGAGTAATAATGTGATATTTTCTCTAAAAATTCTATATAGAAGTAGCAAAAAATTAGAGTACGTAGTGTGAAAAATCCATGAAAATCTGAAAAGAAATAGGAGAAGACAATGTTGCAGAACAGTGCTATAGTGCAGTGAGTATACCTTTTTATGAAATATGCCTTCAGGAAAGCAACAGGCACAGAGTTCAAAAGAAAACTGTTTGAACTGCTGGAAGCGGAACTCAATTGGAGCTGCAAGATTTTGTTTTCAAAGCTAAAACAAACCCATTAATCCTTGGAAAGCAATTCATAGAATTGTAGAATTCCTACAGTGTAGAAGCAGGACATTTGCCCCATTGAGTCCACACTGACACTCTGAGGAGCATCCCAACCAGACCCACCTCCCTACCCTATCTCTACATTTCCCACGGCTAATCCACCTAGCATGCGTGCCTCTGGACACAATAGGCAATTTAGCATCACCAATCCACCTAACCTACACATCTTTGGACTGTGGGATGAAACTGGAGCACCTGGAGGAGACCCACGCAGACACGGGGAGAATATGCAAACTCCACACAGACTGCTGCCCGAGGCTGGAATCGAACCTGGGTCCCTGGCGCTGTGAGGCAACAATGCTAACTACTGAGTCACTATGCCACCCTAGCGCCTGAAAATTGTCTAGTAAAATTTGGGAATTTTTTTGAAAAATTGGAGAATCTGGGGATGCCTTTTTGAAAATGGAAGAACATGAATCCATCATTTTGTTTTACGTTAAAGAGAAATTAAGAAAAAAATTGCTATTCTGTTTTATGAACGCTGTGTAGACTCAATAGTTTTGAAAATACTGAAAAAAAGAGTCAGTGACATTATCACGGTACCAGCATTTCCTCCCAATTAATTTGAATTAGTTGCTGCTCATAGCTGAATAAAGAACCACTTTGTGTTATTTACCATATTATGTATGTATTCAATTATTCCGAATGATTCCAACACGATAGCCTGCTGGATTTCATCAATGTATTGACACCTGTGTAATAAGGCACTCTTGCATAATAGTACTTTCATTGGCTGAGGGCATTTAATAATGTTAAAGACTTTAGATAGTACTAAGCTATTGTATATTTCAGAGATAACCACTATGACCATCACTATCCTATCACTATATAGCCTATTGGACAAGGCTGTACTATTCATTTAGCAGAAACTGGAGGAGTAGAACATTTAACATCATTGCTAGTGTTTCTGTCTATCTTTGCGAACAGGTTGGTGCTACAGCAGAAAAGGACTATATCCATGTTGTTGCTTGAAGAGGAGACAAATATGGAGTTCCTAAAGAAGAGGACAGTGCTGCTTCATCAGCTGAAGGAGCAGGTTGATTCGCGCCTAAAGGTAAAACCGTGGTCATCATAAATCAAGTAACAGCACTGTGATATTAGCTTATTAATGTTTCCATAAGGCACTTGTTGCCCACTGTTTTTGTGGCAATATTAAGCAATTTAAAATAAGACTAATACACATTAAAATCTTGGATATGATACGCGGCATGGTGGCTCAGTGGTTAGCACTGCTGCCTTACAGTGCCAGGGACCTAGGTTCGATTCCAGCAGGCTAGGTGGATTGGCCATGCTAAATTGCCCATAGTGTTCAGGGATGTGTAGATTAGATGTGTTAGCCATTGGAAATGCAGGGTACAGGGTGGGGGGGACAGGTCTGGGTGGCGTGCTCTTCGGAGGGTTGGTGTGGGCTGAAGGGTCTGTGTCTTCACTGTAGGGATTCTATGACAATGCTATTTAATTCAACCACGCCTTGTACTCCTTTAGGGCGGCACAGTGGCTCAGAGGTTAGCACTGCTGCCTTACAGCGCCAGGGACCCAGGTTCAATTCCACCCTCAGGTGACTGTCTGTGTGGAGTTTGCACATTCTCCCTGTGTCTGCGTGGGTTTCCTCTGGGTGCTCTGGTTTCCTCCTACAGTCCAAAGATGTGCAGTGTAGGTGGATTGGCCATGCTAAATTGCCCATAGTATCCAGGGATGTTTAGGTTAGGTGGGTTAGACATGGGTAATTGCAGGGGTTGGGGTGGGATGCTCTTCAGAGGGTCGGTGTGGACTTGTTGGGCCAAATGGCCTGTTTCCACACTGTAGGGATTCTATGAAATTCAGCTCAGTAGTTTTTTGGGTGATTTGCTGTCGTACGTAAAACAAACTGGTGAAAACGAAAGGAAAAGATATTAGCAATGGGGTCCATCAACAGCTTGATGCAGGATTTCATTTATTAATTTGGTCCTGAACGATGTGTTAAGAAAAACAGATTGCTTACAACAGCATCATATAAATTCTGCAGGACTAATAATTGTGGCTTTCCACATGAAATTTGACTCACATATAACTGACAGGATGAAATGAATAAATCATATCTATCCACAACTTATTGCGTTGTTTAGTTTGAGTGATACAAATCCAAAGTTTTTTTTTTCAAAACTTAAACTACAATATGTGCTGAGTTGGGTCAATGGAACCCAACAGAGACAGAAATGTGATCATTCTAAGAGTCCATAGTTTGTGTTAAAAGGGCAAATCAATTGAATATTCCACTCCTCCTCTCTCTTTAGGATGACTCCTGCTGCGAGTAGACTTGTCAGCACTGGATGATGATAGGATGTTGATGAAATGGGCCTGTTTTCGGTATTAGAATCAAATGGAACTTTGAAGGCAGGCCAAAACTGTGCTGTTGATTTTGATATTAATGCCTGTTCCATCTCCACCTTATTTCAGTATAAGAATGTGAGGAGATCACTTGCCTTGCCTGAAAAGGAGGTGGTATGTGGGAATAGGACAAAGCTATGGCACAGTGGGTAGCATCATTGCCTCTAAGCACGTTCCACTCCAGGACTTGATGGCTAAGGAAGGTGCATTCATAATTCGATCAAGCAGCTTGAGTGTTAATTTATAAATACTTCCAATATAAGCCACGGCTGTCAGTAAGAGCAGAAGAAGTTCCTGGTCAGCATGTTGCTGAAAGAAATTAGAGCCTCCATCATCGCCATCCATAGCTCCACGCTACCATTTGCGTGTAAGAATGTATGTTGCCACAGCAACTTGGGCTCCTTGCAAGGCCATTTGGATGGTGGATCAGAGAGTGCCAACAGCAATGTGGTTCAATCATAATTCCATATGGGCCAGACTCGGAACCTGCCTCCATACCCTACACATGTGAAGGCCTTGATACTGTGGATCAGACCTGCCACCAGGCAGAGAACTGAAGAATACGTTTAAGACGTGGCGATAAGACAAAGGTAGGGTATCATTGTTCAGCAAAGACCGTCAGATATGCAGTTGAGCATACCTGCTCTACTTATACATTTTGTTTTAAAAGGTTTCCATGCCTCAAAAACAAAATGCTTGTTCTGCTTAAAGCAGCCCAGCTCTTCAGAGGGGCCTTGCATTTCGTGAGGGGCTCTTTTCATTTACTAATGCTTACCCTTCCTATGGGTTATATGGAATTGGGTGTTTCATAGACATTGTTTAAGTACCAGGCATAACCCTCTTGTTTCCTCTTCTATCCAGAAGATAGTCAATTTTAAATTTTAATTTTTTTTGACCTGCAAAACCAGGTTGTGCAACAGAGCATTTTTTTTTGTGTTTCAATACTTGAAATTGTAATCCCACAGTTTTTCTCACCATTTCAATGTTAACATTTCGTTCAATGACATTGTGTGAATTTTTAATTTTTATAAGGACAAGAAATGCTTGAATTAGGGAATGGAAGAGTTTCTATTTGAAGCCTCATACCAGCATCTAATGTTCCAGAATGATTACATTGCACAGTTTGTGCAGATTAAAGTTCCTGTGTATCTGCAAAAACTAAAGAACTGCCCTATTGTACTAAACTGACAGTTTTTGCATTTGTCGCACTACTTATCTTGGAATCTGAATGAAATTGTTAATGCAGTGCCATTTGATACCAAGTTAGTGATTGTTTTGAATTCTTAGGTGACATACTTTCTCTTTCTAAATTTACCATTTAGGTGGCAGAAAAAACATTCATGTCACAACTTGCTGCTTTAGCCAGAGTTCCCAAAGCAGATTGGAAGACTCTGGAGAAGAAATTCCTTTCAGGTAGTTACCTATTTTCATTTTATTTAAATGTTTAAAATCTCAAGAGTTCTGGAGGTTCTTTGAGTTGAGCTTGACACTAACCAGATGCAGATATGCAAGAAAAAATGAGAACCACAATATATAGCCATGCACTTTCTTACTTCTCCCTCGGTAAAGGAAGGTGTGTTGGATATTTAGCAATTTATTCCATTTAACATGGTATCCTATATGTATGTATGTGTGGCACATGTAGTGTACTGTATTATATATTGAGGACTGTGACTGCTTTTTTTTTAGAAGCCTGATATGACGCATCTAATTGGTTATTTAGCAATTTATTCCATTTAACATGATATCCTATATGTATGTATGTGTGGCACATGTAGTGTACTGTATTATATATTGAGGACTGTAACTGCTTTTTTTTTTAGAAGCCTGATATGACGCATCTAATCTCTCCCTATCATATTTCTAAATTCTCCTCCTTTATGCCTTTGAATATTTCACTACAGGAAAATGTATAACAGTCTTAGCCAACATTTTTCTGTCCACCTACAGGTGTTCCCATCCATAACATTGAAACCTCCCTGTTCCTTATGATAGTGGCTACGTGGGTTAGTGAAATCTGCATCTTTTGGCATGTTTGATCGTTCTATACTCTTCCACTCAATCCCATTGACGGTATTGCCCATTTCCATCTTTACCGGCCCAAATATAGCTAGCTCTTCTTGAGCAATGGCTTTTCTTCTTGGCCTGTTATATAGGCATTGGATACAAAAGGATTAGTCCACGAGTTGAGCCACTGGATGGAGCAGCAGTTGGAGGCCCTTTGATTGGAGAACAAAGTCAAAAAATCATATGACACCAGGTTAGAGTCCAACAGGATTATTTGAAAATGCATGTTTTTAAATAAACCTGTTGGCCTATAACCTGGTGTCATGTGATGTTTGACGTAGTCCAACACCATCTCCTCATCAGAGAGCAGTCAGAGTCGGGCTCAGCCTGCTCATGGAGGCACAGTCTCTTATTGACCTCTTTTATTTATAATATTTAATGTATCTCAGTGTTCATGGAACCTACATATCGTTACTATTATGTAATAAACCTTGTTTTGTTATCCTAAGATAAATGGGCTTCTAATAAAATTAATTCATAGTTCAGTCCTCACTGCTAGCTGCCAGAAAGCCCCTAGGCTAACAGAGGAAGAATTATTGACAGCATTATTCTACCTATAGTAACCAGGCCTTGCCATCATAATTACAACACCCATCTCATGATCTCATCAACAGTGGCATACATGTAGAAAAGTTTTATGTTGATGACACCAGCTTTACCTTATCTATTAATTGCTTATGTGTACTTGAAGAGAAACAGTGGTATCATAACCACACATCCATAATCATGTCCATGATGGGCCAAAACATACAGTACCTAAACATGGGCACATTTGAAATTGTTGTCATTTTATTCTCTTCCCCAGCTGCTGTCTATAGCTCTGAGTTTTATTGTATAATATTTATTCTTGTCTGACTCTAAACTGATGTCCAGTTTGCATTTTTGAACTGTATTCATTGACTGCCAGAGCATCATTCTAGCCCACTGTTACCTGATCACCCGGCCACAAAATCCCAGCCTCATATCATTGCAACCCACATTCAATTTCAAAAAGTCTGCTCCTTAGTTACAGATAAAAAAGTAATATAACTTGTTATATTGCTCTGTTTATAAAACAACCTTTCTCTCTCTCACTATAATACAGTAATATGGGATGCCCACTTACATTTGAAGTTATGTTTTTGAATGTATTCAAACATAAAATGGCTATTATAGTCTAGATAACATTTAGAAACAGCACTTTAAAACTTACCCAATTGTCATTTATTCTCAATGTAAAACATTTGTACTTTCCCAAACAGGACCTGCAAGTGGGAGACGTAAAAGAAGGGAACCCTATTTATACAAACAGCTAAGTGAAACCACATAAAAACAGCAAAAGGAATATATTATCTGACCATTGTACTATGTTACAGTGTGCTTCCATATGTTTCCATACTCAACTTTTATACCAGTGACTATGACGAGCATTAGTTGTTGTTTTTTCATACTAGATCACATGTTCACAGAATTGGTATAGGACAGAAGGAGACCAATCAGCCCCTCATGTCTGCACTGGCTCTCTGACTTAGTGTCAAACTCCTCTTTCCCATAGCTTTGTAGATCATTTATCTTTAAGATAATCATCCAATACCCTCCTGAATGCTTCCGTTGAACCTCCCTCCACCGTACTTCTCAGCAGCACATTCAGAATCTCTGTGGAATTTTTTTTTCTCACCTCACATTTGCTTCTTTTACAAAGCACTTAAATTGTGCCTGCTAGTTCTTGATCCTTTTACAATGGGAACAATTTCTTCCCATCTACACTGACTAGACCATCATGACTTCTCCAATCTTTGTATCTGTCAGATACTCTGCACTCTGGGTTGCAGTAGCTCTGCTGGTGCTGATTCTGCTCTTGCCATCATCCTGATTATTTATTTCCAAACTTAACTTCTGTTCCTTGTCCTCTTGTTAATCTGTCTTACACTCAGTCCATGTTCTCATATTTTCCTCCTATCCTTCAGATCAAGGTTTCTTCTTATTACCACTGCCCTGTAAACTTTACATTTATAATTTCTAATGTCTGCAAACTTAAGCAAAGTCACACATTAATCATGACTTTGAAAATTCAAGCTCAAATCTTAACCAGAAGGGAACCTGTTAGAGATGTGTAAGATTATGAAATCCATAGATAGAATGGATAGGAAGGCACTTTTTCCATTGGTAGAGATGTCAATAACCAGGGACCTAGATTTAAGGTATGACATAGAAGCTAAGAGGAGAGTTGAAGTTTTTTTCACCCAGAGGGTGGTACAAGTCTGGAACTCACTGGCTGAAATTGTGGATGAGTCAGAACATCTCATAACATTTAAAGAAAATTTAGATGTTCCCTTGAATTGCCGTAGCCCTCAGGATAATGGGCCAAAAGGTGGAAAACGGGATTAGTGTGGACACATAGGGCTGAATAGCCTCCTATTGCTATAAACGTCAATGAGTTTATAAGCCAGTTACCAAAATCGATTTCATGGATTGGCTTTCTGTTTACTTCCTACATTATTTGGGGTGGCATGGTGCCTGAGTGGTTAGCACTGCTGACTCTCAGTGTCGGGGACCTGGATTCGATTCCAGCCTCGGGTGACTGTCTGTGTGGGGTTTGCACATTTTCCCCATGTCTGCGTGGGTTTCATCCTACAGTCCGAAGGTGTGCAGGCTAGGTGGATTAGCCGTGGGAACTGCAGGGTTACAGGGACAAGACTGCTCTTTGAAGGGGTAGTGTGGACTTGATGGGCAAAATGGCCTGCTTTCCCACTGTAGAGATTCTAATGATTCATATACCTCTATACAACTGCTGTTTTAGTATTTCTAAGCAACTTCATCTATTGACAGTCTCATTTCCATTTTCCAGTGTTTATTGACTTCCACAGAACTTTCATGCCGGACTAAATTTTTGTTAGCCAGTTAGGATTGCAGTCGGAAAAAAGTCCCAACTCCACAAGCCCAACTTGGGTAAAGTGCAACAAGAGGATAGACCTTCATTCTGGGGTGGTTGAGTGCTAAGGGGACTTATGCCCAGGGAAGGATTCAGAGTCAGCCACAAGGGCTGTCTGGTTGTTTAAAAGGCCCACTTAGTTTTTGTTTTACAATTGAACACTAAGGCAAAAGAAAAGTCCTCACTCTAGTAGTCCTTTATCTCAACACATTCCATATGTCTTGTCCGTGCCAACTGAAGCCAGCTCATACCTCCAACAACTCCCCAAGGCCACTCATGACCAGTGTGCCAATTATGCCCCTCAATCTACATCCCAGTACCCTCATACCCTCCATACCACTCAAGATTCATCACCTGTCTCCAAAGTGCTTCATAGTCCCTTTGTCGGTCCATGGTACATTTATCTGTATGTTCCTCATAGAAGCCCATGACACCTCAATCATCCCAATGGATATTTATAGTCCCTATACCAACTTAATGCAAACTCATGCCAACCCATGACCTCCCCTTATATTTTAGTGCCAACTTGTGATCCTGTTATACCCTCCACGCCAACTCACTCAGCGTCCACCATGAGCAAATCTCAGGATCCATGGTGTTATTATAGGAAATGAAGTTCAAAGTGTCTATTTCAGACTGAACGTTTTTTTTTAAAAAAAGCATTAATTACATTTAAATCCCTTCAATTCCCTATTTCATTGTGAAAACAACCACTTGTATTCAAAGCATCACCTCAAAACCAACTAATCTGTTTAAGATGACTTGGAGCTGTCAATCAAACTGTATACTTACAGCACCCCTCCCCCCACCAAAGATAATACAATAATAGTACCATTCAACCTTATGTCAAATGCATCTATTTAAATTGCTAGCACAGATTTTTTTCAACTGTAGATTCCGTGCTTTTTCAAAATTTAAAGGTCAGGGAACTTGACAACTTGGCAGTTGCAGAGACCTTATCCATTTTTTAAATTCATAATCGTCTCTAATTTAATAATCCCAAAGGGACACCTAGCCTTTCCCAAAGGGTACCTAATCCAATAGTTGAAAGTTTTCACTCTATTTTCCCTTAAATACAAGTGACAATAAATCACTCAATTCATAGGTGTATCTTACCTCTGGATGACCAAACTTGCTTCTGTTTAAAGGGAACTGCATGTTTAAATGTTGTACACAATGGTAATGTGAAGCCATTGAAGTGGCCTCTTTTTAAAACAAAATTCTAAACTCTTAACAATCTAACAAAACTACCAATCAGGGCACCTCGCTCCCACCTTAGAGAGAAACCTAAAAACCGTTTAATGATGAGAAATCTACTCCGAAGGAGCATCAAAGGCAAATAATCCTATTATAACCTCATAAAATAGACCATCAAAGTATGCTCCTCGTCTGCTGCAACTTATAAACAATTATTTGTTGAGTTAATTGCTTCAGAAGCTTTTGAAACTCAACCAATCATTCATATTAGACCTAGCTATTAAACAAACTATCTCAATTCTGGACTATGGTGCCTGTTGAAATTGAAAGAACAGATTTATTGTTTCAAAATCTAAGCACCTGGCCAATTTGATTCCAAGTAAAAGCTGTCTTCAGTGGCTATTCAGATCATGATGTCAAGTTCCCAGGCATCCTGCTTTTTTTTATTATTTAACACTTTTGAATGAATAACAATCTATTTTCCAATGGGAAAAGTAATCTAATGCATCTCAATCATTGCACGATGTTAGTCAATTAAATATTCAACTTACCTATTCAGGATATAGCCCTGTGATCAATCACTACAGTAGAAATCTTTCTTACAACACAGAATCTAAAAATGACATTTGGTGTGGAGAAAACTAATTACACAAACCTGTCAAAATATTCCCAAATCCTCAGCAGACTTCTCCTCCTGAACCCTCTTACCTGATGAGTTTCCTGTACTCATTCCCAACATTTTAGGGATATAGTATTCCAGACTCTTAGCTTCCTTCACAAATGTTACATTTCTGAAGAAGGGTCTAGGCCCAAAACGTCAGCTTTCCTGCTCCTCTGATGTTGTTTGGCCTGCTGTGTTCATCCAGCTCTACACCTTGTTATCTCAGATTCTCCAGCATCTGCAGTTCCTACTATCTCTTAGTTTCCTTCAACAACTTCTGACTTTCTGTAGTTTCCAGATGCATCCAAGCCTCTGTCCACCTTAAGTGCCCTTCTCTCTTTTCATCATGCTGTTTGTTTCTTTTGAAATTTGCTCTCTTGGTTTATACTAAGGTGCTATTCTGAAGCATCCTTGCCTTTTTCTGTGAAATTAACTGGTTATTCACCACAAAGCTTGCTGCTTCATACTTTCCTCAGCTTCCACAGTACTCATTTTAATGTTCACACTTGAGCACCTAATTTTGTCCTGATTTATCTCATCACCTTTGGTAATTTCCAACAGGATGCACAGGCCCTTTATCCATATTTCACAAGAGTAAAATTCAACATGTCATATTTTGGAGAAAACACAGATAATTTCTCAGGAAAAGGACAAGATGCAAAACCTGAAGGTGTTATTGAGTAGATGGAATATACTGTAAAGTATGCTAGCATAGATGAAAGATTTCTACCAAAGAAATGTTTCAGAAATCTACAATAAAAAGAAATAATATCTTGCTGTAGAATTAAAAACTTTGACATATTCTTCAGCACTTTGATTCCAACTATTTTTTATTGGATTTCTGTTTTTGCTGCTTTATTAACATTTTTTGTTAGAAATTACCAGTTCATTCCTGTATTGGGAAATGTAACATTATTGCTTTATGCCGCACTTACCCCATTTCCTCCAGAGGAAGTACTGATTATTTTTTGTTGGAAAATTTACTTTGAAAATAAAGGTGCTTTTAAATAATTTTAATAGTTTATGTTCAAGTAGAATTTCCATGCACACTTAGTCATATGGACATACATTTTAAATGGTGTGTGATTTGTCAGTCACAGGTTGGATATTTTCTAATCAACCTGTTCAGACACTTTTTTAAAAAAATATTTAACCTATTTTCCTAATCAACCTGTTCAGAGATGTTATGACATACACCTCTGGAACAGGTGGGACTTGAACCTAGGTCTGTTGGTTCAGGGATAGGGATACTACCACTCACCACAAGAGGGCTCTTCAAGTCACAGGTTAAACAACATGCCTGCCTACACAGAACGTGACCATTCAATCCAGTATGCCTATACCAGCTCTTTGAACAATCTAATTAGTCATTAGCTATCCAATTATTCCCAATTCCCCTCCTGTTTTGTAGTTTTGCAGTTTATTTCCTATAAGCATATGTCCACTTCCCTTATAAAGGTGAATATTGAAGCTGCAATCACCACCTTTTCAAGCAGTGAATTCCAAATAATTAAATACAAGTTATTTGTTCTTCATTAGTTCAGTTTTATATATTTTTAAAAGGCATTGGAATACAGCCCAAGAGGTACACAAAGATCAAAAACTACTGAACAAAACAATGCATTATTGACCACACTTACTGGTAAAAACAAACTAAATTGTTGAGCGCTTACTATGGGAAGTAACTTGCTGAATATTATGAACCCCCATCACGTGTATTTTTGATGGGAGGGCTTGTAAAATAGATCAAGTGGTCAGCTAACCACCTTCCCACCCCCGAGATGAACCCCATAATATAGTGCGTATACAGGCTCCCAAACTGCTGTCTATCCACCTACAAATGTTAAAGGCACAACTGCCCTTAATATTACCGTACTCATGTCACAAAACAGTTGGTGTAGGCTGTCCTTTTGTTTAAGTTATTTTTTTTAAATGGTGAGAAGGAAAACGGTATTATATTTGGAGGGTGCACTTTTAGCAGTGCCTCAATACCTCAGTTTGTCAAGAATTAAAACAGCCTGTCTGTTTACTGTCTGACACCTGACCATAGAGCAGCAAGATACCAGAACCTGAATGCACATTTAAGTCATGTCACAGGGTTCAATTTAGGGCCTTCAAGAATCATAACTATATAAATAAGCAAACAACAGTTCTTTTCTTAAATTTCCTCCTAATATGTAGTCAGTTTACTGGATATAACTTCGTACCTTAATCGCTAAAAGGTTGTGCAGTTGTCAACCTAGTGAAGATACCAAACAGGACAACATGCATGCCAATCAGCATAAGTAACAAGTGCTAGAGCTAAGTGATTCCACAACCAATGGATCATATCTAAGTTCTGCATCTGTATTTCCTTTTTATGTTATGATCTGCCGCTACTGCATGCAAAACAAAACTTTTCACTGTACTTAGGTATATGTGACAACAATAAATCAAATCAAATCAGTCTTGCCACGTCAAATCATGATTGCTGGTGAACAATTAAACACCTCATTGGAGGAGGAGGCTCCACAAATATCCTTATCCTCAATGATGCAAGAGCCCAACATATCAGTGCAAAATATATGGCGTTCACAGCAATCTTCAGCCAGAAGTGCTGAGTGGATGATCCAGCATGGCCTCCAGTGGTCCCCAACATCACAGATGCCAGTCTTCAGCCAATTCGATTCACTCCACATGATATCAAGTTACGATTGATGGCACTGAATACTTCAAAGGCAATGGGCCCTGACAACATTGTGGCAATTGTACTGAAGACTTGTGCTCCAGAACTTGCTCTACCCCCTGGACAAGCTGTTCCAGTACAGATACAATATTGGCTTCTACTGCCCCATCAGTCTTCTCTCAACCATCAGTAAGTGACGAAAGGTGTCATCAGTACCCACTCAGCAATAACCTGCTCAGTGATGCCCAGTTTGGGTTCCGCCAGGGCCACTCAGCCCCTGACCTCATTACAGCCTTGGTTCAAACATGGGCAAAAGAGCTGAATTCTGGAGGTGAGGTGAGAGTAACAGCCCTTGACAACGTGGCCTCATTCGGCCAAGTGTGGTATCAAGGAGCCCTAGCAAATCTGGAATCAATGGGTGTCTGGGGGCAGACTCCCTGCTGGTTGGAGTCATATCTGGCACTTAGGAAGATGGTTGTGGTTGTTGAAGGTCAGTCACGTTAGCTCCAGGACATGTCTGCAGGAGTTCCTGAGGGTAGTGTCCCAGGCCCAACCTTCTTCAGCTGTTTCATTAATGACCTTCCCTCCATCATAAGATCAGAAGTGGGGAAATTCACTGACGATTGTACAATATTCAGCACCATTTGCAACTCCTCAGATACTAAAGTAGGCCATGTTCAAACGCAACTAGACCTGGACAATATCCAGTCTTCAGCTGATAAGTGGAAAGTAACATTCATGCTGCACAAATGCCAGGCAATTACCATCTCCAATAAGAGTTAATCTAAGCATGTTCCCTTGACATTAAATGATGTTACCAGCACTCAGGAAGGTGGTGGCCCAGCAGTATTATCGCTGGACTGTTAATCCAGAGACCCAGGAAATATTCTGGGGACCCAGGTTTGAATCCTGCCATGGCAGATGGTGGAATTTGAAAATAGTTAAAGTCTGGAATTAAGAATCTAATGATGATCCATGAATCCATTGTAAGGGGGAAAAAAATCCATCTGCGTCACTAATACCCTTTAGGGAGGTAAACTGCCATCCTTACCTGGTCTCGCTTACATGTGATTCCAGTCCCACAGCAATGTCGTTGACTCTTTACTGCCCTCTGGGCATTTAGCGATGGGCAATAAATGCTAGCCTAGGCAGCATCACCCAAAACTTATGAATGAATTTGAAAAAAAGAAACCAACTATCAACCTCCTGGGTGTTACCATTGACCAGAACTTCAACTGGAATTGCCATGTAGATACAGTGCTGAGCTGGTTAGAGGCTAGAAATACTGCGTAATTCCCCTCCTATCTCCCATAACCTGTTTACCATCTACAAGGCACAAGTCAGGAGTGTGATGGAATACTCCCCATTTGCCTGGATGGGTGAAGCCCCAACAACACTGATGAAACTTGACACTATCCAGGGCAAAGCAGCCCACTTGATTGGCACCACATCCACTCCCTCCACCACCGATGCTCAGTAGCAGCAGTGTGTACTATCTACAAGATGCACTGCAGAAATTCACCAAAGATCCTCAGACAGCACCTTTCGTGTCCACCGCCAATTCTATCTAGGAGGACAAGGCCAGCAGATGCAAGGGAACACCACCACCCACAAGATCAACTTCAAGCCTTGGAAATATATTGCTGTTCCTTCACTGTTACTGGGTCAAATTTGTGGAATTCACTTCCTCAGGGCATTGTGAGTCAACCTACAGTACATGGACTGAAGTGGAGGCAGCTCACCACCACTTCTCAAGGGCTACTAGAGACAGTCAGTGATGTCCACATCCCACAACTGAATAAAGAAAACAGCTATGCTGTAGGTGCTTCAGTACAGCTAATAATCAGTACTATTGCCCTTTGTCTGGTAATGCTGATTGCTGAAATGAGAAGGCTTGAATTCTATGTCTTTCACCACAAGACAAATTTGTTGTAAGATATCTAAATGTCACAGCATCACGGGAAAAGAAATCGCTCAAGAGCAGCTTAGTGGCTTCATCAGTGAGTCACTGCTTCCAAAGGGCAAGAGGAAACCATTCACAATGAGGGTGGAAGTAAAATTATTGTGACATTGTTACATAATAAAATCACTCTATTTTCAAGAAGTTATAGATAAATTAAATGCACAGAAAAAAAGTGGAAGTTTTATGCATCATTTATTTCACAGATTTAGGGTTCAAATGTAGAGTCACAACATCAGAGTATTCAGTTTTAAATAGTACAAATGTACATGAATACAAAGGAAGAATTGTTATCAAAAAGTTTTTTAAAAAAAAAAGTGACTGCAGCTTAAGATTAAGGTGGCCCAAATCCTTGCTGTTTTTATCAGTCACTGTGATTCCATGTTGGAACTTTGCTTGCAGTAACTTGCATCACTTCAAATAAAACAGTGCGCTATTTTTGATAAAACACCCATCTGTTCTGAAAGTTTTCTCAAGCTTCCAGCAAGCCAAAATCACTGTGAAAGTTTTCTCAAGCTTACAGAAAAGAGAAAAACGATGTAAGAAAGTTTAACGCGACAGCAAATGGAAAGAAGTGAAATACATTTTATGGCTGCAAGCCAAAATCATTACATAAACTTCAAAAAGATTTCATACCTTGATTTTTTTTTTGTTGCATTAATATCTGTTAATGCTGAGGTATAACTAACCCTTAAGAATTTAAATGCAATGGCTGTGCTGTAGTGAGACTGAATCTAACTGAATCCACTGAGATAACTATACCTTGCACACCTACATAAACTTGTCAGCCTTCCTACTTCTGATTATCTTTTTGCTGATGATCAAAACAAAAGGATGTTGTGCCATAAATTCACATCAGTTTAGCTAACAATTCTGGCTAAATCACTTTAGTTCTTGGCAATTTGTCCTAAAGAGTTTATTTTTCAATACACAAAAACAGAAATTGCATCTCTTAGCATCATGCACTAACTTCTATAATAGCTAAAGTGTGCAAAGAACCCTTATTAAGTTACGAGGAACATGTCTAAACCAGTGTCATAGTGGACGGTGCTAGTGGCGAGACCATGCTAAATGACAGTGGTATGCAACACAACTGTGTGGCAGTCGATTCCAAGCAAAAATACATTACATGATTCACTTCATCCTAGAAGACAAACAGACACACGCACACTGTTTCTTTTCTGAAATACCATAGAAGGCTGGTATTCATAACACTGATAACCTTGTAAGTAAATAAGCTGCTTGTACAAGCTACCAGCAGCTCAGTCGTCTTGTCCCGGTCAACCTAAGCTTGTGATGTTGGAACGTCCTCCAGGAGGATTGACAATACGATGTCCAGAACGACGTGGAACGTTGTCATCAAACTGGGCACCTAATGTATATACAGCACAGGAATCAGTTATTTAACAAGTGCTACATGTTCTTAAAATATTTTAAAGGAACTGAAAGCAGCAACTTTGGTAGAGCTTGCTCCTACTCTGCTGGTGTACCTTCCTCAGGACTGTAAGGCAATGACAGACCAGAGGAAACTCCCCGTTTGTGGAAGTGACTGGAAATAAAGCGAGCCTTACATAAAGAATAGAAACCATCTCTGAAATCCATTGGGAAGGTTTATATATTGGGGTAAAAATATCCTCTCGACAGTAATGCCAATTTGGACAACAGTAAATTAAAAAATTGTTTTGAACTCTGTTCAATGTTTTCCCTGGCTACAATGAAATAGGAAAGTCAAGCAGAAAGCAAAAGAGGCTGCTAATTCAATATCGCTCACTTTGTTTTCTTGCAAACTTGGTAGTATTAGAATGGTTGATCTGTCACTTCTAAAGTTTTTATAATATTTATCATTCCATTGTGACACCCCCAGTTAATTGCACCTGTCCCATTAAATTTTACTTGCATGTGATTTCCCCCTCACATCACTAATATGCTCCTGACCTTTGCCTATGTTTGTACATTACCATATTGGACTGGATCGATACAGATGAATACAGCTGGCACAGAAAATGTGAGCATTACTGTCTTACAACTAATTAGTTAAGATCAATCATTTAGTTATGAATCACATGAAAGGAACTAATTTCTCCCATTCTCTTCTCCAGATAAGTGGACAGGTAGGTAATAATAGTGTAATATCTCTATCAAGCCCTGTTTCAGAAGTGGACATCAGCATTTATTCCTCCTTTCCGCTCCCCAAGCACGTGGCCACTACATGATTATTTCCTTTAACAAATGTACAGATTTTATTTTGTTTCTTTTGGTTCAACTTCAATATCTCACCTGAAAGGCTAAAGCCAGATTGATGCAGGTTTCGTACTGGTACATGCTGTGGTTTTGTTGGAGATGTTTTGGTTGAAGGAGCTGGAGTAACATATTTAGGTGTGACTGGGAATTCATACACAGGACCGTCATACATCCCTCGAGCCACTGCGTGCAGTTCCGTTGACTTGGAAGAGGAATGAACCAGACAAGGGCATTAGGAAGACTAGGAGTATATCCTACAACATCCGGTCTTCTTGTTTACAAGTAATAATCTCATCCTTGTTTATTTAGAGTCATTGAGGTTAACAGCATGGAAACAGGCCCTTCAGCCCAACTTGTCCATGCCACCCAGTTTTCACAACTAATCTAGTCCCATTTGCCTGCATTTGGTCCACATCGCTCCATACCTATCCCATCCCATGTACATGTCCAAATGTTTCTAAAGTGACAAAATTGTACAAGCCTCCTCCACTAACTCTGGCAGCCCTTTCCAGACACTCACTACCCTCTGTGAGAAAATACTGCCCCTCTGGATCCTTTTGTATCTCTCCCCTCTCACCTTAAACCTTTGTCCTTTAGTTTTAGACCCCCTACCATGGGAAAAAGCTGTTGGCTATCTATCTTATCTATGCCTCTCATGATTTTATAGAACTCTATAAGGTCATTCTTCAGTCTCCTACACTCCAGGGAAAAATGTCTCAGGCTATGCAGCCTCTCCTTATAACTCAAACCTTCTAGTCCAGGTAACATCCTAGTAAATCTTTCTAGCACCTTCTAGCATTTCTAGCACATATCAATCAATTACACAATGAACATTTTCAAAATATGTACAGAGACATTCTGAGGTAGCTTAGAAATGTGAAGTATTGTAGCTTGGAAGAATGGGAGAAACAATATGAAATAAATAATACAATATTAAATAGGTTGCAGGAATTTCATCAAGAAATTCCGAGTGCATATAAGTATCAATAAAATAGACTACAATTATAATTTATCTCAAAATTTAAAAACAAGTTACTGTAAAATTGCAAGATAAAATTAACTACATGTTTAAGTGGATGATTAATGGTGGCATGTGCACTTGGCAGATCTTGTAAATTGGACAAAACATTGTCAGAAATGTTTAAGAGTTACAAAGTTTTTGCATGGACATTAAAATTATACCAGTTAATGTACATTGTTTCTCCTCATTCCTCCCAAAAATCTATCACTTCACATTTCAAATATACTGATCTTCATTTCCTAGTTTACATTTTAAAAACGCTCTTTGTATGGTAAGAAATGACACCGCTAATCTCAAACAGTACTTTTCTGTGTATAATATCAAATGAAGACAAGGTTATTGAACATCATCACAATAATATTTTTTACTCTGTGGCTTCAAAGCTTGAATAACTTTTACCATGATTCAAGTAGCAGAATAGTGCCATCCTTTATTGAGTCATAGAGTCATACAGCACAGAAACAGATAAGTTTGACCTGCTTTAGTACTGAATTAGATTCAACCACGCTATCCTCAGTAAAAATAGCTCTGAGTTTAGTACTGCCAGTGAAGGGTCGTGTAATCTGGTAGTGCATTTCAGAGATTTAAACACGTGACAAATGACTTTCTGATAATTGCTAATATTCTCAATAGGGATCAGTGATGTTGACCGAAGCCAAATTTATTGAAAGAACTTTCAAACAGAGAGAGGCTATTCAGCCTCTTGAGCCTGTTCTCCTATTTAATTAGTTCTTGGCCTATCTGCATCCTAACTCCATGTACCTGCATTTCTTGATTTGCCAAGTTAAATTCAGTTTACCAAAAGATGAATAAAAAACTGGAAGAATGTGTGGAATATAATTTACATCACTCACTTTAGGCTAAATAGCAATTTGTAGGCACTGAGATGAATATCCGTCAACCCAAATAAATACACCCTCCCTGCTATTCTGTACACAAACACATGTACTCACCTTGTTCCGAATCTTGATACGCTGATATATATATTCAGGGTATGGCTTACGAGGGATAAATCGACCTGTTCCTTGACTAACGTACAGATTCCCATCTTCCAGGACAATATTCCCCTGACTGATGACCACTATTGGAGCACCACGACATTCCATTCCCTCAAAGATATTATATTCCACAGCCTACACGGAAGTAAAACATCAGGATGAATGATGTTCAACTTATATTGCTTAGCAATTGGTTTCTTCAAAAGATGCAGAAATCACTGTCCTTTTGAATTGGAAGGATGATAGTAGTATCAGATGTGCAAACTGTAGTGACAAAAGATGAAGCTGCAACCTTACCACAAAAATAATGCAAAGTTTAGTCAGATTCAGATAAATGCATTCCTGACCAAAGTGAAAATTATATCAAACTGCTGAATTTTCAAGTCTAAGATGTTCAGTTCCATGGATCCTACCCCTATATGTCAGGGACAAACAAAAAAGCCCTATTCAAGCATTCTAAATATCCAGAAGCTACTTGCTCTCATGTAAAACATTCCTGTCAAGTGTTTTTATTTCATCTTCAGTTAAGTGGCTGACCCAATTACCTAATAAATTTCTGTATCATGACATGCCAACTGACACATTTCTTTACTTTATAAAATTATTAATTCAACTTAAATACTTGCTCTGCACACTTCTTAGCAACGTATTTGCCAGAATTCAGCTATACTAAATCCTGCTGCCATCATTGCTGCCTGTGAACAAGAATTTCTATGCAATACTTTTGTTTGTCAAACCTTTAAAATCAACTGTGCCTAAAGCAACAAGAGGAACATCTACATTAAAAATCTTTTTAGATTTTTGGTGAATTCCCTTTCACATCCTTTCAAGGCCGACAGATTAAATACTTTCCTTACCGAGCGATGTGTCTTGGCAGAGATTGTTTTGACTGTGTCTGGGTCCCAGATGACAAGGTCAGCATCGGATCCCACAGCTATCCTTCCTTTCCTTGGATACAGGTTAAAGATTTTGGCAGCATTGGTGCTTGTAACAGCGACAAATTGGTTCTCATCCATTTTACCTGTGGCCTTTCAACAATAATAATTCAAGGTTCAATTTACGTTCATTCTCAACACGTACCAACCATCCAGACACAACCCGCTTTTTCAAAGCTAGAACAAACGTACAGCCTGCTAATGGAAATAAATTGATTCAGGAAGGCAATAATTATATGAAGTAGAACAACTAAAATAAACCTAACCACTAACTGACCCTTTTGCCTATAGAACTCAATGAAGCATGTATTAGGTCCTTTGACTGTAACTGGCTAAACACAATACTGAGGATATTCAGTTCAATGGACTATGTTCTCAAGGTGGTATTAGTCATGACTTTGGAAATCCTTGGGGACAATTTGTCCCAGTTATGTTCATCAGTCAACTTGTGGGTATAACGGACTACAAAATAGGCAGAGAACAACATGGTCTGCTCTCCACTCGCTTTCAGTCGCATATTTGTGATAAGCGTTTATATGGTTCCTGCAAGCTGTGGTCATTTCATCTATCATTGCACCACACCCATTGTATAGCTGTAAGGTAAGCCATGGACCTGTTCTGCTGGTGCTACAATAGAGTGATACTGGTTTATCGATTTTCCCCTTTTCCCTGAAGGAGACGGTATGTGGTAGAGAAATAGAGGTATGAAACTTGTCACAAATGGAATTAAGGAATCCATAAAGTCATGACACCATTGTTTGAGTTTAAACACGTTAAATATGTGTCTGCATCACTCCAGTCCAAATCTTTCTTTCTGGGGATTTAAACCCCGATTTTGGAGAACACCTTCACTGTCTCAATAGCAATCTGGTGGAGGGAATCTTTGTACGACTCCCAGGACTTTACTAGCCAGAACATGAAGACAACCTGCTTCGGTCCATGTGTACCTCACTGGCTTCTGAACTTCATACTGAAGTCATTAACTTACCACAGCTTTCTCCCAGATAACACTCATTCTCTCTTCAATACCATTGGTGCCTTCAGGGATTAAGCAGAAGTTATCTTTGCCAATGGCTTTCTGAGCAGTGGTAAATGTACTGTGACCACTTCCCGTGACCTGCAGGTCTCCACTAGAGGGAGTAAAATCACATCAAGTTAGTTGTTCCTAAAGTAGCATGGTAGCAAATATTGCCTCTCCTATACCAAATTCATACATTAAAAAATATCAATATTTTTCTCTCAACATCAATCAATCTAAAGAGCCATTAAAAGCCAATCTAGAATTCTAGGTGACATTTTGCAGGAATATACCAAGCGAAATGTATTCAGATATATACTAGGGGCCTTTATAATGATGAACATATTGTACCGTTACATACAGAGGTGACTGGGTGAGACAGTGACATAGTGGCATTGGATTAGTAATCCAAAGAGCAGGGCTAATTTTTGGGGGGCATGTTTTCAAATCCTATTACAACATCTAATGCAAACTTGATTCTTGATCCAGTTTCAGTAATAGTTACTGTGAAACTAGCATTCTTGCTAAAAGAAAGCAAGTTCACTCATGTCCTTTGTGGAAGAAAATCTGTTGTCCTTGCCTAGTCTGGCCTACATGTGACCCACAGCGATGAGGCTGACTCTTAAATGCCCTCTGAAGTGACCCAGCAAATCATTCAGTACAAAGGCAATAAAGGATGTATAGTAAATGCTGACAACGCCCACAAAAGAAGAAGAAATTACCATGTACGTCTAGAGCAATGTGGTTTTAATATTCTAAATTATATTTTAAGTAAGTACTTAAACTGGCATTTATCACTCTAAATAGTTTATTTGATATTTGAAGTAACTCCACAGAGGCCGGTATCCCGTCCCCAAGTCACCCTTTATTTACACGTGCAGAGTACTTGACACTGGTCCAGCTCCCTCAGAACCAGCTCTCAGATTGAACAGGATGTCTGACATTCCTGTTTGTATCTGTCAGCAAGGGATCCCTGATAGGACCAGATTAACAGCCCCAGTCAGGGAACTCATATTCTAAGAGGTCCCGCCTGGCTGATCTTGTTACAGTCACTACAATATTAATCTCATCATTCATCAGCCTTGATATTAACTTCATGTAACCATAGAGCTCTAACTCCTTCGCAACTTTTCCAAAATTAGAGAAGAATTTTCACAGTAAGTTTCCTGAAGAATTGCACAATTAATTAAAACAAATTACGTTTTTAACAGTCAGTGCTATGGAGCTAAACAAATCAAGAAAATCCCAAGGCTGAATTAACTATGCTCAGCGTGAATCATGGTAGATGTGCTTTACAGTAGTTCTGGAATCATGGGAAAGTGGTTAAGATGGCAAGAATCATCCAGAGTTTCTACTCTAGACTGCCACCTAGAAACACCCACTTAAAAGTATTCATGTGTGGATCCCAAGAAGAATGGGATCAAGTTTAGTTATGATGCCTGATGACACTTACAGAATCACCACCTGAACAAGGTAGCAGAAGGTTACCAATCCTCATGAAGCCATTCCCCATGAAGAGTCAACATCTTCAGCCAGAAAGAGGTGGAGGGTAACAGAAAAATTGAAATCATTGTAACTATTTCTCCTCCTAAATGCACAGCTTCTTTAAGAATGTTTTATCATTTAAACCAACGGGTGCAGGCAAAATTACTAGCCCTTAACAAACTAAAAAATCCATCTAAATTCAGTGTTTTCACTGCAAACATTAGAAGTGAGAAATCGAAAAGAAATTGTTCTCCAAGACTAAGTGCCTTGGGTTTGTCATGTACAAGGGTTAAACTGATGTAACTCTCATACCAGGCGAGTAGTGAGTTCAGATGGTCAGGTGTACTGGGGTCAGGACTCAGTGGTGGTGACGCCACAAAAGCCGCAGCCTTGGCCCAGTTTTTGCTCCAGTAATGTGTTCCATCTGTCCCAAGGCTTGCAGTGATTGGCTCTCCAAAAACTACAGCTCCTGTTAATAAAGGAACATACAGAATCCGGCATTGGGGCTCCTCCAAGACTAATTTCTGTCAAATGCCATTTTTCAGGTTTTATTCTTCAAAAATTAAAATGCTCAAAATACTTTGCCTTAAAAATTAACTATCGCATCTTTGAATGTTTAACAATATTGGTAATACATACTTACATAAAGTCTAATTTGTTTGTTCCCTAAATTATTTCTTAAGTTTTGTACTTTAAAAGTAATAACCTCCCATTTCTTGGAGAGAAAGACAACACGCACATGCAACATATTGGCAAGCAAAAGGAAAACAAGCTGATTAGTGCCACTGATTGATGGAGCACTGAACCATAATGATGCTAAAACTGGAATTGGCCTGAATGCTCCAGGGCCAAGCAGGGTCATTATTAACCAATGTTATCATTCCTATTCATCATCTAAGGCTTGAACTATTGGGCTCCAGGAGTGAACCAAACCAGGTTCAGTGGTGAACGCTCAATGTTGCCATCAAGTTTGATGACAATCACTGTCTGGTCACATATGAATTGAATGACAATATGGATGATACATCAAAGAGCAGAATTCATTCTCTGCAACTTGGTAATTTGGAGTGGAAAGAAAATCTGTCTAGAATTGTTCATGTATTTATCACCAAAACTCCCAGTCCCCAGCCCAAGACACCCTTGCAGCGTTTCACAATTTTATCTTCCTAGTAATGATTCGAGGTTTCTTGGCACCTTATTGCAATCAGATGCCAGGCACTCTCTGTACAGAATCCAGAGTGAGAGAATTTTTATGCACACGCTTGCTACTTGGTAAAGACAACCTCTAAACTATCTAGCTGCCAATTTGCCACAATTAACATAAAAGAATGTGAACAGAATTGACAATCCATCCAACTGCTAGTGTTAAAACCTATGCTCAATAGTAGAAACCCCACAGTGCAGAAGCAGACCATTTGGCCCATCAATTCCACACCAACCCTCTAAAGAGCATCCCACCCAGACCCAACTTCCTACCCTCTAGCCTTGCATTTCCCAGTGTTAATCCACCTAACCTGTACAATCCCGGACACTATGAGCAAATTACATCTGTTGATAGTCTCAACACCAAAACAGACCCAATGTCTCTACTAAGACTACTTACTTCCATTCTTGCTGAGTGGATTTGAATATTCTCAGCAATTCCAGTATTCACAGAAGCATTAGCCTCAATCTGAACCCTGACCACAGGATTAGATTGGGTAGGGGAGTGGATGCTGTTTCCAGAAAAGTAAGAGACACACAGTTCATTTTTGAAAACGTTAAGAATTCTGGGGGTTATCTGATGTTACTGCTGCAGCACAATAGCTGGGGTATTACAACAATGGTGAACGCAGGTTTCTCTGAGCCAGGATTTGGGTGATGAGCATCTTTTACCTTTTCTCCTGGCTTGAGCAATCACATCCGCTGCACTTTTGCTCATCACCTTGGTGACATACAGGGGACAGTTGATCCGACTGGCAATAGTGATCGCTCGGTAAACTGCCTCAGCCTCCAGCTTGAAAAAAAAACACAAATGTCAGTTATTATGAAGCAAACAGGTAGCATAAATATTATTTAACCACTTTAAAAATAAAATATTTTAATTATTACAAGCCATGCATTAGTTCATATCAGCAGCACCATGTTCTCCTGTCAGTTAAGTTACTGCATTCACTCAGATGTTGCATTCTTACAAATATTTGGCATTGAACACAGTCAAAAACACGAAATATTTCAGCAAACACACCTCAGACTGCAGGTAAAATGAACTGGTACCATGCACTGGCATAATATGTACATATTGGACCAAATCTTCCCAGCAGTGACAATTATCACTGCAATCGAAAACTCTTTCAACCCAACACTGCTTATTTATTTCCAACAGGGACTTCCAAACTCAGCTTTCACAAAAACGCAGATCCTCGTATCCCGTAGGGAATTCTGGAGAAGAGTACGGTCAGATGAAGACAGACATTACAGGACAGGCACGGTGTGAATGTCAGCGAAGGGCTGTGTGAATGAATGACAAGGTGGCTGAGTGTGTAGGTAGATGAATTAGGCTGGGGAATACACTGAGGGGAGGGGAGATGGGTAAAGAGTTCATGAGACAGTAATTAGGTAGATGGATAAGTCAGGTGAATTGGGTATGTGGGAACGGGTGAGATGGTTGGATGGGTAGGGGTTATGTGTGTGGGTGTGTAGTTAGAGGGTAACATGAGTAAATTGGTGAGATGGTAGTTGCATCGGGTCGGGAGGCAAGTCAAGACATTGGGGTGTGATTAGGGGTTGGGGAATCAATCGTGTAGTTACCATGTAGTTCCTTGGATAAATACCCAGGTAAGTCCCAGGGAACTGCCCAAAGTCTCTGACTTTGTTTTAGATTTGGAGACCTTCGCTGAGGGTCAGGGAGCAAGGGAATTGCCTCTCAGAAGTTGAAACTTTCCCAAGCAATTCCTACAGAGGTCCAAACATCAGCATTTCAACAGGGTCAGACACTGGTCTATAATCATACATCCAGTCTCTAATGATTGAAAGGCTGGAAAATTTGGGCTGTTAGCTACTGGCAGATTCATCGACACCGTGCAATGTGTCACAAATTCTGAGTTCAAACATGTCAGATAGAGTCCAACCAATTACCCTCATGTCCCAAGCTACTCATATAAATAAAAAGCTTTAGGGATGATGGAGATGTGAAATGAAAAAGGAAAGTGCTAGAAAAACTCATTAGGTCAAACAGAGTTAATGTGTCAAATTCAACATTACTGTTCCAATATGAACATTAAAGATTCAAATATTCCTCCAGCACTTTCTGTTTTTATTTTTGTGCCTAGATTTTATGATCTGTCCTTTTTTGTTATCTGGGAATTTAGGATGGGATCTTCCTTAAGCACCCTTTCATCATTAGTGTATATATCCAAACTCAGAACACAGAGATTCAGAAGTACATTAGTAATGTGAGATTTATGCCAATTCTTGAAGCTAAAATTTAAATATGGTTGCTGAGGCATAACCCTATGTTCCTAAAAGATAGAAGATTAGACACTCTTGATGTGAAACAATCAATGTGAGCCAAACAGACAAGCGTCCAATTACAGTGCAGGCTCCTGAGTTGTGCCTGCATAAGGTACACAAATACAGACTTACATCAACACCATTAAGCAACCTGATGACAAGATTTTCTCATAACATAAACTATTTTCTTGTGTGTATATGGAGTATCTAATGTTTACTGATATGTCGCAGTCTGTCTGCTATATTTCTATCACAGCCTGAATTATCACGGTCGATGGAAGTGGGGAAACTCAATGATTTGCTTGAAACTTCCTTCTGCATCATTGAACTTCAAAAATCAAGACTGTTTCAGATTCAATGCCCAGGTTTGTGCGAAATGATCTGAGCCTAGCTGGGGCTATAGCAGGGTCACAACAGTTGATATCAAGGCTAAGGAAGAGGAAGAAGAAAATAGGCTGGGATTCCCATTTTTGATTATTACAATAAGCCTGGCTGGGAAGTGTTAGTAAGCATTTTCTTAAAAATATCAACATGTATGGGGATGTATGACACACCTCTGCAGCAAGTGGGACTTGAACTTGGACCTCCTGGCTCAAAGTAGGGACACTACCACTGTGGCACAAGAAGCCCTGCTACTGGGCAGTGGGCAAATATGGAAATCAGGCTCAGCTGTGGTGTGATGCCTGCTTTGGTTGAATAGCTTTCTCTAACCACTTTCTAGGATCACATATAATAAATGAATAACAGGTACCAGGGATGCCCTTAGAATCTTAGCCTAAAATATGTCACTGTTAGGGGTAGAGGCAAAAGTAAACCAAAACCAGTGGAGCTAATTTCAAGTAACCTTTCAAAACTCTTTTTTTAGGAACAGGCTGCGATCTTTTAGCCTTGCCAGTGTGTTCTGCCATTGAGCGAGATCATGGTTAATCTGTGACTGAACTCCATCTTTGCCCTCTCGTGCTTAATGTCTTGATTAACAAAAAACTTTACAATCTCAGATTTCTAATTCATAATTGATCTAAAACCTAGCTAGTCTTATTCTCAAGATGTTAAATGGCACCAATAGCATCTTATCGTATTGACATTTGCCTCACTTCAAGCCTCCTGGTTAATGATGACTGGTAGCTCTAAGGCAGGAGAATGCAATGGAGCGCAGTCACCTCTAGAGTCACTATGAGGTGGCAAACAGCCTGTTACTGCCTAATGATTAAACATCCTTGACCTTACCCTATACATGTGCATTTACATAAGAGATTGATATAAAGAGAAAACTTCACCTCTTCAGGTCTACTCAAAACATGACCTTCAGGTCCCGTAATTCCCATTTTCAAGATCTTCTTTTGCTCCTGAAAGGAATGACATTAATTACATTATTTGAATTGAATTGAATTTGCTTTATTGTCATAAATACTCAATGAGTATAGTGAAATATATATAAGACGCCACTTATAGCACCATTCTTAGGTACAAACGTACCGAGGTACAGCTTCTTCAGTTACAAGATCTTAGAAAACAGAGAAATAAAATGTTCAGCATTGCAGAACTGGAAGTTTCGAACAGCGGTCTTCCAACCCATACCACGCTGGCACCTAGCCTCCAGTCCACACAGGGCCCTGGTTCCAGGCTGCGCTGGGCTTCGGCTTGAGGATCACGAGGCTAGGAGATTGCTCCAGACCACCGTGCCAGGCCGAAAGGACACCACACTGGGCGCCTTCAGAGGCGGGGAGTCATCGCCATTCTGCTGAAACTGAAATGTATTCTCGCTAATCGATATTGCATTAGTTGCATCTTCCCACTTTCAAATTGGGATCACTGTGTGATATATTACACATAAAATAAGCTAAACAAATCCCATAACCCTTATGGTTTCTTCATTCTTACATGGGACCTAGCAAGGCCTGTATTTGTTGCTTATCTCTTATTGTCATGAATTGATTGGATCTTTCAGCCATTTCAGTTAAGAATCAATCACATTGCTGTGGTCTGGAATCATGCGTAGGTCAGACCAAGTAAGGATGGCAGATTTCCTTCCATAATGAACATTCATGAACCGGCTGGGCTTTCTGACAATGGCTACATGGTCACCAATTAGACCAGCTTTTAAAGTCCAGGTTTTTTATTATTGAATTCAAATATCACCATCTACCATGACAAGATTCAAATGCATGTTTCAAAAACATCATGCCGGACTCTGGGTTGATTGTCCACTGGCGTTAACAGTACAACAGCATCTCCCCAAGTGATGATGCACCAAGATTTTCAACTCTGAAAAACTGATCACTCTTGAAACATTTAAAATGTGCGTTACTTACACAAGGTGTAATCACGCAGAACTGTGGTGGGTAATTGAATGTTCACGATTACAATGTGATTGTTGAATGCTGGAGAAGCTGAGCACATTAATTATGCACGATCTAACCATTTTGGACAGAGGCTTGCAGGCTAGACAAGACACAATTGACCACTGTATTCCCTGCTAACCTACCCCTGCACATAGTCATCTTGTTACCAAGAATACACTGGTCTTCTATGTCAAGCCAGTTGACACGGATTTTCATTGAAATGCATCTATAGAGTTCGGAGATGTGGAGTGCACAATACACATCGTCTTATAATTAAGTTCCCAATAATTGTGTAAGAACTTCATGGGCGACCAATATAAGATTATTAGTCAGGTCATCATGTAACTCACTTAACGCTTCCTGGAAGCTACGTTTGTTTACACACAGGGACCCATACTCTACAAACAAACTGAATACATTCAGGCATTGAATCAGAGATAGTAGGAACTGCAGA
>NC_063332.1:161005340-161031106 GCF_021869965.1 Rhincodon typus | reverse complement strand
CAGGCTCTCTGCTCCTGTGATGCTGCTTGGCCTGCTGTGTTCATCCAGCCCTGCACCTTGTTGTCTACGTTCAGGCATTGCATCCTTACCTTGAATTAAACAGAAGTCTGGGGGACAGTAGTTCTCTGGTACATTTTCCATGGCATTAACTTGACCAGGGTCAACTCTCTGAGCAATCAACATCCTTTTCTAATGCAGTCACTCTGCTCTGCCTTATTTCATCAACATTTCTACACTTCACTTTCCATAGATCCTGCTTGATCAGTTGCATGTTGGCTCAGTGGTTAGCACTGCTACCTCATGTCTCGAGGATCCAGGTTCAATTCCATCCATGGATGACTGTCTGTGTGGAGTTTGCACATTCTCCCTGTGTCTGTGTGGGTTTCCTCCCATTCGCCATGCTAAATTCTCCAGGGATGTGTAGGTTAGGTGGATTAACCATAAGAATGCAAGGATAGGGGGTTGGGATACTCTTTGAACGGTCAGTGTGGACCTGATGGGCCAAATGGCCTGTTTCCACTCTGTAGGGATTTTATGTGCTGAGTGTTTCCAGTATTTTCTGTTCCGAAGTTATTTTACATATCAAGTCAAATAAGGTCATTTGTTTTGGAAGTCTCCTTCCATTAAGATAAAAAAAATGCCAAGCACAATGCTTCTTACACTGCTCATAAAGTAAGATTAACATTTGGATATAAAATAAAACATTATCTCAAGTATATCTGAGTATATGGTAATACTTTCTCTTTGATTTGTTTTGATTGATTATGTGCCATATTTCAAATGTAAATTTTTTTATTTCTATTCTTATTCTCCACTATTGTCACTTCAGCTTTTGTTATTAGCCCAAGACTTTTTCTTTGGTTTGACCAAGAGCAGGAATGATATTTTGTTTTCCTCCAGAGAAATTTTTCTGCCGATATTTTGGGTAAAGTCTAGCTTTTAAGAATTTGTTTTCTCTGGAAGATGATTCCTTGCAAAACAAACAACGTATTCCCAGGGACAGATCAGGTGACTAAGCAGACTGGGAGCTAAAAAATAAAAAAGCATGAGGTAAAGATGCTTATTGCATGAGAGATCTCTTTCTAGCAGCCTACAGCAAGGTGGCTCGAGGGCACATCTCTTTCAGCATAAATCAAAGGAAGTTTTTGTCTTGACTGAATGAGTTTAAAACCCTTGATAACGAATGGATTCCATTAAGGATAACTTCAACTTCTAGGATAGCCAACCTGAGAAGAGACAGAGTCCCCTATAGGCAAAAATCCAGACTTAAAGAATATTAGAAACAAGAGAATTCTGATCAATGTAGCTACCTTTATGATACTAGCTACACCTGTGTTCAATGTTCTGTTCACAAATATGGGGCAGCGGACAAGATTTTGAAGAGAAACCTTGATAGAAGTAATCAGATGACCCAAGAAATCTCAATCTTCAAATAAATCTGTATAACAGCACTTAAATCAATTTATTAATTTTCCCATTTGTGTTAAATATCTGGCTGAAGTTTCTTCAGGTGTAGGCCGAATGGGTGTGGAAGGAGATTTGAGTTAAGAAGATGCTTTAAAGTTTAAGTATCAGAGTTAACTATATTTTAAATATCTTTCAGGTAACAAACTGTTTAAGATAGGGTGCCATTGCTACTATCCATGTTATTTGATTTTTGTACAGAAGAACATTTGATTTTAACAGCGCACCTTGTGGCTTTGTTCTTTTAGTAAATATATAGGTATTTAAAAAAGTGCTGGTTTCTACCACGAAACAGGCAGTCCCCAGGTTGCAAATATGTTTCATTCCGGAGTCCATTCACAAGTCAATTTGTACTCAAGTCGGAACACAATGCAAGACAATATAAAGGAACAATCCTGTATTTATACAGGAAATGTTCATTTGTCAGATCTTTATTCTCCTTTCTCAGATCGTTTTTTTTAAGTATGTGTTCAAAAGGCAAAAATTCATAATTTGGGAACCCTCTGTAATGACATTAGAGATCCAGTAAATAGACATGGGAAGATTATGGAGATGATTATGCTCAAGAAGTTCTACTGTACTTGTGGAGATTAAAACCTTTTACAACACAGGGATGTAGAACAAGGCTGGTGTCTCCCAGTACCAGGGGGTTCCCAGGTGTCTGAGTCAGGGGGATCCAACCAATCGCTGGAAATGGTATGGCTGTAGACACAAAGTGCAACGACATATAAAACAGGAGCTGAGGTGCCCACCAGTATATATTTTCTTTAAATGTACTGGAAGATTTTTAACAAAAGTTATTCAAGTGTTAAACCCTAATAGCTGCTGGATCCAGTTCAAGGTTCTTACAGAGGACTGACCATCTGCCCCTGGACTGCAATGTATATATCCCAGCTGTACCAGTCTTGATGCAGTCATCTGCCATTAGGTTTTAAGAAAGGGGACATCTCCGAACTCAGTGGGTTTTGGTGCTCAACCCTACATTTCTCCTCTCCCATGCCTGCACTGTGGACTTTCCCCCAGAGAATTTTTACTGCCGATGTTTCAAGTAAATTATTGATAATGGAGTTATTAACCAGTGATGAATGTGGAGGTTGTCTGTCTGTCCTATGTCAAGCGGGCATGGCGCAATCATAAGCAATTTAATTCAAAAACAGCCACTCACCTCTGCAACCAAGTCACCATTTTCTGCGTGAAGTAATATTACAGCACCAAGATCCTTTAAAAAAGTAAAGGCTTCATAAAGCTGTCAATACAAAAAGGATATAAATTTATCAAAGTGTTCTAACCATAATGGCATCATAGTGATAATAATATCTTCTGACCCAAGCTACAGACATAGGGGCAACATCCCTCGCCTTCTTTTGTTCTAAAGGAGAGAGGGCAATGGCAAAATATGGCTCTAGCTGCTCAACCAAGAGTTAAAGCAGAAGCTTAAAGGGTTGGATGGATAGCATGGATTATTGGATTTATCCTTACGGTCGATTCTAGGATATATATGGGAATTTTAAACCTGCAGGGGGAAATAAAACTTAACTATCAGTAGATCTATGCTGTACAAAATTTTCAGTCACCTGTCTACAAATTCAATCCCCAGAAAATAAAACACAGCACTCTAACTCAATCTATTCTCACTCTCTGAGAATTTCAGCCATCGTCCCATCTGCAAACTTGGGGTGGATTCTCCTGTCATGGTGGTTACCCTGAAACAATGTCTTCTAACTGCCTGTTTCTCTCCCTGTCCTGACGAAATATCGATAAAAACTCATTGAAAGACCCTGGATTAAGTACATCCTAATATACAAAAAAAAATATTCTACTTTACCTCACTGTCTGTCATCTGGAACATGTCTTTATATGCCATGTAGACTTGAAAAGAATTGATATCTGTTTTCAGAAAAGGATATTATATTTAGATCCGGAGTACATCCATCAACTATTAAAACATGAGTTTCATTCATATCTGTGACATTTAAGTTATAAAATATAGTAAATCAAACTATGATACTTTAAAATATTAAAATAGAGATTTCAGAGATAAATATCTAGCTTTAAGGTTACAGGACATGTTTTGGCTGCTGGGAGCACGTATCAAAAATTACGGGCACAGTTGAGCTCAACCACAAATTTGTGCAAAATTCTGAGGCCAATTTTCCAATATGTATTCCTCAGTGGGTAATACGCAAATGGAAGAATAAATTTGGAAGATTTATCCTGTAATCTGAATTTGATTAACCACATGAAGCAATTCCAAAAAAAAATTCCTTTCTTCTTGGATTTCCTCCTCTTTCTCCCCTTTAGCACTAAAAGTATATATCAACTTGACCATTCTCCAGAAGATGACACGCCTCCAGTGCCAAACCCATACAACCACTCTTAGTGTGCAAGGTTTGATGGTAAATGTGGATAATTTTGGTTAACCGTAAAAGTGCTGCAATGTAACTCGATCCTTCCTTACCTATGCTCACACAGGTGCCGTTTCTAGTTGGTGACTAGATAATAATTGGAAGTGAGAATTTCCATCACCTTTTCTCTCCATATTCGAAGACAACAGTGGAGCCTGACAAGCTACTAGATACTTTACTGTGCCATACCTGAATTGGATCTGTGAAGCGTGGCAGGGAGCAGGGTGTTGGATTTATAGACTCTGACGAGGGTGAGTACATATAACAAATTGTGTTGTTAGGGTGTGTGGGTTACCAGCACCATCCAAGCCATTCTCACAGACATGAGATTGAGGGGGAAATGATAAGACTACCCTCCCACAAGTGGTGAGTATCTATATAACAGCTTCAAGTTAAAACAAAGAACTGCAGATGCCAGACATCTGAAACAAAAACAGGAATTGCTGAAGAAATTCAGCAGGTCTGGCAGTGGCTGTAGAGAGATTTACCATTTCAGGTCCAATGACCCTTCTTTAAAGCATTCTCCAGACTGAATTTCTGTAGCAATTTCAGTTGTAAATGGTCACTTATGGTCTATTGTCAGAGGGTTATATTTAGGCCAAGAGAAACAGGCCAGTTGGCTGGACATGGTTTTCTGGCAGCATAGGGTTGAAGGGTACAACTTTCTAGGTAGGGCTGCCTGCCTAGCCTCACCAGAGAGACTTTCACTGCACAGCAATGAATGAGTTGTTGAGGGGACTTTTTCTTTCAGAGGCTAAAAACTTGGTGGGAAGGCACCTTCACATTGAGATGCTGTCTTTCTCTCTCTCTCTCCCATCTGAAAACACACAATGTTGCTTTTTCAGGTGGGAGAACCTCCTATTGGCCCACAGCTTCAAAAGTGAACCCAACATCTCTAATTGGATGTCAAGCCTGCCCCTGTTTATTAATTAGCCAATCTGGGGAAAATTACCACTCATTGATCATTGCTCATGCAGTGCAGGATTCTGGACCCCAACTGACTCTGACATCAGGATCCCACAGGAAAGTTCCTCTCCCAGGTTATATATAAAGATCCTTTTTTATGCTAAAGGAGACAGTTATTAACTCAGTTATAAATAAGACGGCATGCTAGATTTGTGTAAGAAAATTAATTTTAATTTAGTTAGCCATTTGAAATTATCTCACCAGAATCGATGGATTCGCAACAGTGAAGAAATGGGTGTGAAGCATTGGTGAACATCAGAGTGTTCTCTCTGATAAATACTAATGGATATGATAATGTAGTAGCTACTTTGACTTTTGTTTTTATTCATTCATAGGTGTTGATGCTTTAACAAGTGTTTCTAACCGCCATCTCTAACTTTCCTGGAGAACCATCTATAATATTGTCACTAATATCATATAATGTCATAGCAATGTGACATCAAAAGGTGCCCCTGTGCAAATTGGGATGTTTTAATGGAAACTGAGTTTCTAGGAGGCAGGAAGAGCTAATGTATCAAATGAGGTGGGAAGGGGCAAAGTGAGGGGTTGGGAAAAGACAGTAAGGATGAGGAATCAAAATTCAATATTTAAATAAAGACAAAGGGAGAGATACTTAGAAACAGAACCATACCATTTATATCTTGGGCCAAGTGCACCATTCGATTAGACTGTGTTGATTCTTACATCCCACTGAGGTAGTGGGCTGGAAATCATGCACTGATATTCCCAGAGTAATTACAAAAGCCAAAAAAAATTATCAAAGTATGCAAACCTCCAATTTACCTGTCAGACAGACTCAGATTAACAGAAAATACAAACCATGTTTCTGACTTAACAAGAACTCCTACCTACTACAAATAAATAGATTCTAACCACCATAAACAACAAATAACTGCCGACATATAACTTACTACTTAAAACTCTAATCCCCGTCACCTACGTACAGATAGACACACACAAAAAAAACTGGGGTTATGAGCGAAGGGAAAAATTGCTGGGGAAGCAATTCAATGGCACCAGTCCTCAGGATTCGATGGCATGTTCCTTTCATTTTCCTAGTCCTTTAATTCTTTTATCTTTTCCTTTGGGTTCCATCACTGCTTCACAGAACACACAGAGTGACTGGTTCACAAATTATAAACTCTGACTTATTTGTTTAAAGCAACAGCTCACAGCAACTGGTGGGAGAAAACTACTGACTTTCTTTAGCTTAAGGTATTTCACTGGAGAGAAAGATGCACCACTTCCCCTTCTACAGGTCAGAGGGCTTCTCACTGTATCATTCACACCCATAGCTGTTCAGCTACCCAGGAACCAATCACAGAGTTATCGTCAGGCCGATGACCTCTGCCATTCGCAACTTGTCACAATTCCATAAACCAATCAACAAGCTGTTGCTGGCCAAATCTCACCTTTTACACAGGCACCAGAGCTGAGCTGTAGGTTTTACACCTTCCCACACGGATTACAAAGCAACTTACAATCAGTTGCAGTTATTTGCTTTTTAAAAGTACGGCAATTCCTTCCTCAATCCTTTGTTGTAATACAGTCCTTTTCCTAATTCAGTTCACATTCAAAAACTGAGTAAAATAAAAGGATGTGAACTTTACAATGATCCACACTTCAATCCCATTTTCCTACCTTTTCCTTATATTCCTCAATATTCTTACCTAATAAATATCTACATATCTTAGTCCTGAAAGCTTCAATTGTCCAAGAATCAACAGCCTTTTGGGAGGGAAAGTTCTAAATTTCTACTACCCTTTGAATCAGAGAAAAACAGCAAAAATATTTTTAAAAACTTTTTTCTTTCTTACAGGTTCAGTTTTTTTTTATCCTGTGAAGAGTAACCAAACAGAAATCACAGAACAAAAATCAGCTTCCTTTCTGCATCATGAGAGTTTAGTACTTACCAATTAGCAAACATACAAAAAAATGGACAGTGAGCATTCTCTGGCCTCACACCAGGCCTGCTTTAATATTTATTTTTATTTTTTCATGGAATGTGGGTGTCATTGGTAAGGCCAGCATTGTTGCCCATTCATAACTGCCCTTGAATTGATTGGCTCTCCAGGCCATTTCATAGGGTAGTTAAACATCAAGCATGTTGCTGTGGTTTGGAGTCACATGTAAACACAGAAACCAGGAGCAGGAGTAGGCCATTCAGCCCTTTGAGCCTGTTCCACCATACAGTACAATCACGGCTGATCCTCCATCTTATAGCCATAATCCCTCTTTCTCCCCATACCACTTGATGTCTTTAAAACCCCAAAATTAATCTCCCTCATTCTTAACGTCCAACCAGGTATGAATGACAGATTTCCCTCCTTGAACTCAATGTTTTAGGACAACTGACACGCAAACCTGACCCCCTAAGGTCCCCAAGCCCCTGATCCCTCTTCGCCCAAAAAAAAAACACGTTACCTTAGTCCAGCGCCATGACACTTCTTCCCCGATATTCCCTTGCAGCCCCAGCAGCATCCATTACTTGCTTTTGGCCCCAATGGGACTACTCAGATGGTTCCCCAGATTGGCTGGCAGCTCTCACAGGGTGGGCTGGTGAGCACCATGCCCATCAGTAAAATCTAGCCCCTGACTCACAAACAACACCCTGACAGTTATATTATCTAAAGTGTAGTGACCTTTCTCTTGTACCAAGATTTCCAACTCTTCTTTGATGCCTTCGTCCCACTGAGGAATGTCCACGTGCAGGGAGTAATCGCAACAGGATCGGTTATCAGCTGCCTCATGCCATTTTTCAAAGGCAGTCAGCAAAGTGGCATTCTTCTCGGGCACGACATGATCAACTAACAAGCAAAACATTCAGATGTGAGTCACGAGATTAAGAACTTCAATAACCAAGAGATTCTAAAAGATCTCAATGCCACTCAACATAGGGCAGAACACATCCAATTTCACACAATGTGTCAGCTGACCCCTCGGGGATTTCAATGCTTTGTTACACGTCGCTACAACTTAAACAAAAATGAGCTAAGTTGACTTACTTCAGCGTGGTTTCACAATTGAAATCAAATCCAAGGAAACGTGTAAGGTGAAATAGTTGATTTCTGAAGATTCTGAAGCTACGTTTTCGGGAAACCGGAAATTATCCAAAGAATTCAATATGGTATTAAATTTAAATATGATGATGCGATATATAATGCCAGCCTGAAGTTTGAACAGTTTACAACTCAGCACAGAAACAAGACAAAATGGAAATTGTACATTCTTTATTTCTATTTGAAGAATTTTTTTTAGAACATACTAGAATGCTTCTGTATTTAAATGATGCTTCACCATATTTTAGCAATAGAGGTTTATAAAATCTTGAGAGGCATAGATAAAGTGAATGGCGAAGGTCTTTTCCTGTGAGTAGAGGGTGTTCAAAACTAGAGGGCATAATTTTAAGGTGAGAGAGGAAAGATTTAAAAGGGACAGAAGGGCAGCTTTTTCACACAGGGTGGTTTGTGTGTGGAATGAACTGCCAGAGAAAGTAGTAGGTGCGGTACAGTTACAACACTTAAAAGACATTTGGACAAGAACATTAATAGGAAAGGTTTGGAAGGATGTGGGTCAAATGCAGGCAAGTGGGACTAGCCTGGTTTGGGAAACCTGGTCGTCTTGGATGAGTTGGACACAAGGGTCGGTTTCTGTGCTGTATGACTGTATGACTCTAGTAATTGTGATAACAGCAATAGCTCATATTTATAAGCATCATAAATGTAATATAACATCCTAAGGACCTACAAATGGTAATAAACTAAACACCATATTTGGACTATTAAACATTTCAAAACATTTGATCAAAGTCAACATTAATTTGTATTAAAGGTGAAACAGGAGTATGGATGTGTAGGCAGGGTATTCCATTGTGTTTAGGACCTTGGTAACTGCAGGCACAGCCAGCAAAGTTGGAGATAATAAACTCAAGCACGCTATAGAGACCAGAATTAAAGGAGAACAGATACCTTGGAGGCTTGTGGGCACGAGAAGATTTCTGAAATATGGGGGAGTGAGGCCACAGAGCGATTTGAGCTCAAGGATGAGAATTTTAAAATCAATGTATTGCTTTACCAGGAGCCACGGTAGATCAGTAAGCAAAGCAGTGATAGATGAATGGGACATGGTACATGTCAAGACACAGGCAGTATATTATTAGATATCCCCTCAAGATCACAACAGGTAGAATGTGGGATTCTGCCCAGTTTTCCAGCATACCTTTTGTCTTTAGCTGTCAGTATTCTTTGTTGTTCAAAGGAAACAACACCAACTGCTTTAGATTTTTTCCCAGACAGTTCATTCTTGTGCATTTATCCATTATGGGCATACTACATTTCCTGAGGTTTATCTTTAAGGAGTCCTTGAACCTTAATCTTGGCCTACTTCTCAAGCTGGGGGGGGAGAGGAGGCCTGAATGTTTCTTGCATCACAGGTTCCAACTGGTCAGTTGGAGAATATAACAGTTTGGGGGCATCTTGATAATAGTCATCATGGTACCAGAAGGTTTAGAGTGGTTATAGAGAAAGACAAGGAGCAACAGAGAATAAAAATATGTAACTGGAGAAAGGCTAATTTTACTGAACTGAGGAGGGATCTAGAATCAGGACAAGACTGGTAGACAGAATGGTAACGAGCAAAATGGGCAATTTTTGAATAATAAGTGAAAGTGAAAACAATAGGGAAAAGGCAGGGGAAGGGGATCAACAGGATAGCTCTTCAACAGAACTGGAAAAGACTTGCCCCACAACTCCCCTATCCCCCAACCCTGCAATGCGCAATCCTACAATTCAGGCATCGTACTAGGCAAGCCTTGTGATGCTGTGAAAGTGTCCCTATCTTTGAGGCTTGGGTTCAAGTCCCATCTGCTCCAGAAGTGTGTAATAACATCTCTGAACAAGTTGATTACAAAATATGTAACAAGACAAGGCAAGCCATGGGAAGGTGGGAAGGTCAGAAAGATAAAACTGCATCATGAACCCTGTTGCTAATTGGTGATTAGTTGCACTTGACGTAGTGTGGGTGGATGAGCATTTCTTTGGTTTGTCCCACACATTCAGTGAACAAACTCCAACGAGAATCAAAAGAATAGATAATACAACATATTTCATTATTTGATTTGCAAATCAATACACACAGTCACATACTGGGATTCACGCTATTGGACCTTTACACCTCTGGTGGGCATTTTCAGAAAGTGATAAGTGTGTAGGGAGTTGGCAACACAAATGAGCATGCTTCTGGAATGAAGACATGTGTAACTGTGTAACTCCTATAAAATATCCAGGCTTTGATGTGGGCAGTGTCCTTGTAGTGATCCCATTGGCAGGTCTGCCTTCAGGGTATAGAATTCTGAAACCCATGCATCATTATGACACAGTTTTACAGTACAAAAGCGAGGGAGCATTGTCAAAGAACAATCAAGAATATTTGCGTTACAACATATAGAATGAAATTGTTCTGATCAGGTGTTTTTATCATTATTATCCAGGAAGTGAAAAGTACAGGAATAAAACAGAGCAACTGTACCACAAAGAGCAAAAGTAGAGACAGAATGAGAAATAAATTAAAAGCAAGGCAATGATGTACATTAGCTTTGAATGACGTAGAAAATAAATCCTGCAGATTTTTCAGTTGAATTAACACCAACAAATGTCAGAATTGGAATAAAGGAATTTAGCTCCAACCAAAGATCAATAAGTTACCTTGTCATCAGTTCATAATATGCCAGTAAATACGCTTTGGCTTTTTCTCATGACCTTGATTAAAAGGAATTGTTAGTTCTAGCAGCAGATACACCATATGTTACTGCAAGGACCTTTTCCGTCAAAATTGATTTAGCTGTCACACGATATTAGCATGCCCTAGTAATTTACTGAACAAGTGAGTTCTCATTTCAACGTCATGCATTAACACATTTCTGCCCCACTGGGTAGATGGTAGGAAGGGTCAGAGGTTACGGAGCCTGTGGGCGTTAGGGTGGATTGAGGAAAGGTACATTTCTTACTTATCATTGTTGTTCCTCCTGCCAGGGCTGCCTTTGTTCCTTGAAAGAAGTCATCCACACTAGTGGTGTTCATGTAGGGTTTCAGTAGATAGGTGTTTGCATCAATTCCTCCTGGAATAACCATCCTGCCATTTGCCTCGATGGTTTTTACATCACTGGGGACATTTAGATTGTCCCCAATTTGTCTGAATGATAAAAGAAAAATCACAAGTTGCACAGCGCCTTAACACAAAACAAGGAGAAACGTTTTTTTGGAAAAATCATTGTTGACAATGAATATAGGATTTGAAACAAAGATATGTTCAGGCAAGGTTGTATTCCTATGAAATTCAATGGCCAAATGTTTTAACAGTCTATCTTATTATCTAATACTGGGGATGCAGCACCAAGGGCTATGCGTATCAAGAACACAAACTTCATCAATTCTGAATCAGCAGACAAGAATGGGAAGGATCTTTAGGTTATCAGGTTATGTCCAGCAAAAGCTAGGATGCAACATGAATTGGAGCAACATTGGTAACCAAGAGAAGGCTAAGTCCTGAATCAGAATCAGAATCTGATCAGAATCCATACCCCTCAAGATTTTATAAACCTCTACGGTCACCCTTCAGCCTCCATTACTCCAGGGAAAATAGCCCCAGCCTATTCAGCATTTCCCTATAGCTCTCACTCTCCAACTTGGGGAACATCATCATAAATCTCTTCTGCCCCCATTCAAGTTTAACAACATCTTTCCTATGGCAGGAAGACCAGAACTGAACGCAGTATTGCAAAAGTGGCCTAACTAATGTCCTGTACGGGAACAACATGACATCCCAACTCCAATGCTTAATGCACTGACCAATAAAAGCAAGTGTACAAAATGCCTTTTTCACTACCCTGTCTACCTGTGACTCCAAAACGTTAAATTAAACTCTATCTGCTGTTCTTATTCATGGTCAATTACAAATGACATCAAAGTAAATTCTATTGGATTTAGAATGACATCTTTTAAATTTAGCATAGCTATGCACTTATCCACTGAAGATGTATGCTTGTTAATTTCTGTTAATTAAATTGTGAAATTAGTAATCATCTCATTTAAGTTTTTTTTATTACGACTGAAAGAAACGGAAATATCTTGTACACTTCCTTTATTGGGGAAATGTAAGGAAAAGGGAAAGGGAAAAGGGGGAAGGGAAAAGCAAAAGGGAAAGGGAAAGGAATCCTGCACTCAGGTTCCCGCCAGGTCAGACGATGCCCAGCCCCACGTGCTCAAAGATCGGAGGGTTCAGAATTGGCCTGTTTTATCATATGAAGACTCACAGCAAAAATACACAGTCCTTAACAGACATCAACGTGGAGCTACAGGAACACAGCAGGCCAGGCAGGATCAGAGGAGCAGAAAAGTTGATGTTTCAGGTCGGGACCCTTCTTTTTTCTCTCTGAAAAAGGATCCTGACCCGAAACATCAACTTTCCTGCTCCTCTGATGCTGCCTGGCCTGCTGTGTTCCTCCAGCTCCGCACTGTGTTATCTCTGACTCCAGCATCGGCAGTTCTTACTATCCCTGAATAGACATCATTCTTGAATCAAAGGACAGCCTTTATTATTACCTTAGCAGGAGGTAACCTGGTGCTGTGTGTAAATGACCTTCAGAATTTAGTTGATAGTTCAGGTTTTCATTGCAACCCCAGTCCTGTGTTCTATTTCTTATCCATTGCTAATATCTACAAATCATTTATCTTAGCAGTCGATATATATTTCTTGAGAATTTATTTTGAGCAACAGAAAGACATGGCCTTATATGAGTTTGGCCTCAAAGCTTACCTTATGATTCCATCTTCAAGATAAATATCGGCGTAGTGGGACCGGTCGTCATTGATGATCCTCCCACCTTTGATGAGAATTTGATCACCCTAAAAAAGACACAAAATTGACTAAGCCCATGTGTACATGACCATAGTGAGCAATTTTTCCCAAATAAATAGGTTAAAGTGAAAGCATTAAAAAGCTTTGGCTCAGTGTTCAATTATAGAGAGTATGGAGAACAGCATTACACATAATATGGGAAGATTCATTAATGGGTAGTTGGAGTTTATTCAAAGAAAGAAGTATATTTGGGACCAAACTGTCTCTGTGTTACAGAGTCTGCTGTGGTAATGCACAATCCATCAGCTAGCCCACTCTCACAGTTCTGGTTCATAACAAGAAAAAGGAGTGCTTCAGTAAGAAATGCTAACCCTTACAGGAGAAAAGGGCAAAACAAATTGGATAAACATCACCAGTACATAAACAGATACAAATTCCTGTAAAAACTCAAATCCTTTCAGTGGATGGGTCCAACTGTAGAAAGGCAGAAGGCTGCAAATGCTAGAAATCTAAAATAGTAACAGCAGCACTTGCAAGTACACAGAGGGTTAGGCAGCATTTGTAGAGAGAGTTTCTGGTTAATGACCTTTCATAACCTACAATTCATCAGCAAAAGTCTTTTATTTTATGCAATGCAAGAAACAAGGGTTTATTTTCTTACTTGGTTATTTTCTCAGCAGGTGAAGAATGCAATCGTAAATATCAATGCATTCAGCTCATGAAGGGGATTTCAATATATGCTCACTGTATAAATATGTTAGGGAACTCATTCCCTCATGTTATCTCATATTAGCCCATATTTTAAAAATCTGTTCTTTTTCAAAACTAGCATGTTATACAAATGAAACACACTGAGAGGCATTTACTGACAATTTAATATGCTTTGGAATTGTCCCAACCATATACAATAAATTGATGAGTTTTCATTAGATAAATTTTGAAAGATCTTCTGTGTCACAGAGTGTTTTGGAAGCCGCTCCATAATATAGAGCATTGCCAAGATGAGTTCACTTAATAACTTTTCTGATTACCTGGAAGACCATAGTGTGCAGCTAGAAATAACAGCAAGAGGCCATCTTATCTACATAGCCGCCAAGCATGAAGAAGTTATCTGTGGTTATAATATGCTCATCTCTATTTATGAAAAATAATAGATTCAACACTAAGATGTGAAATCACTTTCTAAATCTGATTACGACCATGGCATATCAATATATAATAGTGTCTTAATATTTTCCTTGAAGATTGCTTTCAGGCACTTACCAAATGAAAATACCAAATATTTAATTATTGCTCTAGTGTGATTTACAATGTGGGCAGGAGAAAGAAAGGAAGTACTTTATACAGCACCTTTTGTGACCACCAGACACCTCAGTGTTTAGTCACTGTTGTAAAGGAGGATACCATGAATTATTTGCACCAAGAAGGTTCCACAAATAGCAACATGATACTGACCAGATAATCTGTTTTTGTTACATTGATTGAGGGATTGAAATATTGGCCAAGACACTGGGGATAACTCCTTTAAAACAGGATACATCCACTTTAGACGGCAGAAAGAGCTTCAGTTTAACATCTCGTCCTAAAGACAAAACGTTCAACAGCATAGCAACTAGAATTTTAAATCAATACCAGCTATTTTCCATGATACTCCTCAAAGGAAGTCAAAAGGTTTTATGGACTGGATATCTTGTGGTATTGCTTATGTTAGTTTGAAGGAGGGATGCTTTATGTAACTTAAATGATGAATAAGTGAAAGTAAATTTGGTTTAAAAATACCGTATGTGTTGACACAATGCATTTGCATAATGCTGGAACAGAAATTAAAACTATAAGATGAAAGAGAAAAATATGTAAGTAGCTGAAGAGTCTGAGTATCTGAGGATTTGGGAGAGGGTTAGATAAGTCAATAAGTAATGAAAAACACAGTCGTGGGGTATGCATGAATTTGTCAGAGGTTACTGGCTTATGAGAGCACTGGGAGGAAAATCTGTTCCTGTGTTAATGGTTTATCGTGAGTGCCAGTCATGACTATGCTGACAAAGTGTTGCTCAAATGTTAGGGGCATTACAATGTGTACAAAGTGCATGAACATTGTAGCTGATGGTAATCCAGAAATATGGAAAGAATGCATTTGGCAATGGCAGAAAGCTTGAGATCTGGTAAAATTGAGGTGTAAGGGTACCTGTAAATACTGAAGGGGAGGGAATGGAAGGAAATTGACTTTGCAGCCTTCCTTTGATTGTCTCAATTACCTCTTCTAATGTAGGCTCTTCTTTGTTTAAATTACTTCGTATTCTTTGGTGGGGGAGGGATAGTTGGAGCTTAACTCAATTAGCTCAATGACTATTGTGTGGTTTAACATGACATCAATAGAATGATGGGGTCCAATCTCTGCTTTGGCTGAGGTACACCTGGACCCTGCCTCCTTATCCTACTCATAGCCCATTGTAAAATCACCACAAGCTGTGATATGTTGGCCTTCGAATAGTCAAGGATGCTGCCTGAAGGAGAATGGTGAAATTAAGAGTAATGTGCTAAAATGGGATTCATATAATCAGGATGATGTACCTTATCACATGACTCTCATCAGTAACAGTAAACTAGAATGAGCATTTGTAGAGAGAAATCATAGACATTTTATTAGAGTATTTGACACTATTTGATAATCGACTATGTAATGATGTAAATAAATGAGTATTACAGCATAAGGAGTTGATTAGCTTTACTCAAAGTTAAGAAACAAGCAACATCAGGGGCAGTGTACATGCAGACTCCCCAGTCAAAGCCAATAGAGTTCCGTATCTCAATGTGCTGATATCAATATTGGCCTAGCGTACAAGGTAACAGAAGGCAGCAGCTACGGAAATTAAACAGAGCCAGGATACAAATTTACAACAGAATCCACAGGATACTTCTGAAAACAAAAGACTCCAAAGGTACAACAAAACATCAGGGGACTTCAAAGTTGTAGCTGAGCGAAAAGCAGGAAGACCACAAAGATGGGCCAAACCGTTGAGAAAGAAAGGAAGACTTTGAAGACAGGACGAGATCTCAGAAAACTTTGATTACAGAACTACAGCAGCAACAAGTCATCTGATTGCTGGAAAAAGAACATTTGAAGACTTTGAAACCTCACCATTAACAGCAACACTCTGGAGAATAAAATCTCAGGATTTGATTCAAAGCAAAATATTGCATATGCCAGAAATATGAAATCAAAACAGAAAGTGCTAGAGAAATTCAGAAGGTTGGGCAGCATATGTGGAGAGAGAAACAGAGATAATGTTTTGAGGCTGACATAATTGTTTTTTAGAACTGAAGGACTGGGACAGGATGTTGTTTCAATAGGATTGGAACATAGTCAACAGCAAGATGGACAAACCCAGGTATCCAATCAAGAATGATAATCTGTAAGGATGACAGTTTCAGTCCAGACCTTGCCATAAACTCTACCTTTTGATAATATGGAAAGTCCCACAGTGAGGCCAATATTAGGAGCTCTGGAACATGTTGGAATGGTTTCAAGCTTACATCCAAAAGAGCATTACCATCAAATTAAGTTTCGATATGCTATAGGTCCAATTACTGATGATGTTCTGCTAAGACAAAGCATGGAAGAAAACCCTATGGCATATGATGTATTGCTTAAAGTATTTGATATGCACTTTAATTCCAAAAGAAATATAGTAACGGAAGAGGTAAAATTTCAACAGCAGCCTCAGCATTTGAGAGAACGTATGTATTTATATCATCCAGCAGGAACTTGCAAACATGGATCTTTGAAGAATGAATGAATTAGAAACTGTATAGTAGTTAATGTTAGGAATTAGAAGCTGTCAGATTTTCTTCAATCCAAAGAGAACAGGCAGTCTAATTCACTAAACAGGGACAAATCAGGTGCAAAATCGGTCAGTACTGAAAACAAACATAAAAGATTTTTCTGACATGATCAGCATGTATAGATGGTGTCATCATCCTTCCAAAAGGCTGCCAAAATGCCAAAAGAGCACAAATCAAAGCCATCAATCATATTGGGATGATCCAGATGTGACTCCACAGTGAATGTTCAGCAGGAGGAACTGAATGCTACAAGGGTGGCCAGATGGGTAATTTTAGAAAATATGGTAAGTTAAAAGCACCTTCATAACCTCAAATCAAAGAAAAAGTCATGTAAAAGGAAAATTTCCAGAGATTTGGAAATCAGGCAACTAGGAAAATGATCAAAAGTTACAGCTACAGAACAAAAAGTGAACTCAACATTCCTGGCTGAGGTCAAAGAAAGCCAAAACAGACTCAGGATCATCAACTTGAAGGTACAGGGCACTGAAACAGATTGTACACTCAACACAGGAACAGCTGTTTCAATACTGGCAGACAGCTTACCACAGCTGAAGTCCACGAGAGTCAGACCAGTAAACACAGAACTCCAAGTTCTAGGAGACACAGATCTTTAACCAAGTTAACCACATCTACACCAGAGATTTTCCAAAGGACAATGACTTGAATCATAAAAGTAAAACAGGGAATCCATCTGTCATGTGGATGAAATCCTAGCACATGGCAAATCAAAGAAGGAACATGCCCAGAGAGTCAGGGATGTTTTAAAAGCACTATAGAATTCAGGCCTTACTCTGTATGAAAAATACCAATTCTCTAGACTCACAATGATATTTCTAAGACACATTCTCCAAGAACAAGTCATTACGGTGGGTCCAAGGAAGACTAGAGTCATCAGTGCAGTTTTGATGTACAAAAATGACGTATAACACTTCGTTGGTCTCATATTGGAAAGTTTATTCCCAACTGAGCCAATCCTATTCAGCCCATAAGAAACCATTTGAAAAAGGTCAACAATTACATCAGAGTCAGGAACAGACTGCAGCTTTTGAAAAGATTAAAGCGATGTTACTTTCTACTAATGTTTTCACACATTATAGCCCAGGTTTATGCACTATAGTAGTCATGAATGCATTTTCCACAGGTCTAGGAGCAATCCTTATTCAAGTGCAAACTGACGGAACATGAAACCTATTGAGAGGTTTGATGAAGACAGAACAGTATACAGTTATTGAAAAGGAAGTGTTAACAGCTACATGAGGATGTGAAAGGCTCGTAGACCATCTCTTGGGGTTGAAATTCCAGGATGAGTTGAACCAGAAATCTTTGGTAACATTATTGAGAGCAAAAGAAGTCTCAAGAATACTTCTACATATACACGTTCGGCCTTTAGACTGATGAGTAATGATTCTGTTATAGTCAATGTTCCAGACAGAGTGCACATAACAACAGATACACTCTCAAGAGTAGCAGCAGATGGAGCGGAATAAAAGGTTTATCTTTTTATTGTAGAAGTAGAGTCTTATTTTACAGCAACTAACTCTTTAGTGGCAACTAAGGGATAATTCAGAGGAATTCATGCAACTCAAAAATCTAACGAGGAGTGCACCAAGATCAGATGACTGTGTCTGCAAGAGTCGTCAAAATATAATACAGCAGACCAAGTGCTGAAAAGTTATCAGAGCAGAAATAACGTTTGACAATAGTGAGGAAATTGATTGGTAAATGAACAAGGAATGGTTACACCAAAGTCTACACAAATTCCTCATCCTACACAAATTCCACACAGATACCCAGGTATCACAAGATGCATAACAATTAGTGTGGTGATCAGATATTTCAAAAGACATATGGGATCACATTTTGTCATGTCAAACTCATGGCATACACAGCCTAGAGTCTACAGAGCTAATGATTTCAGCAAAGTTTCCAGAAAGGCAGCAGAAAAGGCTAGCAACAAATTTGTTCAATTTTAGATGTATGATGTACTTAGTCCTCAAGTAAAAAGCAAATATTGCTGGAGATCTGAAATAAAAACAGCAAGTGCTGGAGAAATTCAACATATCTGGTAGTGTCTATGTAGAGGCAAACAAGCTTACTGTTTTGAGTACAGAACCTGAAGGAAAGTCATTTTGAACTGGAAACATTAACCTTATTTCTCTCTCCATAGATGCTGCCAGACCTGCTGAGTCTCTCCAGCACTTTCTGTTATTATTTTATGTTTTAAAAAATTCAGCCAAACTCCTACATGTCATCATCAATTTTAGAATTTGATATAGTCATTGGATCAGTCATCTTTCAGTTGCAAGTACTTGATTAAGTGGGCTTTCCATAAAACATGCAAACCCACCAAGAGAGGGTTTTCTGAATTCATGCAACTTCCGGTGGAAAAGGGACCTAAAGGATCCTTATAGAACTTGTCTTAGTGACAACCTCAAAAGAGACTACATGTGGCCCCTGAACCCAACAATCCAGCCTTATTTTCAGTTTATCTTCTTATTTGCTGATATAATTTATTGGAATTGTCTGGAGTTTTGGAATGGTGACCAGATAAATTGAATCTAGAACAGAGGCTTCCATCAGCAACCCTAGACTAAATGGAATTTCGGTTTAATATTTATGAGGTAAATTCTTATGTTCACAGTTGCATTCAAAGGGAATTCAGAGTACAGAGAGTACAATGTTGTAGAACAATGTATAACTCCTTCATGTTTGATTGTGCCTTATGTTGGGGGCTCAGAATTGATTAAATTAACCTTCTATGACCATATGGTCTCCAAAGTCAAAAGCGGTGGATTGGACTTAATGGCACTTCATATATAAGTCATTTTTAAAGGATTTATGAATGAGACTGTCAATATAATGGAGGAGAGAAACCCCCATCTAAGAATGTAATAACTGCTGCCCATCTCCAGTTTGGAATAACCTTTCTTGCGGCCTGTGAAGACTTTCCAACCCAAGCTATTGCGGTAATGGGAACACTTGCTGTGACAGTAAAGGAACAGTGTCATATTTCCAACTCAGGATGGTGTGTGGCAGGTAGGGGAACTTGTAGGTGAGCCCATATATCTGCTGCCCCTGTCCCTCTAGATGGTAGAGGTTATGAGCTTTGAAGATACTGTCTAAGGAGATTTGGTGAGCTGATGCAGTACATCTTGTACACGCTGCCACTGTGTATTTAATTGTGTATTTATTTGTATTGTATTTTATACATGGCTTGTTAATTTTAAAAGAAATTTATGCTGGCCCTTAATACATTTTTAAAACAAGTTATGAAGTGTTTTCAGCTTGCTGATAAGTAGATTTCTAGGAAGATCTTAAAGGACAGGAGAAATTTGAACAGCTGGAGTAACATGTCAAAATAAGATTCCCAAGCCTCAATCCTAAGCATCTGAAAGTATGGCCACCAATAGAGGGGAGAAGGAAGCAAGGGGTTATGGTGCTGAACAAGGGAACCTGAAGGATAAGAATTTTAATTCTGTTTGCTACAGCACATAATTGAAAATTTAGGCAATAACAAGAAAACCTAGGTGCAAAATGGAGAGAGGGTAATGGACAAACAGGAGTTTCGAGTGTATGAACAATGGGATGTCATCCAGTAGAACGTTTCGAGTCTTGATGTAATGAAAACTGAAATGAAAGTTTGGGAGATGGGGGTGCCAGTGAAGACGAGACTGCTGATGTGTAGGGGGTGGAAGGTGGAAATGGAAAAACACATAGAAGTCTCCTCTACATCGAGGACAGCTAAAGCAAATTTGCTGACTGCCTTGTGGAACACCTCCATTCAGTCCACATATGTGACTCTAAGCCTTCAACCACCCGTTATTTTAAAACTTTGCTCCAGCCTCATTCTAACCTTTCACTCCTGAACTTTCTTTTTCTCTCTCTTCAGATTGATGTTCTGAAAGGGGATTGATGGCCATGGACTTCTATGTTGGTTCCGGGTTATCTTTGACATTGCACTGCAATGATTTGTCGTTGATTCAACATCCTACACTGATACACTTCTGATCACCGATGGTGATGGGGTAGGTAAAAGTGATTGAAGTGTTTAATTTCACATAAAGTGGTGGAGAAGGCTTGATGGGCCGAATGGCCTATTTTTCTTTCTACATTCCTACACAGTTCCACTTGGTGTAGGCATACTGACATTCCAGCTTATTGCAGCTGCACAAAAAGGTGATGTTGGGTACGTTTTTCCTCTCTATATCTGGAAGGCTGTACATTGTGTCCCTGTGAAAATGTTGCATTTCTGACCTCTAAGTAAAGCAGATGGTTCAGGAGATCACGAAGACACAGGCATGTGGAATGAGCCAGATGGGCCATGTATAGCAGCACCAAGAGTTGCTCCTGATGACCCAGTTCTTACCCCCAACGGATCAGGAGTATCAATTCCTCACGCTCAATTTTCATTGGACCTCAACTACTCACTCCTTCCAGTTTTAGTGCATGCCATGGCCCCTCTGAACCATATCTGCAGCGGCTTTGGGTAATCTGACCTGTCAGTGAAGGGGACAAAGGATTAGTCAAACAACATGGCTTCACTCATGGTGCCTGAGGCCAGTTACAGCTGGTCACAGATGTTAAACAGTCTAAGCACCATTAGTAGATATGAGTAGATTACAGTGATGTCCACTTACAAAGAGGCTCTAAGCTGAATGTTTCCACTAACTGGGATAATCATCTCTTTAATAATTACTTCCTTCCTGATGGAGCTCAGCAAAAGATTCTCCACAGCACGTGAGCAGTACAAGGGAGGGCAACCTTGTCTGACTGTAGTTTTGATCAGAGAGCCTTCTGTGTTACAACTGATGGGTCTAGCCACATTGCAATGGAACATTCCAAGTAGTTGGATCATGTCATACTACCTGACCCTGGTGAAGACCTTTATACAGAGAACACCTCCGACCACAAGTGCACCAGGAAGTAGTCAGCACGTAACATCCTCCAAAAGAAAATAGTAGATCCAGTCAATTGGTTTTCTAAATATATATTGCCAATATCAGTTGGGAGAATGCCTGATCATCAAAATGTAAAAACAAGCACCAAGATGTAGCTTTGCTGGTATTGAGAAAGGGTCATTCCATCAGATCATTCCTACATATGTAAAGTCTCACCCCTTCTGAACATTGCCCTTCAGGTGCCTCTACATGGGAAGAGATTGTTGTCCACCATCTTGTGGAATGTGGCCTTGTAGAGAAGGTAATGAGTGGATTTTATTGGGCTTCATCACAAGCAGTTCCATGATACAGGACTCTATACTTTATGTTATGCATAGAGACAAACATCAACTGTACATGGAGGGACCATCACCTTAGTAAAAGTTCTATGATGTGCCTGATGTGTGCTGGTTTTTCCTGTGCAAGGAATTGTCCTCAAACAAATGTTGCAAGCTGTCACATTCCAAAATCCAGGGCGCCATGCTGAGAGATGCATTAGAGCTTGGGGCAACCACCACAGAGACTCAATAGGGAAAAGTTTCTAAATACATTCAGTCATTGTAAATGAAGGGCTGTAATCTGTAATAAGCCTCAGGCTGCATGCTTCAAGAATGTACGTTGCAATTCAACAGTACTGAAAATATGATGAGGCACCTCAGAGTGAAACATGCTGTATAGAGAACTCTATGTCAATTGTACTATTTGTAGTCTGAAACATGTTGCTCTTTGGCTGCATACCTGATCTGGGATATATTTGCTAAATTTGAAGACTGTTACAATTGTACAAGTTGAATTTTTTTGCAAGTCTTGTGATGTTTAATTCAAAATGTTTTGTAATGTATCATTTGCAATTTCTTTTTTTCTGAATCAGATATATTTTTATAAATCCAACACTGCTCCAGTGAAAGTGTATCAGAGATAGTAGGAACTGCAGATGCTGGAGAATCTGAGATAGCAAGGTGTAGAGCTGGATGAACACAGCAAGCCAAGCAGCATCAGAGGAGCAGGAAGGCTGACGTTTCGGGCCTAGACCCTTCTTCAGAAATGGGGGAGGGGAATAGCCTCCACCTATCTTCTCCTCTATCCATCTTCTATCCACCTCCCCCTCTCTCCCTATTTATTTCAGAACCCCCTTCCCCTCCCCCATTTCTGATGAAGGGTCTAGGCCCGAAACGTCAGCCTTCCTGCTCCTCTGATGCTGCTTGGCCTGCTGTGTTCATCCAGCTCTACACCTTGTTATCACTGCTCCAGTGAAGTTCGTTGAAACCTCAAGGACTAACACATCATCTTTCAACAAGGTATTTCACAGCTTTCCAGGCTTAATGTTGAGTTCAACAATTTCAGACAATATCCTTTGTTTCCATTTTCTCTTCACTGTTCCTTGTGTTTTTGTGTTTGGAGAGTCGCAGTTGATGACAATTCTACTTTTCCTATTTACCCTTTCTCCAGATCCATTGTTTGTTTCTTTACATGTCCCATACCATTAACTGTTGCCTTCTAACAAAATCCCTTTCGACATTTAATCTCTCCTTCTTGACCTTCCACACAATGATTGGTCTTTCCCATACCCTTTATTTATGTTGCATCTCTAAATACTCTCAGTTCTAAGGCAGGACCATTGATCTGAGTTATTAACTCTGTTGCACTCTCCACAGATGCTGCCAGACCTGTTGCCCAATTTCAAGCATTTCCTGTTTTTATCTCAGACATCTACCATCCATGGTATTTCCTCTTGAAGACTTACAAAGGTCTTTGGAGGGTAGAGAACATGCCGTTTACAATGTCGACCAGCATGTGGTCAGCAACAAAAGCAGAGTTCAGTGATCAGCAGTTTAATAGTAATGAAGGAGCAAAGATTTAAGAGGAGACACACAAAAAGATGGAAGGGACCTTCACGATTTGAAGATTTTATGTTGCATGCACTTGGTATTGGGAGTAAGTAGTTTCAAGCCAAATATGACCTCTTCCGATAAAAACAATGGCTATAAGAAACGTGTAGAAACTGATCTTGTACCTTCAAATGATGTCATTAAAGGATAGTGTCTAATTGGGAAAGAGGAGAGGACCAAGTTTAGATACTTAGCATATTCCAGACGTTAATGTGAGAAACCAAGAAGCCATTTTGCTTAGAACATAGAGACAGGAGGAGGTCATTCTGACCCTGGAGTCTCTGTCAACATTTAATTAAATTGTAACTGATCAACGATAACCTAATCAAATTTCTATCCATCTCAAGTCTAAAAATTTCAATTGACCAAGCATCCACATTCTTTTGGGAGCCTTAATTAATCCATTAAACCGCGCAATGTTGTGTGATGATACTGCATTTGAAAGATTTGGAGAGATACAGCAGAAAAAAAGAAAGCTAATGCACTGTAGTCACAGTTTTAAAGGACATAATTCATGAAACTAGCCAGAGAAATCAATTCTATGAACAGGGCAGAAGACAGACTGAAAAGATACAAGCAGGGAATTTTAAAAGAGAGAGCACTGAGCTGGGTGGTGGGAATACATGAGGACCTTAAACAAGAACACATGTAAATGTAGAGAAGAAGTGGTAGTTGAACAGGACAAGTAAGCAATGTTGGAATGTTGAAGGAATTATCAATAGGTAGGTGGGTAAATTCTGAACAAAAGCAGCTATTAATAATGCTAGCTACCACAAGATCAGGCAGAGGAACTGAGTCATTTTGTCAATCATAAATTTGTGTGCTAACTTGGTTCACATGCAATTTATAAATTTGGTTATATTTCCAATAGATATATCTTCTCTAAGGTCCTTCACAGTATGGCCCCAGTGGCCTGATAGATAAGGCACTAACTTCCTAGAGATTATGGGTTCAAATCCTAGCTGGGTGGGGGGATGGAATGATTTTTGCCCTGAAATAGTCTCTGTATTCGACACAGGAAGGTTTTTAGCTCTTAGTGTGCAGTGGCAACATCCCTACGTCTGAGCTACCTGAGTTCAAGTACCATTTGCTCTGGATGTGTGTAATGACATTTATGAACGTAGGGACCAATCACTCCCGCAAGTCCCTCATCCGCTCCACACTCCCCACTAACCCACGGCACCTTTCCCTGCAACCGCAGGAGGTGCTACACCTCGCCCCTCACCTCCGTCCAACGCCCCAGACAAACTTTCCAAATCCGACCGGGATTCACCTGTACATCCTCCAACCTGGTCTACTGTATCCATTGTTCCCGATGTGGCTTCCTCTACATCGGTGAGAGCAAGCACAGACTCGGTGACCGATTCGCATCTGCGCTCTGTACGCTATAATCAACACCACCTTCCGGATGCCAACCATTTTAACTCCCCCTCCCACTCCCTCAGTGACATGTCCATCCTGGACCTCCTCCAGTGTCACAATGATGCCACACATAGACTGGAGGAGAAACACCTCATATTCCGCCTCGGGAGCCTACAGCCCGATGGCCTAAACATAGAATTCACCAGTTTCAAAATTTTCCCACTCCCGGCCTCATCCCTTGTCCAACCCTCCCTCTCGTCCCCACCTCCTTGACCTGACACTACCTGTCCACCTTCTTTCCAACTATCTGCCCCATCCTTCCCACTGACCAATCTTCACTGCCCTCTACGTACATCCACCTGTCACCATCCAACTTACATTCCCCAGCTCCACCCCTCCTCCTTCTATTTATTTCCCAGCTCCCTTCCCCTTCCCGAGGCTGGTGAAGGGTGTAGTTCCTGCTCTGCTGATGCTGCCTGACGTGCTGTGCTCCTCCAGCTCCACACTGTGTTGTCTATGAATGGATTGCTCAGAACTATCTACATTGCCACACAACTTTACCCAACAGTCATCGCATTCTTGCAGGAAGGTGGGTGAGAGCAGGTGTAATCTAGTCCTCTCACCCTCCTTCCTGCAAGAATGTGATCCCCTACTCCCAATTCCTCTGTCTCCGCCGCATCTACTCCCCAGATGGGGCGTTCCACTCCTGAATATTCCAGATGTCCTCGTTTTTCAAGGACCGCAACTTCCCCCTTTCAGTGGTCGAAAATGATCTTGGACCGCATCTCTTGCGTTTCCCGCACCTCTGCCCTCACATTCCATCCCCGCAACAAAAACAAAGACAGAATCCCCCTTGTCCTCATGTATCACCCCACTAACCTCCGGATTCAACTTCCGCCATCTGCAGTCTGACCCCACTACGAAGGATATATTTCCCTCCCCACGCCTATCTGCCTTCCGTAGGGACCGCTCTCTCCGCGACTCCCTCATCCGCTCCACACTCCCCACTAGCCCCACCACCCCCGGCACCTTTCCCTGCAACCACA
>NC_063332.1:160967281-161005240 GCF_021869965.1 Rhincodon typus | reverse complement strand
ACCTCCATCCAAGGACCCAAAAAACCTTCCACATCAGACAGATGTTCACCTGCACATCCGCTAATGTAGTCTACTGCATCCGCTGCTCCCGATGTGGCCTCCTCTACTTTGGTGAGACCAAGCGGAGGCTCGGAGACCGCTTTGTAGAGTACCTGCGCTCTGTTCGCAACAAACAACACCTTCCAGTCGCAAACTACTTCAACTCCTCCTCCCACTCCGTGGAAGACATGTCCATCCTGGGCCTCCTCCAGTGTCACTATGACACCACTCGAAAACTGCAGGAGCAGCATTTCATATTCCACTTGGGAGCCCACAAACCAATGGTCTCAATGTGGATTTTACCAGCTTCAAAATCTCCCCACTCCTGGCCTCATCCCATGACCAACCCTCCCTCTCATCCCTGCCTCCTTGACCTGACACAACCCGTCCATCTTCTCTCCCACCTATCCGCTTCTCCCTCCTCACTGACCAATCCCCACCACTGTCTACCTGCACTCACCTAACACCATCCCACCTACCTTCCTCAGCCCCACCCCCCTCTATTTATTTCAGAGCTTCCTTCCCCCTCCCCCATTCCTGAAGAAGGGTCTTGACCCGAAACGTCAGCTTTGCTGCTCCTCTGATGCTGCCTGGCCTGCTGTGTTCATCCACCTCCACACTGTGTTACCTTAATTTTGGATCAGCTGTCTAGCAGTTTCCTTCATTAAATTATCAAAGAGCTAATACTTTTGAAGCTCAAAATTGGCAAGAAAAGCCATTCTGTTTAACTTTTGACATAAATGCCACATTTTCAGCCTTTCTAATTGACTGTTTGCTTAAGCTGCATTCATCATGCTTGTTAGTCTCTAATGAGACTTCACTTCACAATATGACCCCTGACTGCCTGTATCTCACTTACCATTTTGCTGAAGTCCTCACATAGTGCATTTTTCCACCATACAGCACCCATTGGCCTACCAAGCTACAGCTCAAAAAAAAATCAAATTTATCAAGAACTCAAAGCCACAACTGTCCCATCTGAGGTCTCACTCAGATATCAGACTGTGTATTCGTTCCCAAATCATGCAGGCCACTCTTCAATCTAAGTGCGAAGCCACCATTAGCACTGCACCTGTTTTGTAGCTTTGGACTATTCTGTAACCCCTTTTTCTATGCTTCCACCATTGCTAGGGAACCATTCAACTATGTTACTCAAGCATTCTGGAATTTGCTATCAAATTTTCTCTCTTTATTGAACTTCTCACTGTACTTCTGTTATTTTTAAAAGCTTCCTCGAAAACAAACAAGCTAGACTTACCCTATTACTTAATCACCTTGTAATTTAGGAGGTTAAAGTAATTTGATCAAAGTTTTCAAGATATTAGGGAAGTGCAAGAGTAAATGGAGAGAAACTACTTTCACTGAGGCATTGAGTACAGGAGCAAGAAGATTATATTGAATTTATTTAGGACACTAATTCAGCCTCAGCTAGAGTATCGCGTTCAGTTCTGAATGTCAGACTTTAGAAAGGATGTGAGGGCATTGGAGACAGAGTAGAAGAGATTTACAGAAATAGTTCCAAATATGAGGAATTTCAGTTACAAAGATAGATTGGAGAAGCTGGGACCATTCTTCTTGTAGGGAGAAGACTGAGAGGAGATCTAAATAAAGTATTCAATATGATTCGTGGTCTGGACGGTGTAATAGAGAGAAAATGTTCTCACTCATGAAAAGTTTGTGAATAAAAGGGCACAAATTTAAAATAATTAGTAAAAGAAGCAAAAGTAGCATGTGGAAAAATGTTTTCACTTATTAAGTGATGCACTGGAATACACTGCCTGAGTGTATGGTGAAGCCAGGTTCAATTGAAATATTCAAAGGGAAATTAGATGGTAATTTGAAAAGGAAGAATGTACAGGGTCATAGAATGTGTGTGTGCATGTGTGTAAGGGGGTGGGGGGAAGTGGTGGAGCAAGGCACAAGCTGATATACTCATTCAGAGAACCAGCACAGACAAATTGGAAGTAGATTTCTGTACTGAAAAAAAACCTTTGAATCTGTAGTTATGGAGTCTAAGACTATGGAGTATAGAGCAAAACTCAGTGCCAGACCTTTCAAAAAATTCAGAAACATTTCTACACACAAATGGTGCTTTCCTCAAACAATGTTTAAACAATTTTAAATCAGAGGTTAATGTTTTTTTGTTCATCCACAATATTAAGGGACGCAGGGCAAAGGTGAGAGTGGGGGAGCAAGGTCACTGATTAGCATTCCAAGGCATAATAAATTTGACAGGCTCAATGTGCTGAACACCCTTCTTATTAAGCATCTTCTTGCACAGCAGTACATTAAAACTGCTGTATCAATATATATTTGAATGTTGATGTTAGATATTCATAACAGCATATTAGAATACTGAAACAGTTTCAAATCAGAGAAGAAATAGAAATTTGTTCTTCTAATTTTCTGTGCATCATTATCATTCCTGCATTTTAATTTCTAGCCTTTTGAAATGCCTCAAACTTAAACTGTGCCCTCATGGTGCAGCACAAAAAAAAACTGTGATTATCAGTCTGATTGGAGAAGGGCGTCGCCCGGGTGAAGCTTTCAATAGATTAAGCTACGTACTCTTATCAATTTCTGTGCCACAAATTCAAAACTTCATTCTTGATGGCACATAAATATATAGATTCAGATGGTGTTTACAATAGTCCACCAAAACGAATTGTAATGAGTGATCCTCAGTGACCCAAGGTTGGGGCGTGGACAATAGCCAAATTGTATTTATCAGCTGGAAGGAGACTGAATTGGAGCTACATCTGATTGCTGTCACCCAAGATGAAAGACTACAGACCTAACACACACACACACAGAGACAGACACTTCGGGCTCATTCTCCACGCGGTAGGCAAGGTAGCTCTGTATCTTTATCGGATGAGAGGCCCTGCTTAAATGTTATTCTTTAACCACCAGGAGCAACGCTACTTGAAAGAAAAATGCTTCAAACATCAGTGTAAATAATCTAAGGCAATGGAGATATCCAAGTTAATTCCTTGCATGAAATCTGATAAGTTATGTCATTACGGTTTGACCCGCAAGCTGTATTTCAATGATGGCGTTTACTGCTTTGAAGACTTTTTTTGTCTCAGTCGGACCTACTCGCCCCTCCCTGCTTTTTAAAAAAAATCCTTTGGTCCCCACAATCTGGTATTGGCTTTCAGTGGCCTGGATTACAGACGAAGTACCCTATTTACAAACTGAGTCCTTATGCTCTGATACACATCAAATGACCCCTCCCTGGTTAAATCCGAAAACCTCTTTGGTATTTCAGTGATAGATCACATATCGATTGATATTATTATCGATCAGAAATCTCTGGGCTTGTTGACTGAAGCTTTCCATTTACTTAATTATGATTTTTTTTAAAAAAAGCATAGAGAAAGAGGGGGTGATAATCAATTGCGACTGAAATCCTCAGAATGATGAGGCTGTGTGAAATAATCGGAGTTTATGGTCTTAAACTGGGAGCCATCGCCCTTGTCAACACCACAAAATGCTAGCGTTCCCCCATCTCTTGCTCCGGGTGAGTTGATGCGAGCAAACCCCTGGGAAAACCCTCCTTCCCTTCTTTCTAAAACACCGACACACACACAAACACACAAGGCGACACAGACTGGGACGGTCTTTCCAGAAAGAAAGAGCTTACCGTTACGCGGTGCACATCCTGGTCGTCTTGGTTGGACATGTTTGCCTGTGTTTTTGTTTTATTGTGAGAACAGAGGAGAAACAGCAGGTTTTCCAGCTCTTAAACTGGATGGGCAATCGTCACGCTAACGCTCGATTCTTTCTCTTTTTTTTTGCAAAAAAAAAGAATATTTATTTGTGAATTGTGTTTTTTTTTGGAATGTGAGGCTAGAGAAAGGTGTCAGTCTGCGGCCATCCGGAGGGAGTTTGAATGAGAGCTCCTCCTAGAGGCCTGAGAGGACACTGCAGATGCTCGTCACCTCAGGAAGCGCTTTGCCAGAGCAAGGCAGGGACTCCTGTAAATTTTTAATATATTCACGGCAAAGTGGGCGTAGCAGCCAGGGCCAGCATTGGCTGCTCATGCCTGGTTCTCCCGAAGCCACGTTCTCGAGCCTCTGACCCACTGACCGGCAAGGAACAGTCCCACATTTCCAAGTCTGTGACTGGGAAGGGTGGCTGTATGAGCGGTGGTAAAATCCTTTGGGTGCGCTTATAGTAGCCCTTACCAGTGTGGAAACAGGCCCTTCGGCCCAACAAGTGCACACCGAGCGTCGGAGCATCCCACCCACACCCGTCCCCCTATAACCTACCTAAGCCTGCACAATCCCTAGACACTACGGGTAATTTAGCATGGCCAATCCACCTAGCCTGCACATCTGCGGACTGTGGGAGGAAACCCACGCAGACACGGTGAGAATGTGCTCTTGCCCTTTGGTGTGGGGGAGCTAACTGGGTGTGGCAGATGCTGTCAAAGAAGCCTTGGTAGGGTTGCTGCACTGCTACAGTAGATGATACATCTCTGCAGCCACTGTGAACCCTGGAGGGACTAGTGCTGAGGGTTATTGGCTCTGTACACACGTAGCAAGTGGGGAGTGCCCCACCGCCCTCTTGTGCCTTGTCCATGGGGAAAACAAGTTCCTCAGTACAATATTCCCCGCTTTCAGGCTCGTTTTAGAGTCATTGCATTCACGTGGCTCGCTAAGATTCTGTTCAATGGAGATCTCCCCAGGTTTTGTGTAGGCCGTAGGGGATGGGGTTGGCTGCACAAGGATAATCGCATTGCATATCAAAGGAAGCCATCCCATTTTTGCAAATAGCCATTGCCTGATGCTTGTATGGCACAAATATTACTTGCCACAAGCCTCGATGGTGCCCGTGTCTTGGGGAGCACAGATTGCTGAAGATTTTAAGAGATTCTGCAAGGAATGGTTCCGCCCTCCGATGCCATTCTAAAGCTGCAGTGATCTCAGTTTGATTCCATGGGTCATCACAGCAAGATATTGAAGCATTGGCTGCCCCCCTCCCCCCCAACCTCATATAGCGGAAAGTGTATCTTAATAGCTCTTTTCCTGTCGCACCCAACTCTCCCCTGTTGTCTGTAACTTCTCACTGAATCCATGCTGCACAATGTAAGCTGCCGCTTCAGATCACGCTGTCTTGTGCCAGTCCAAGGAAACATTAATGACCACGGCGTAACTCTTTAAAATTACTGACGTCCCAAAGACGGTAAGCCCGCGTTTCATTCGTCTGAGTGTGTGTGAATAAAGTCGAACTTATGGGGGACAGCCTCTTTGTTTGATCATATTGCTCGGTGCAGGTAAACAGGGATGTGGGACGGTGAGGAACAAAAGTCAGGGAGCAGTATGAGAGAAACTCTTTACCCAAACCCGCATCTGCGGAAACAGGCTGAACTGAAAAGCCCCTCTATTATTGGAAGCATTTTGTCTGAAGAAACGCGAGGGGGAGAACTGGGGTTTGGGGTCAGTCACGTTACCAACAGACAATAGCTCCCGTGAAGCCAGCAAGGAAGGAGGTGGGGAGCTGTCCGAAAATGTAAAAAAAAAGGCTAATCCCTGATCTGGACACGGTTTTTGAGTGATTGGAAACTACGGGAGCTGCCTGTAGCTGGTTCCACTCCCTCCTGTCTAATCTACAGCTTTCCGTGAAAGAGAGGCGCCAGTTCAATGAAGTCCCCAGAACAAAAGAATCCGTCTGGGTGACTGGAAGGCATTTTCGAGCAGAAATTAGATCTGTTCCGCTCATTGGTTTGTACCCTGGCGTGATGTCACCACTTTGGAAGCACTTGTGTACAATTTCGAGACAATAAGTGTTTAAAATGAGGACTGTTGCAGCGATCGATAAACTGGGTTAGATGTGAGATTTTGTGAATGGCTAGGTGAACAATATAAGTTAGTGTGTGTGTGTGTGTGTGGAGGTGGAGGTGGGGTGGATGGGAATGGTAATGATGGAGTTTCGCTGTGTACCTTGCCCTGCTCCCAGCCCTGGAGCAGCTCCTTGCCAGTCGGAGGTTTGATCTCCAGCGGGGCTCCCTCCTCCCTCTCACCGGGAGAGCTGATGACCGAGCCGGAGACCTCACTGACATCGCTGGCGGTTTCACTCAGTCCGTCTGACTCCGGTGACAGCAGGTCCTGTCTGCTGGAGCTCCGAGATGCCTTACAGCTCCGGCGCCCCACGCTGTAGGCATCGAAATCTATTGTCTTCCTCTCGTACGCACCTTCCACGGTGCAGAACATGCCCCCGTATTTCTGCCGGGGCGTTTGAGCCGTGGTGCCCGGTCTGGCCAGGTACACGGGCAGGTCATCTTCCTTGTTCCAATGTCTTTTCCCCTCAGCCATGCTTGGTCCAGTCTCCGAGGAGAGGAAAGAGAGAGAAGGGGAGGGGTGGAATGATAGCACTTATTCTCACTCAACGCCACAGTCTGTCACACTTTCTTGCACACACACACACACACACACAGTAGCAAACCAGTGGACCCCCAGCCAGGATCTGACCACTTAAATGAATCCTCTGGGCGACAGGCTATTCCATCCAAAACCTCCCTGACACGGAAGTAAAAGCGTCAGAATCAATGAGAAAGTGTCGCCGTTGGCTCAGCTAACTCTGTCTCTCCCCCACCCACCCCGCCCTGTCATTCCTTCCCTTCAAGGAGGGGCTTTAGATTGAATATTCTGTGAGCGGGAGCCGGGAGGGTGAGGGGCGGCTTCGGTCTGAGAGCAACTGTCTGGAGACGATCGATCAAATTGTGTGTGTGTGTGAGAGAGAGGCCAAGCCATTCACTACACAGTGAGCTGTCCGTTCAGCACCTCCTGAAAGAACTGGCTCAGGGAGTCGGGCCGCGCCTTCACCCTGACCTTGTCTGGGATCAAGCTGTCGTGTTGCTTTATTTTTATTTGACCTGACCTCTTCGGAATATGCAACGAGCTTGTCCGTCCCTCCTGCACTGTACCACCCATTACCGCTCTTTGAAAAAAAACCTAGTACTGGAAGAGACATCTGCGTTCTAACTTTTTTTTAAAAATGTCAAATAATCTATCTGTGTTAACTGTGACCACTTATCTCCAGCTCGACCAACACACATTTAGAAGTGCAGACACACAGTGAATTCGGAGTGTAGGTGTACAGGGACCTACGTGTAATAAGTCACAGTAAGCCAACAATTCAGGTACAGCAAGCAATTTAGAGGACACTGGTTTGTTCAGCTTCATTGCAAGGAGATTTGAGTACAGGAGTAAAGGGTGCATTGATTCACTTGCGTGAAATCTTTGAGAGACTCTGCCTGCAGTATTGTGTGTAGATTTGGCCCCCATATTTACAAAAGGATATAGTTGCAATAGTGCAGTGTAGGTTCAACAGACTTACTAGTGACATGGATGGACTGTCATCTGAGAGGTTGAGGAGACAAAGCCAATATTGCCTCATATTTCAAAGAATGAGAGGTAATCTCCTTGAAACTCACACAATCCTTAAGGCGCTGCACAGGTTGCAGGCAAAAGGGATGTCCCTCTGGCTGTGTGAACTAGGAAATACAGTCTCAAAATATGGGGCAGGCCATTTGGGGCGGAGATGACAAGGATTTTCTTCACTCAGAGGCAATGAATCTTTGGAATTCTCTACACAGGTGGACTGTGGAAGCTCAGTCATTGAGAATATTCAAGAAAGAAATCAGTAGCATTCTGGATACAACTGACATTAACAGAAAGGGGATCATGCAGGATAGTATCATTGTAGTAGATTATCAATAAACATCTCAAATAATGGAGCAGACTCGAGAAACTGAATGGCCTACTTCTGCTCCTATTTTAAAATGAGCAGGGACTATTCTGTATCTCGTCTATTCTCCCATTAGATTATGGTTGATGTGAACCTCAACTCAACTCACTTGTCTTTTCCCCCATATCATTCAATAGGTTTTATGAAACAATTTCTTCACCTCATAACAACAAATGTAATTGTTTTACAACAAATCCACATTATAAATTAACTTGTTGTCTGCCTTACAGAGTGCAAAGCATTGCAGGTGGTATAGTGTGATTTACATATGCTGCCAAATGCTATGTATCCTTAACATTAAACACCACCAAAGATAGTTAATTCATACATATATCTATCATTGGTTACAGAAGCACTCAGAGTTTAGTTCTGTTTTTATGGTAAGCTTTACTTAGAGTGTTACATCATACTTATGTAATGCTTGATTCAGGTAAACCATTGATCAGGAAAGTTGGTTAAGTCCATCCAAAATAAAACTTCTTCATTTAGTTCAATCACATAATGATAAGTGAACATTGTAAAATTGGATGTCCTCTTTATACAAAAATGGTGTAGGGTTAATAAATAGAAGACAACTTAGGGTTGAGCACTCAGGGAAATATACACGCAGATCAAAGCATAGTGGCAGTAGTGTGTGCCATGAACAAGATGTGCTGTGGCATATCACCAAGATTTCCTCGAAAGCACTTTCCAAATCTGCAAACTGTACCAACTAGAAGGACAACAGCAGCAGATTCATGGCTACATCACCATCTGCAAGTTCCCCTTCAAGCCACTTATCATCCTAATTTAGAACTGCATCGTTGTTCAATCGATTTCGCTGGGTTAAAATACTAGAACCATTGGATGTAACCTCAAGATGGCAGCAGTTCAAGAAGGCAGTTCATAACCACCTTCTCAAAGGTAATTAGGGGTGTGCAATAAATACCGGCCTAGCTAGCTACACCTACATTCCAGGAACAAATAACAAAAATCTCATTAACAAAATGTTGTCAAAATCCATAGTTCGAACAGCTCCTTGAAGTGACACAAAATAAGGAACAGATTGTGAGCTTAACTCGAAATATTTTCTCACAAATTTAGAACACCTAATGAAAAAGGTAATCTACTATTTAATGCCAAACATATTGTGATCTTTGCAGCCAAATTGATGAAATTATGATTGCCATTATGTTAACCCAATCTAACACAGCTAGCTGTCACTTTAACACAATTGGAATAAGTACAGTCATTTTAACTGGAAAAAAATATAGTTCTATTCTCCAATGTTAGATTACATCAAACCACCTTAGTTCTTAGAAAAAATATTTTGTTTTTTATTTCATAACCATAACAACTAATCCCAACCTATGAATCCTTGGTGACTCATTACTTTCTATTTTGAGAATACGTAGGCAAGTAAATTTATTTATTATTAAAATTCTATTGGAAATAACAGCTATGCTTAACACCAAGTATTTTTGATGTAACTGTTAAAGCGGAGATATGGTCCCAGTCATCAAGTTATGATGGCATTTCAATTTCCTCACTTTGTGTGTGAGAAAGGCATGGTGCTGAACCTGTTGGTGTTGTGTAAATTACTCTCCATTATAGTTATTACTGTGCTTTGCCGTCTTGAGTTGTAATAATCATTTTTTCAAAACATGACACTGTGGAAGTAACTGGAAAAGTATCAAATGCACGCTTCTAATTTTGTAATTGCATGGCAACCATACAAAATAAATTGGAGGATTAAAACGACACAAGTAGTTTTGCAAAACCTTTGTTTGAAACGTGTGTCATAGGTATACCACAAGGAATAAGCAGACTAGGATGGTCATTGTAAATGCCGTACTTCATTCATCTGAAAAGATGCTCATGTTCTCTCATGATGACAGATAACTGCTTGTTGAATGATTGGAATGTTCACATCTCAAGCAGAATAAATATTTTACTCCATTCTGATGATTAAAGCTGAGTGAATAATTTTTGTGAGATAACAAGGTGTAGAGCTGGATGAACACAGCAGGCCAAGCAGCATCAGAGGAGCAGGAAAGCTGACATTTCGGGCCTAGACCCTTCTTCAGAAATGAGGGAGGGGAAGGGGATTCTGAAATAAATAGGGAGACAGTGGGAGGTGGACAGAAGATGGATAAAGGAGAAGATAGGTGGAGAGGAGACAGACAGGTCAAAGAGGCTGGGATGGAGCCAGTAAGCGTGAGTGTAGGTGGGGAGTTAAGGAGGAGATAGGTCAGTCCAGGGAGGATGGACAGGTCAAAGGGGCGGGATGAGGTTAGTAGGTAGGAGATGGGGGTGGGGCTTGAGGTAGGAGGAGAGGATAGGTGGGAGGAAGGACAGGTTAGGGAGGCAGGGACACGCTGGGCTGGTTTTGGGATGCGGTAGGGAGAGGGGAGATTTCGAAGCTTGTGAAGTCCACATTGATACCATTGGGCTGCAGGATTCCCAAGCAAAATATGAGGTGCTGTTCCTGCAACCTTCGGGTAGCATCGTTGTGGCACTGTAGGAGGCCCAGGATGGACATGTCGTCAGAGGAATAATTTTTGTACTTATTTAGTAGTGGAAATGAAATAGTTTCCCATTTGTGTGCTAGGATTTCACAAGGTCAAAGGAAGGATAATAGAATGGGGTCGGGGAGGTGGTTTCATAACAAAAATTTGGATAGATGACAAAGCTGGCTGCTGGTATATCCTGGCCACTTTTCTGGTACATTGGTGAGGCCCCTCTGAATAGGCATACAGTGGTTCACAGAGAACCCATCCTAGCAACAAAAACTGTCCCTCACAAAAAATAAACCCCATCCCCTAGCCCTCATGACTGATTCCCACCCCTGCTATGTCCTGTTGTTGGCGTGCATGAGCTCAAATTGATTTTCAGGAGCCTCCTCAATCTTTTTTGATCTGAGCCTACTGTAATACCAGCAGTGACCATCGCTCCTGGTGGCGCTACTGGAACAGCTTTTGGCCCTCCAATTGACTGGCAACTCTTGGGGGTAGTACCACATTCCTTAATGGTGGTAGATGCCTTGACTGCAGGCATTTAATGGCAATTATTTTAAATTGGTGTAGTCTGGCTGTCAACTCTTCTGCTCGTGCCAACGTTATACTGTCAAACTACTGTTATATTCTACTTCTCTGAAAATATACTCCAGTATTTAGCACTCTTTTTGCCTTATCCACCTTTGTTTCTCTTTTAATGATTTATTTAAATATGTTCTGATTTTCACACTCTTTTACGTCATTTCAAGTCTTATCTTCCAAAGAATGGGTTTTCCCATTATTTCATCCACCAAAATGAACCAACTCACACTTCATTTAATTCTCATTTACTCAACTGTTATGCCTTTCTGTATTAGCTATACCCACCAATTTTGTATTAACAAATTTTCATTTCTGATCCTTGACTGCTGAGACCAAATAAGTTTTGTTAATGGTAGTTCCAGCATGGTTCCCTAATGGACAATGCTTCCCACTTGTCAATTTGACTGTCAACAGTTGTTTTCTACTTAATGGTTATCATTCAATCATTCTGCTATGTGACTCCTTTCTTTTAAAAACCACATTTGATATGAATGTTAGCATCTAGTTTAGGTCTACTAAAGAACAGTTCAGGTACACGTCAGTCATCTATGCTACACGTATACACCTCAATGCTGATCCCAGGTGACTGTGACATTTACAATATTTGTCACCTTCATAGTTTTTGAATATGATGGACACCATGGTACCAGACAGTGTTCCATACACCTGAAAACAGCAATGACTTGATTAAGATTATCCGAAAATATTTTACCTGTGTCTAACTGAGGAGTTACTCCTCAGATAAGACTAAATTTAGTCACAACTATGTACATATATTTTACTTTTGTATTTAAAAATGGCTGTGTTAGTTTCCATTTCCTTAGGAACATTGGAGGCACTAGAAAGAAGTACAATCTTCATTTCTAACACTGAATCAGAAAAAGAACTAATTTCCAGAAGAACTTTATATGTTTATTTTAATACAAAATGCATACATTTTACAATATACAAATGTATAGAAATCATTTACATGTTACTAGCTTATAAAAATAACCTTAACATTTTATTAACAAGTAAATCAACAAGATTTTAAGTAATTTTTACTGTTATTTAATAAACAATTTATAAATGTGTGATGTACAACCATTTAAGAAACAGTGGTGACTACAATACATTAATTCAGTATTCTGTACATTAGAAATCTGCTGACATTTTTCTTATGCTTCTATCTTAATAAAACACATCTAAACTTTATTCCATTTGTTTTGCAAGGCCCTTGTGTATTAAGGAATATTCTCAAGACCATGTCGTATTAAGAACCAATAATTAGCCTTGTAAGTGTTTGGCTTGGACAGACAAAATTCAGACATGGCTTGTGCAGAAACTTAGTATTATGATTTTAATTCTTCTCTGCCTCTATAAGGCACTGAAGGATATATAACACATAAAAAACAAAATGCAAATCTGTTGTGTTGTATATAATATATATACACACACATGTACATTCCCATATTGATATATAAATATGTGTGTGTATATATACATATACCTACATATTATATACATACCTTTTTTGCCATACTGGAAATGAAATAAGTAAAGCTGTGGAGATTGTTCCACATCCGCTGGTTTTATGTAAATGGATTAAAGTTTAGATTTGCTGTTTGTCACAAGGCCACAGTACGATCAACAAATCATGCACTGAAGTTTTCTATTAACAAACATTACAAGGGTCTGGAGAAAAGCAATTGCAAAGGGAACACCGCATTTCATCCATTTCCTCATTTGAGCAGAATCACTATGTCGCATGCAAAAAAACATAAATTACTGATTTTGGATTATCCAAATTCTTTGCCAGTCAGTAAAAGCTCAACATCACTGGCAAAATATATTGTCAAATTAAATTGTTTCCATCTATTTCATTACAGATTAAATAGGACAGAGTATAAATTTTGCATTGACATTAATCATGATTCACTTATGCGGTTCAATGGGAAAAACGTTAGTTTTGTAACATTTTGTACAAATGAATATATTTCTGTTAATAACATAACACAGTTTGCAATTACCATCATAGGAGCCTAAATAAACTAAGGAATTCGGCATGATATTGAATATCAAAGAATTCCAAAGTTTAGTAATTTGCATGTTTTATTGTGGGTATCAGAGAATTTATAAACTTATGAAATAGTTCTTTTAGGAATTTTCAGGAAGTGATTTACACCACAGGAAGAGCTGTCATTACTGCAGAGGTTTCCGTTTAGCCAAATACCAGGACTGATACTACAGCAGCAACCAATGAATTACCCTTTTTTAATGACAAATTATCAATAGCTTTGGAAGGGGTTTTCTTGCAAGAACAACTTTAGGAAGAAAACTTTTACTTTTGTAAAATGCTTCTAAGTTGTTAATGCAGTATTATTTCTTTAAAAAATAAATTTAAAAGTACTTGTTGCTTGTTCAGGTGCAATAGACAATGAAAAGTGCAAACAAGTTGTCTTATACTGTACACATAATATACAAATATAGAACAAACAGGGAGTAAGCACTATTGCCTCCTGAATTGGATCCTGAGACACACTTCAAAAGAAGTGAAATGTTAAACAAATTTGCTTAGTGGCAACTGTGCTTAATAGATCTCCTTTCAAAATAAAAGGGCTTTTAACCAAAACCTGCACACATGCCACCAGAAGAATTGTGCAGTACACTGATTCTTCACCTTCTGCACGCGTACAGGTTTGTTGCACACAACATACATGTATGGATAGAAGTTTCATTTATACAACTGAAATTAACTTAACAGAGGTTCTTTTGTTTGTTATTTGTCCAAGGCATTGATCATCAGCACAAATAGGTTTGATGATGGAATATGCAAAAAGATAAGCCAAATTTTAAGACATGTTTTGTTTTAGAATGCGTAAATAAGGAAAGTTGTATGCTGAGCTTTGAGTGTTGCTCTTCCATCTGTTTTCAGCAGGGCAATAGCATTGCAGCATATTTCTGTTAAGAACTTTGCTGTGGACTTGTTACATATCATAAGTCATGTTACTAAGTCAGTACTTTCTTTTCTACTAAAAAAAGATGAAAAGTGCACAAAGATATTTGACATAAAAGGCCAAGTGTAAAGATACAGAACTTTGGCCAAGAACACAAACCAGAAATAATAGGGTGCTAATATAAAAATTAAATAGATATACGTGGTAACAAGTGAAAGGAGAAGATACAAGGCTATGGTTTTGTTGGGATTTAGCACCGAATGGAAGTGAGGAAGAGTTCATTCAGCAGAGACAGCAGATTTACCAGATAACTCTATTTGACAAATAGCAGTGCACGTTTAGATCTTCAGGTTTTAAACTTCATACCTGTAAAGATTTTCAGAAAAAAAAATAAATGTGATATAATAACAAAGGTATGACATGCAGTAACTTCACATACAACTATGAAATTCTGCATACACAGAGCTCATAACCTTTTATGGATTTCATGACAGCAGAGCAACGCTATGTGACACAAACTAAATTACCTTGTCTTTCAGAGCAACTACATTCTAAATCAATGTAAAGTATGGGGCTAGATTCATAAATGTTTGGCCAGTTAGATTACATGATACGATGAAGCTTAAAAATTCATGAAGTTGTTAGTTTTTGCTATCCACAATCCAATTTGTTGAGTCAATTTAAACATTACAATATGTCTACAAGGAGTAAGTAGGTGTAAATTTTAATTCCAACATCGGTTTGACTGTTAAACACTTGAGTTGATTTTATGCAGAATTACATAAGATGCTATTCAGTGAGACATTAAATGCATCAGTATTTGTTCCAAAGGTTCCATAATAACATTGTGCATTATAAAAATGATGAAATCATGCAGTTAAATTTGTAGCCCTCTATCTTTTGCCCTTATAACAATTACTTGGATAGCCCAAACAAAGTACATTTCATTATGGGCAAGACTTTGTTGTATCAGGATACCTAATGACATTGTGCATATTCAAGTGTTTAAATGCATTTTTTGTCTGTTAATTTGCCAAAAGTGTGGACTAATAATATTGCAGTGAAGGCAACAGGGCACCTGGAATTGAGTGAAGCAACTGTGCATATCCTTAAGAATCTAAATAACTACATGATACAGGGCAGGGTGACAGCAGAATGGCATTGTCACTAGACTAGCAATGAGGAGGGCCAGGCTAATTCCCTGCAAAATGGGCTCAAATTCTGCCACTGACATTTGTAGAATTGGTTCAACTTACAAAAACTGGAATTGAAAACTATTCTCAGTAATGACGGGACATGAAATCATCATTGATTGCGCTAAACAAAAATAAAAATCTGGCTGACTCTCATCCTTACCTGATCTGGTTTATATGTGACTCCAGACCCACAGCAATGGGCCATTTTAGACAAGCCATTTAATTCAAGGGCCACTTTAATGGATAACCAATGCTAGCTGTGCCAGCAATGCCCACACCCCATGAAGAATTCAGAAACAAATTACCAGTGCAGAGTTGGAAGTGTAAATTAAAATAGGTGAATTCCATGTCAAATAACAGACATAAAGAAAAGTAGCAAAGGGAAATAAAGATTGCGTTGAGAGGAAAAAAAAAGAGCTGATTATTTTAAAAATGTAAAGCTTGACATTTTGAAACTCTTAAACAAACTTACTTATATTCTTCTCATTAATCGTTGCCTATTGTTCAGCTTTTGTTTGCAGATGTCTTCTGAGGATTGAGGAATCTCAGGTGTCCCATGATGCCCTGGAGGTGAACTTGCTGACCTTGACTGGGACAGAAGTAAAATCTTTGATTAATTACTTAATAAGGGATGGGGAGGATCGATAACTGAACTAGAAGCTGACTAATTAACACACCACTGATTTTAATGCATAACCCGAGAGATTGCACAATCTGTGGTTGGGTGATCTTGCAGACTATTGACCAGATAAGATCACGAGTTCAAGTCCCATTCCAAGACCCAAGCACAAATATCAAGCATGATGCTCCAGTGCAGTACTGAGGGAGTCATGCATTGGAAATGCCGATTTTCAGTTGTCCCAGTTGGCCTCCTCGTGGGCTGAAACCCCAATCTACTTTTTGACAATGATCTGAAGAGTTATCCATAGTTTCTCTCAATCAACAACACAAACACAGATTATCTGCTCATTGTCACATTTCCATTTGTGAGAGTTAGTGTATGCTGTCATGTTTCTGATATGGCCATAATGTTTACATCTCATCAGCTGTCAAGCACTTTGAGATCTTCTTTGGTATGGAAAGCAGGCTATATTTTCTTTTAATATTTGTTCTTGAGATATGAGCATCACTGGCAAGGCCAGCTTTTGTTGCCCATCCATAACTGCCCACGAGAATGTGGTGAATTGTCACAGTCCATTGGCATACACCCACAGTCCTTTTTTTCTTCAGCAGCTTGATATGACTGACTTCCTAAATCATTTTGAATGGCAGCTAAGAGCTGGTACATGCAAGTCAAACCAGGTTCATTCTAAACAAACCTCCTCTGAATTACATTAAAGAACCAAATAGGTTTTAATGACAATCTAATAGTTTCTTGGTCATTATTAATGAGATTAGCATATCATATCAAATTTATTGATGGAATCTGTCAACTGCCTTTGTGGGATTTAAGCTCAAGTCTCCAGAGTACTAGTTGTGGCCCTCAGGATTAATAATTCAGCAACATCACAGCTACAATATTGTGGCATTTGGAGCCCAGCAAACATTGGAGATGTCCTCAAAGCAGCAGACCAGAACTGGGGGCCAGGCTTGGGGGTGCACTGCTCTAAGAACATTTTGAGGAACCCACCCAATCCCAAAGCAACCATACCCACTTGGCCACAGATACAGACACAAGGCACTCTATGGAGGATTTTCCTGTCCACAGGAGACAGCAGCTTTGGCAAATTCTTAATATAAAGGCACTTTGAGACCTTGGCATCTTCTCCTTTCCATACCTGCAAATGTCAGGCTCCTAATGACCCTTAACTAGATGGCAACGATGTCCTCTGGCCAATAGAATATGATCTCAGAGTCCATGTCCCGATCCTAAACAGAAAATCCTATTCATGGCAATCATGAATTAGCACCCACAGTGCGGTAAAACTAGATTTATGGCACATATTCACATACAGTCACAACTTTGCTGGCATTTAAAAATGATGGCAAGAACTAATTCTGAGATTCCATGCCCGATTCCCAGCACCCAGAATAATCAGTAGTGTGGGATAACAGTGCAGGTAGTAAGTCCACATCCTGCACTCCTGATCTTGCAGCTTCTATTGTGGGTTTAGGCATTTGTCAGAATGCCCTCATAATATTTGTAGAGTCATGCCAGTTTCTCCATGAGTCACAGTTTAAAGCCCCTCAGAGGAGTTACGAGCCATAGTCTGGATATAGGAACCTTTGAAAAGGAAAGGTTAATGCCCCTACGCCACTTCCCTGCCAACTCATGTCTTCTACCAGCCCCTAATGGTCTATCATAACCTTCATGTCAACCATTTCCCTTCCCACCCACCGTGAATGGCTCCTCATATCCTTCAATGACAATTATACACTGTATATTATACATGAACCCTACAGTAACAATGGTATGTGAAAAACTGCTTTAAAATGCACATTCATCATTTTCTTTTAAAAATACTGCTATTTATACAAACCTATGAATGTGTCAATCATACAGAATTTTAAAGTGCAACTAACATTTTACAATCATTTAAAACTAAAGATCGTGTGCAAATAAACACTGAGTCATTGACAAAATAGATCACAGAAAAATAGCAGTTTAACTTCATATAGAAGTCAAGCATTCTTCTCCTGTGCAGCTTAGTAAGCAGAGTCAAAAGGTGTGCGCGCCAGATGGATTGGCTATGCTAAATTGCCCATAGTGTCCAATGATATGTTGGTTAGGCGGATTAGCCATGGAAGGTGCAGGGTTGCAGGGATAGGTGGGTCTGGCTGGGATGCTCTGAGGATCAGTGTGGACTTGTTAGGCCAAATAGCCTGTTTCCACACTAACGGGTACTATGAGGATACTATGAATGGTTTTATGAGCAAGTAAATTGAGCTAACCAGCTCAGTATTGAAAATCTGGGCCTGAATATCTGCCTTCAAAATAACCATCAAAATATCATATAATCTAAAAAATTCTAATCATAGTAAAAACACAAAACAATAGAACAGAAAATTAAGCAGTCAACTTTCTTGTACTCTAAATTATATGACCATATATATAGAGAATGTAACATTACTTACTGCTTTGTGTTCCAGTGTTTTTGGCAATTCAATTCTGGCACCAAGAAAACTTGTTGGTACTAGACCTCGCCTTCCATTAACCTGTGAAAACAATACCTTGAACATCCAGGAAACATTTTACAACTGATAATAAATCATATGCTCTTTCTCGCACACAAAGAAATTTACAAGTTTCCAAGTTACAGAAATTGAGTTTACAAACAGCATTCTCAGAAAAATTGAGCAAACTCATATTACGGCTTTGTGTAAATACCTGGCGTGAGAAACAGCAATTTACGAGACAAAAATCATATTCTGAGTGTATAAATTGAAATCAAACCCCAAAATACAGAAAAGTCAAGCATCCAGCTTCCTAAGCTGCCCAGAGACATCAACCCACATTTATTTTTCCAAGGGAAATAATGTCCACTTTCTTGTTTCCAAATGAGGATCTGGACAGTTTTCCTCCAGCTATTATTTTATGGAAAATTTGAAGTTAGGAGGAAGCTAGGAATCCAATTAAGAATCATGTTATAATAAACCCAAGAATAATGTTGTGCTAACAGAGAAAGCTGCAGGTCAAACAAGCATGAATGAATCATAATAAATTAGTCTATCATGTTTACAGCCAGCTTTTTGGACAGCAAGACTTTGTGTCAACTGCATGCATGCCAGTTGTCAGCATGTACCCAAAGCATAGTGTATAGCAGTTCAGGATGATTCAATCATCGAAACTCCAAACCCCTGGCACAGGGTAGGCCTCAGTGAACAAACTTTAATTCACCCTGGAATCAATCAATTTCACGGCAACTTCAAAAGTGTTTTGCAAACAGTTTGCATTTTTGGTTATTTATTTTGCAAGTAGTACTTGTAAGTGGTTAGCAAGCTGACAGAAAACAGGAACTAAAATTACTTCAGAAGAACCTGTAGCAATGGTTCAGTTTTTTTATTAACGGATTGTGTGTTTTATTCCACCTTCTAGTTACATTGCTCAGAATTTCCTAGTGTGTAAACATTGGAGGCAGTGGCAAGAAAATTTGGAAAATACAGAGTGAGTGAAATAAATGAGGTGCTGAATTTTTCCAGCCCCTAAATGAGATGGGCAATGATGAGTCAGTTAGGAAAGTATAGCAAAATTAGAAACATTAGATTCCTGATGTAAGGAAAAAGCTGGAAGTACAATTTTCTACGCAAGATTTCACCAATAAGACAAGAGTCTCATTAGTGGACAGCAAGAGACGATTTTGTTTGCATTAACATCTCATTATTACCTCTTCATTATCACCTCATTGATATCCAGCTTTCTATTCCCCCAAGCGGTGGAGAGAATGTAGACAGTGACAATTCAAGACGAGAAAGTCAGAGCGGATATTTGGCAGCTCCATTTCAATGCTTGCTTCATCAAGCCTCTGTTTTGGCCAACAGTACCCAACAGCTCCAGGTAAGCACCATAGGCAGCGATCTCCCAACCCCCAATCCACAGATATTGTCATCGGACTAGCACTAGGTTCAACACACCATCATGGGACATCTCCAGCTCACTTAGAATGTCCCGGTTCAATACTGTACTTTGCAGCACACCAAAACCTCTCATTAGAATGCTGCTACCAGGCCATTTTGCACACAGGGACAAGCACCCATTTTGTGGATTGGTCTAGGGAGTAATTCAGGGCTTCTTGCTTTCTCTCTTGGCACTCGTTCATTTTGTACCTTCTTGAATGCTCACAGCATCTTCACCTTGCCTTTTTGCACTTTGCTGTCTTCATTCATAACATAAAAGGCTCACAGTACTTCTGCCTTGCTTTGCTTTGTGGTGCATTCACAAAACCAGGCCACTTGTCATGTTTGCTAGCAATGATCAGTCAGGGAGTTGGGTGTGTTTTTTTATGGTCACATGTTACATCAATGTCACTCCTACAGCGTGTGCCAGCAGCTTGCGTGGCAAAGACACAAAAAGTGCTTCAACCGAATGGCCGTGCCTGAATGTCTAATGGGAGTAATCCTCAGTCAAGTGAAAAGGGACTGTCATCAGTCAGAGAGTCTCGTCACAGTCAGTCCTGGAAGGAACTGGATCTCAGTCCAGGGGCTTAGTCAGGATTAGTCAGCCACATGATGCTGTCAGGGTCAGGATTGGGTATCATTACAGTCCTGGGAGTTGGGCTGTGTTCAATTCTGCACGTTCAATGCAACCATAAATTATGATAAAATGTTACACTCCGACCCAGACATTGCAGGGGAGCTTAATACACAAGGTTTTGTGAATACGTAATTCATTCAGCAATTTTATAGCAAGGAAGAAACATATTATGAGTTATCATTTGCCACAAACTGCCAGATTACTCCTGTCTCATCAAAATATCTACTTGTGATTAAAATTAAATTTGTCTTCATTTCTCCAGCTGCAAAATACAGTCGCATGTACCCAGAGTCAACCTGCAAGTGGAACCACTTCCAGGAGATGGTCACAAAAATACAGGAGGTTCTGATTAAAAATCACTGAGATTAAATGGGAAGCTACAGGTGCATATTAAACCCACTCTTCTGCATTTTGAAATTTAATTCAGACAGAAGTAATTTATCATAAAAGCAAACATAGTCACTGCATCAGATTGGGACAGCCATCGCAGAATTCCTGACCTCACAAATTATTTTGTTTTACGTGCAGGTTAGGAGATGGCTTTAAGAGTTAGGCCTAAAAGCATCTGCATTCACATGAAAGTAGTTCTTACCAATAACTGTATAATTTATCTGACTGGGTGGTAAGTTTTGTTCACAGAACTTATTTATTTATATTAAAAGAAGCTGACTAATGGAGCTGTGCAGGTTATGATTCAGGTCTTATGTTACAAAGCAATTAAAATGAAAATGTAAAAAAGCTGTCACTTTACAGACAAAACATTATATGGTAATGTTAACACTCTGTATCCTCAGGGTAAAAGGAGGGGAGTTTTAACAGTTTCTTAACATAATGGACCATAGTAGAATTTACAGCCCTAAACCTCGTGTACAACACAAGACTATCTCTGTATTTTCAGGAATTTGAAAATGAAGGTTGTGCTGCATTTTTAAATGCTTACTGCCATCTTTAATTGGACTATCAGCCAAATTCCCAGAAGGAAAGTAGTCTGCGTCAAACTTGCTGCTTAATGGCCTTTTCAAAGAAAAGACTGAATTTGTAAAGAAGCTTTTCAATATGGTGACACATTGCACAAAAGAATTGGAAAGTCTCCAGGAACACCAGGAAAACTGAATGAACCATAACTGTGAAAAAAAAACCCACAGGACTAGAAGTAATTTAATATTTAACACCAGGAAAAGTTGAATTGACATAACATACTTGTGGGTATGGAGTTAAATCTTTCATTAAGATTATCCACTAGCCAAATAAATAATGTATTTAAAAAATGGTGACTTGTTCATTATGGTAACTGCAATGTGTATTTTCAGTAGAGCACTATGAAAGTATTAGAAATCTGGATTGCTTTGCTGTTGTGAACTTGTGGACTTTGCAGCATCTGAGTAACTGTACTTTTCTTTCACCAGATCTGCTGGCCTGTTATGTACTCTACAATAAATCAGTTTCATCCAAGGTGTCTGGCATTGCTTCTTAAAAGGCAACAGGAAATGGATTTTTGTACTGACAGAAAAGGTTTAAAGACATTACATTCTGTTACTCATAACTTAGTTTACTGATGCAAAGTGGGAAATGTAATTCGTAATTTAAGTTGCTGTATCTAGGCCGTAAAAATCTGTTTCAGCATATTATTTATTATTGCACGTGTAATAGTTTAAATAGTTGAAAATACATTGGTAGTTTATACCTGTAAAAGAAATAGAATTACTTCTGAAAATTGATAAGATCTTGTAAATATAATGTGGGTGTTAGGATTATTGAATTGACTGTAATTTGATGGCAGATTAGATTTTAAAACTACAGTGGCAAGGATTCGTCTTCTCAATACAAGTATTAGCATTATGAAGATATTTGTGTAGAGTTCCTCAGTTCACTACCAATAGTGAACATTCCAAAAGAAAAAAATTATGACTTCAATAGAAAGACTACATAAGGAATATTTAAAACATGAAGCTGCAGATTGATCATTGCTAGACAGATGAGGAAAATTTATCTACAGCTAGTTATATTTTCTCTAGTTATAATGAGGAACATCACAAGATGTTTTTAAGACTGGACATAAAAGATATTTCATACCATTTCTTATGTGTACCTTTCTAGTACACTTTTATCAACTAGTCAGGATTTCCATAGCAACACTGTTATCATGGCAGGTTTCCAAAGTGTTGCCATGGAACTTCTGGTTACTTAACAGAAACCATGTTAACAACATATACTTGATAAATCTGTGTGAACACTCAGCATTTTTCTACTACACATATGGCTCATAATTAGCTTTAGGTTATTCATTTGTATATCCACTAAGATACTGGTTTAGTACATTACAGGAAATTAGTAATTTCAGTACAATTAATGGACTATTCCAGAACTGTCATTTGTATGGATGTCATAAAAGAGTTTTAGACAGTGGTGGTGTGGGAGGGGCAGGGTGGAATAAGACTTAATAGGTATTTTAAATTGCGACTGCTTCACTCAGAAGCTCTCAAGTAAAATATTACTTTTTCTTAGGAGGTGAGCATGACAAGGTAGTGGTGAACCATTGCAATTCACCTGCACTAGGTGCAACCACAGTACTGTTAGAAATCTAATTCCAGGATTTTTACCAAGTGATAGTAAAGAAATAGTGATATCTTTTCAAGTCAGGATGGTGTGCCCTTTGCAGGTGATGCTGATCCCATATATCTACTATCCTTGCCCTTCTTACTGTTAAAGGTCGTCTGTTTGCACCTTGCTGTTGAAGGAGTCTTGGTGAGTTGCTGCAGTGCATCTTGTAGCTGGTATACATTGCTGTCACTGTGTGTTGGTGATGGAGAGGTTATGCATGTGTAATATAGTTTATGGAAGGCATTATATACAGTGCTACCAAGCAGCACTTGCTCAGTAATAACCTGCTTACTGATGCTTAGTTCCTGACCTCATTACAGCCTTAGTTCAGACATGGACAAAAGAGCTGGATTCTAGAGGTGAGGTGAAAGAGACTGAGTGTGGCATCAAGCAAAACTGAAATCATTGGGAATTAGGAGGCAAATTCTTTGCTGGTTGGTTTTGGTTATTGGAGGTCAGTCACCTCCACTCCAGGACATCTCTGCAGTAGTAGTATCCTAGGCTCAACCATCTGCAGCTGCTTCATTAATGGCCTTCCCTCCACCAAATGGTCAGAAATGGGGATGTTCGTCAATATTTCACAATGTTCAGCACATCCCTTGATCCCTTTAGACATGAGCTATACTGACTTCCTTCCTGAAACCACAAAAGTTTGGCCTCAACCAGTCTCTGTGGTAGCGAATTCCAAAGGCTCACCAGTCTCTGGGTACCTTAACTTTAAGCTACAGTCACAAGTTCTTGACTCTCCCACCACTGGAACATCCTTCCTGCATCTAACCTGTTAGACCTGTTAGAATTTCATAGGTTTCTATGAGATCCCCCTTCATTCTGCTAAAACTCCAGTGAATACAGTCTTAACCTACTTATTATCTCCTCATTTGTCAATCCTGCCAACCCAGAAATCAGTGTGGTGAATCTTTGCTGCACTCCCTCTATTGCAAGAACATCCTTCCTCAGATAAAGAAACCAAAACTGCACACAATACTCCTGGTGTGACCTTGCCAATGCCTTATATAATTGCAGCAAGACATTTGTGTTCCTGTACTTAAATCCACTCACTATTAAGGCCAACATACAATTTGTGTTATTTGCTGCCTGCTGCACCTGCACGCTTACTTTTAGTGACTGGTGCATGAGGACATCAAGGTCTCACTGAATTTTTACCTCTCTCAATTTACAACCATTTAAATAATCATCTGCCTACCTATTTTTGCTACCAGAGTGGATAAACTCACATTTATTCACATCATACTGCATCTGCCATGCATTTGCCCACTCACTCTGCCTGTCCAAATCACACTGCAACATCTGTGCATCCTCCTCACAGCTCACCCTTTCACCCAGCTAGTGTCATCTGCAAATTTGAGATATTACCTTTAGTACCCCACATAAATTATTAATGCATATCGTGAAAACTGAGAGTCTAGAACCAATCCCTGCGGTACCCCATTAGCCACTACCCACCATTCGGAAAAAGACCCATTGATTCCTACTCTTTGTTTCCTGCGTGCTGAGCAATTTTCTGTTAATATCAATATACTATTCCAATCCAACGTGCTTTAATTTTACACATTATTCTCTTTTATGGGATTTTGTCGAAAGCCTTCTCCCACATTGCTCACTATATTGTGAGCAATGAGGAAATGGGGATGAGGGATGAGAGCGTGGGGGTGGTGGAATAAGTAAGTTTGCAGATGACATGAAGATTGATTGGGTGAGGAAGAAGGACTTAGGTTACTGGAGCATACAAATAGATTAGACAGATTGGCAGATCAGTGGCAGATGGAATTGAACCCTGATAAATCTGAATGATACACTTTGTAAGAAGTAATAAGACACGGGCGTACTCAATGAATGGCAGTTGTATGACCAATTTGATGTAATTATGATTGCCACTATGTTAGCCCAGTCCAGCAGAATGAGCTACTATTTAAACACAATTGAAATAACTACAATTATATTTTAACTGGTAAAACTGCAAGTCTATCCTCCAACACCAGTCAACATCCAACCTACTCTTAGTTCTTAGAAAAGTATTTTGTCTTTTTTATCATTGTAATAGCCGATCCCAAACAATGATTCGATTTACACCATTTTGACTTGCAGTTCCTTCACTGGTGCCAAATAAAAATTCTGGCACCTCCTTCCTTACAGTACCTACACCAGATCAACTACAGCAATTTAAGTGGTAGGGTTCAAGGCCTTTTGGGGATGGGCAATAAATGTTCACATCCTGTGAAAGAATAAATAAAAAAACAATATTCCATTCCATACTCAATGTGATTAATATCAGCTAATTTTACTAAGGGTCAGTCCATTGATATGATAAATCTTTGTTATTTTCACTCTTTGCGTTTATTTTGTTAAGGCAACTGCAGAGTGTAGAGTGGAGTACTTTTTAAACAAAGCAATGTATCACTTGCCAACTACTTTTGCTTGGAAAGTGAGTGAAACCAGGTCCAATCATGGCTTCACCATTGTTTATTTTACTGCACGCGAATGAGATTAAATCGGGTTTTAAGGATCATAATGACATCCATCATTATAATGGTGTCAGTCCATCAAAATGGCACTTAACATTTGGTAGTGAACCAAAACCTGTTTTTGTTCCAAGGAATTTATATACCAGAAAACTTGACAGGCTTAAAACCCAAGTAATGAAGATATCACAGAATATCAACAGATGGAAGTTAACAGTGTGGAGAGGTAAATGGTGATGATCGCAGAGAGGTTTTTATCACTGTATTGTCAATTATGAATCAAGAAATTAAAATGCAATATAATGTGACAATAAATTAATTCATGCTTGAGATAGGTTGTTCTTACATAAAAATCTATTACTGGAGACAGAATTGAGGTGCACCCATCATAAGAAAGCTTTTTAATCCAGATTCCGTTTTTATTAAATGAATTCAGATTCTACCAGCAGCTGTGGTGGGATTTGAACACATACCCCCAAAGTATTACTCTGTGTCTCTAAAATACTGTTCCAGTGACATTACCTTCTTGCCACCATCTCCTCTAAATGCAACAACAGAACAAAATAAGCTGCTTACCTCTGCCTCACAGAAGCCATCCTTTCTTTGTTTTCCATACAAGCAAATTATGTCTCCCTCTTTAAAAGCCAGTTCGTGGCTAGGATGAATATTGGGACTGTCTTGCAATGGATTATAATCATAAACAGCAAGGAACTAGAAAAGAGTATATAAGGTGCCGACAAGTTACGATTAAGACTAAATGAAATAATGTACTTAGTACATCCAACACTTAGAGATATACTTATCATTACTAATGAACTTGGACACTTTATACTAATCTTCAATCGTACAGGATTTCTTAAGAGTAGGATGCTGACTGAGAAGGTTAATATTGTTTTGAAGAGTCCAACCCTGAAGAAATATGCAACATTTAAAAACACTCACTGCTGAGACTTTACAAATAGGGGATTTTCTGTTTGCCTGGGATTGTTATTTCTCATGTTGAGATCCTGAAAACCTTTAGGGACACTGACTTTTCCTTGAACAAGTGAGAATTTTAATAAATGAATAATTAGTAACACTGAAACAATCAATTCAGGAACAAAATTACTTCTGAGAACATTCTTTTTAAACAAGGGACAATTTGCTTTCATTAAAAATTTATATGTCAGCTGTGTGTGACAGAATTTTTGAATACTCATCACTTTATTTCACTAAAATAGCATCCAGTGGGAAGTACACTTAGCATAATTAACAGAGCAATGATAGGGCCAGTATCATTAGTAATTCTTTTTAGTTTTGTTCACTGAATGGGGGTGTCATTGGCTAGGCCAGCATTTATTGCCTATCACTAAACACCCGGAGGGCAGTTAAGAGTCAACACATTGCTAAGGGTCTGGAGTCACATGTAAGCCAGACCAGATAAGGGTGGGAAGTTTCCTTCCTTTAACGAACCAGGTGGGTTTTTAATGACAATCAACAGTGATTACATAGAATCTGCACAATGTGGAGGCAGGCCATTCGGCCCATTGAGTCCACACTGACCCTCCGAAGAGCATCCCACCCAGACCCACCCCGCACTACCATATCCCTGTAACCCTGTATTTGCCATGGTAATCCACCTAGCCTGCACATCCTTGAACACTATGAGCAATTTAGCATGGCCAATCCACCTAACCTATACATCTTTGGACTGTGGGAGGAAACTGGAACACCTGGAGAAACCTACATAGATATGGGGAGAATGTTCAAACTCCACACAGACAGTGACCCGAGGGTGGAACTGAACCCAGATTCCTAGTGTTGGACAGCAGTGCTAACCACTGTGCTGCCCATGATTGACATTAGACTAGATACTTATCCCAGATTCAAATTTCAATATCTGCCATGGTGGAATTCATACCCATGTACCCAGAACATGGCTCTGGGTTACTAGCCCAGTGGCATTATCCTGAAGCTATCACCCTCCCCAAACAAAATGAGTCATTTGCTTTTACATGGAGTTGTAAAAGCATTCAAGTACAGAAATAGGCCAACTGTTCCAAACCAGTGTTTATGCTCCACCTGAACCTTTTCCTATCCCTCTTCATTAAACTTGATCAAACTTTCTTTTCCATTCTCCATCCCTGCTTATTTAATCTGCTTTTAAGTGCATCTATTCTATTCATGTTAATTACTTTTTATGGTGGTGAATTCCCCATTTTAATCACCAAAATCCTCCTGCATTACCTGCTGGAGTTGTCGGTGACTCTCTTGGGCCAGATTTTCTGAGGAGTGGCATTAAGCACAGCTTGCCCTTTCACTCCATTTTTACAAAATGAAAGAGCTCTGCGTTTAGTTTAATAACTACTCAGCAGAACACTCCAAAACTTCCAATTTGAATGGATACTTTTACAGGGTTCCAAGCAGTGTAGAATTGCTTGTGGAGTCTTCAATTTCCTAGGCAAATCTTTCAGATTCTGCTAAGATTGAGAATCGTAAGGTTCCCGTGAACAACTCCCAACTATGCTTCAGAAATGATCGGAAAATCCAGCCAGTTATATTTACAACCTCTGGTTTTAGACTGCCCCACAAATGGAAACATTTTCATGAAGTCTTGCTAACATAGAAAAGATTTACTACAAAATCATTCACGCAGGCTTTTTCTTTTGAAGTTCCATCATATAAAGGACAGTTCATTGCCATCGTGACTGCTGAGTGAATGGCAGAAAATCACAATTCAAATTTGATAACACCATTTCAAAAATAGATAAGAATTCTTATTTTGAATCAATGAAAGCAAACTTCATGATTTCAATGGTTAAATTGTAAAATTATTCAATCAAATAGTATGAAGTTCTAATTTTAAAAATAAATTATCTCAAAATTATTAGGGATTGCTATGTTAGCATTAGCAGCTGCAAGTTGATTTTCAATTTGTATTATTGCATTTAAACCTATATTCAGTCATTCCAGAGCAATGGGAAGAACACTTTTTACTTCATCGATGTTTATGGCCTGTTCATTGACACATAGAGTGAGCATTAATGCCACAAATGGGTGAGTTGGGATCGATTCAGAGGTTAATATTTTAAAAGATATAAAACCTGACTCCAATCTGTCCACTTCCAGTTCAATGGAAGCAGGAGAGACGGACAGTCACCCTGCTTCCAGGGTCCTCAATGGGACCTCTGTCCTGCGGTTTACTCCAGAGTCTTCCCCACCTGACTGGAAGCCAACCCTGTTCTATCAGGTTGATCTCCCAATGAGAAACCTGTTAAGGCCAAAAGCCAGGCATTTGTCAAGACCTCATTTGACCAGCATGTTTATACCAGCTCTTTGAAGCCTTTCCAATTAGTCCCAGTATCCTGAACTTTTGCCATGGCCCCGTTAAATTTCTCCCTTCAGGTATTTACCCAATTTTATGATGAAGTTACTAAATCTGTTTCCAATCCCTTTCTGACATTTGTTTCCAAATCATAAAGATTCGCTATACAAAATTTTAAAAAAAATACATGTTGCCTCTGGTTCCGTAGTCAATATTGTCCCCTTTAAATCAATGCTGGCTGAACAGCCAACTCCCTGATCATGGCAATAGCTTCTCCGTCAGAACCCTTCAGGATTCTGAAGGCCTCTGTTAAATCCCACCATCAGCTTGAGTTAATCAGTGGTTGCCTGTGTTAGAATACTGGAGCTGATGAGGAGAACCTTGCCTTCCTGAAACTCCTGTTTCTCAGTCTTCAAAGTGAACCGCACACCTTTTGAGATTTCAAGATAAGAAAATGACACAAAAGGTCTATTTCTCTAAAAATGCATTTCACAAATTTTGGCAAGAATTTAAATTCCCCCTGTGAGAACAGTGTATGGGCGGCATTGACGTTTTAAATTTCTACCTCACGATTCCAACCCGCTACAATGCACAGTATAATCTCTATGACAGACTCAGGCCCTTATTGAGGTCCCTGGGGCATGTGGTCCCTGCAGGGCAATTGGAAAGTGAGGAAATGTTGGTGTCCACAAGTTCTAGCTTAATTGCTTCATTAATTTTACCATGATATTGTATTTATTTGCAGTCGGAGAGTCCTGTGCTGTCTGTCGCTGGCAACAGGCCAATGTCAGAGGAGCCCTGGGCTATGATGACAGCATGGTGAATCTTCCTAAGGTTTTGGAGTAGATCTGTAGCTCGGGTTGTGGGTGTTGAGGTTGGTTGGCTCGCCGAGCTGGTTTGTTGTTCCGCAGACGTTTCGTTACCGTGCTTGGTAACATCCTCAGTTACCCTTACCATCTTGCGGCCGTTTTGTTCTGCTGTTTTCCAGGCTTGTGGGTTGTTGATGGGTGGTTTGTACTTCACACTGCGTGGTAATTCCTGGTTCCTGAGGCATCCATGTAGGAAGTAGAGTTGTTCGCGCGTTGCGCTCTCTCGTTTGGCGTAGTTTTCCCATTTCCTTGCCAGTTTGAGCGCGTTGCGCAGTAGGTCTCTAAGGTTTTGGAGTAGATCTGTAGCTCGGGTTATGGGTGTTGAGGTTGGTTGGCTCGCCCAGCTGGTTTGTTGTTCCACAGACATTTCGTTACCGTGCTTGATAACATCCTCAGTTACCCTTACCATCTTGCGGCCGTTTTGTTCTGCTGTTTTCCGGGCTTGTGGGTTGTTGATGGGTGGTTTGTACTTCACACTGCGTGGTAATACTTGATTCCTGAGGATGTTACCAAGCACGGTAACGAAATGTCTGCGGAACAACAAACCAGCTCAGTGAGCCAACCAACCTCAACATGGTGAATCTTCACAAATTGCTTCTGTTACAACTCTTTGTGAGTCAAGAGATACAGGACTGCTTATCCAAACCTCACCCCACCCCACCCCATCCCAAAAAAATGGAACCCTTGAGCTATTACAGCCCTAATCTCCTCCTGAATCTTGCTGAAACTCACAGCCCTGATTACCCACACCCTCTCCTGACCTTCCTCTTTCCCAGGTAACTGCCCCCACCATGTCACTGTCACTTCAGGACCACTCTTCCCATTGTCTTCCAGGGTTGGTTATCCCTGCTCCCCACCCACTGGCCTCCCACTGTAATATTCCCAGTCCCAGCTGCTGGCCAGGGTTTCTGGTGGCACTTTAGGGACACTGATGCATACAAGACCATGCTAATAAAGCCAGCAGGGCATCCATATCTATCCATTTTCTCCCTGCATACCACGCACTTTAAAGCTCACTTTTAATTTTTCCAACAAATATACATATTTACATGTACACTGAAAATGGTCCAACTTCAAAGTTTGAATTAAATCACACAGTAATAAGAGGACAAAAATAAACCTTCAAGAGAAACATTAAATTCACTTTTATTTTGTTCTCTGTTACAAATCACAAAGTGTTTTTCCCCTGCATTTCTTTCGCTGATCTGTACTGCACTGTGAAACCATTCTGCTGTAATTACCTCTAGTGATGATCAATACATGTAAAATTTGTGATCTTCCTGCCTTACATTTTGTGAAGGAAATTACTTGAGGGACACAGTGGCCCATAACATTCTATCCATTTGGCACAAAAAGGCTAAAATAATCTAGAAAAGATGCAACTGTTGTGTTAGTTTGACCAAGGAAATTCAAATCATTAACCTCAGGGATTAAAAAAAAAATTCTAAAGTATACTTCAATATTTTGAACCAAAATAGGGTTGATTAAATTTAACTTTTCCAGAAAACAACATCATAGTGATTAGATTCTGTCTACTCCCTAATCACGAGTCCCTTAAAATGTTTTTCTGTCAAATTGTTAATTCAAATGCAAAGGCACCTATAAATAGAGTTCCTATATATGAATCACGGTGATAACAATCACATCATTTCCCTCTTGGGAAGCCATTTAGTCACGTCTGCACCTGAATAGACAAACCAGTTATCAAGTTGTACCAGCTTTTTCTTGACCTTGCAACGTGACGTAATATATAAAGCTGAAGGGTAACACTCGGAGGACACTGGGGATTTTAATGACCTAGAAATTTGCAGGCATTTCATCGGCTTTTCAGGTGCAAAATAATTGCTATAACTCCCAAGATGGCAGGCAAAGCATGTGCCTTTATTAAAGCTAGAACTCTTTCATGCAATATGTTACTAATCACAAAAAAAATGTCCAGGATGTTCTCTCAAACAGATATTAAATATTTTTAATATACAAATGTTTCAAGTTCTGTTTGTAAAACTGGACTCTTCCGAATATAGCCGGTGCTCCATTTCTCCCTCTTCCAGTCATTTAACCCACCTCACAGTCACTAGCCAATAATCTTTTGAGGTCTACTGGAGAGCTGCTACCATTCCTATCTTTTGCTAACAAGTTTCCTGAGGCCTAACGTTGAGCATGCCAGAGCCTCATGACCATTACACATTTCAGAAATTGGTCCCTGTGCTTTGTTTGTGTGGCAGACCAGACTGAATTAACTTCTAGGGGAATGCATTTTGGATTTCACAACCGTCCAACTTCATTAATGAAATTTCTTGACATGGAAAGCTGATTAGATCGAATACAATATCATTAAAATATATATCTCAAGCTTGTTAGACAATTTTGCAGAGTCTTGAGCCTAAGGCACAGAACTCTTATTTTTAAAAGCGCTAATAGAAAGTCAGTCAAAGAAGTTAAATCGAAAAAATTTCATTCTGTAATTCAGTTTACCAGGATGTAATGAAATACTCAGCTTGGTGATCAACGTTGCACCATTAGATGCCATCACTGAAATTCTTTGGTTAATGATCCCAATGGTAAGGTCTCAGTTATGCAAAACAGTCCCCTCTAGTGCTGACACAGTGTGGAGCTGGAGGAACACAGCAGGTCAGGCAGCATCAGAGGAGCAGGAAAGCTGATGTTTCGGGTCGGGACCCTTCCATCAACTTTCCTGCTCCTCTGATGCTGCCTGGCCTGCTGTGCTCCTCCAGCTCCAAACTGTGTTGTCTCTGACTCCAACATCTGCAGTTCTTACTACCCTTCGAGTGCTGACCGCACCTGAATTTGTCAATCAATGGATAGGTGTTCATCTTGGCTTTGATCCTACTGTTGAGGTCTAAATTCACTCTGGTGGTGGTGGGTACATCGTCACCATTCACTGAGTGTGCTGGCCACTACCTAAACTCCCCGAGCTGGATTTGCCCCTTTGGGGCAGGATTCATGATTTGGGAGATTTGCCAAAGTTGCAATCTAACTCCCCCACCAGCAGGACCCAACCAAAGATATTCTCTGGACAGATGGGTGAAGACACTGCTACCTCCAATGCTGACCCACGTTCAGAACATAAGTAGATGGCTACCAAGGCTGGCAGCTTAGAATCCCCTCCTCCATTTACTGGAGCACTGTTCCAATTTTATACCTGAGTGTTAAGCCCCTACCCCTGACATTCTCTCCCATACTTACCCTCTATAAGCCTGTCATCCACCACCTATACCCATCCACTTCCCCCTCCACACCTCCTTATTCTCCCCACCCCCCCCCCCCCTTTGCACCCTCCATTCCCTCCAGTCTTCATATTTCTCCAATATCCAATTCATATTCTCCCATGCTCACTCATGCACTTTCCACAATAGACAGGACTCATGAGTCTTATTCAAGCCCCACAGGGGGGGAAAAACTCTTAGGAGCTTATAAAACTGTTAATCTAAACTAAAATCACAGTCCTCTTCACAGCTGTGTCATTGATCCCTGCAGTGCTGAATCAATTAGTGGTGTTTGGAGCTCAACCAAATATTCATTAGGAAATTCCAGTACCAAACTATGTCAACTAAACATCTGTTCCTTCAAAGGCTAAATAAATGGTTGATGCATCGATCACTGAAAAGATCAAAATTTCAATCAAGCTGCAGAGATCAAGATGCAATTGACACAGTAAAATATGATTTTCAATACTGTTCAATGTAGAAAGGGCCTTTCATCTACTGGATAAATAAATCTGAAGACATTTTCACTTACATAATGCTAGCAAATTTAACAAGGAGGTTAGTTAGCTCAGATGGCTGGATTACTGTTCTCTGATGCAGTGTAACATCAACAACATGGATGTAACTCCTTTACCAGCTGTAGTTACCATAAAGGACTCTCCTTCTCAACCTTGCCTGAGATGTGGTGACCCTCAGGTTAAACCACCACCAGTCATGTTTCTCTCTCTCTCTCTCTCTCTCTAATGAGAGAGCAGTCCTACGGCCTGGTAAGACTATGGTGAGTGCCTTAAATTTAACTATCACTTTCCTTTTGTAAACAAAGCCATATCATTAAACATTGCATTAAAATCATTCTTAACATTTCATACATTACATGTGAAGTTCATAACTCCATGACAGGCTTCTCGCATGGTTCACGATACCTTTGAGCTGATGGGAACCATGTCTCTTTCAGAAGCTGGGTCGACACCATAGAAACTGCAGGAAGTCAGAAATCACCTCTACTACAATGGAGTCACTAGTGTAAGGATTGCTGCATGTGAGCTAGTGATTGCCACTCTTAAAAATACCATATGACAGAAATGGGGCCAGAAGTGCGTTTCCAGTCTATATTTCCCCGCATCCATTAGACAATAAGATATAGAAGCAGAATTAGACCATTCAGCCCATTGAGTCTGCTCCACCATTCCATCATGGCTGATATGTTTCTTAACCCCGTTTTCCTGCCTCCTCCCTGTAACCCTTGATTCTCCTCACTAATCAAGAACCTATTTCTCTCAATAAATACACTCAATGACTTCACCTCCACAGCCTTCTGCAGCAATGAGTTCCACTCATTCACCACCCTCTGGCTGAAGAAATTCAGCCTCATCTCAGTTCTAAAGGGTTATCCCTTCACTTGATGCTGGTTTAGTGTATTGGGCTAGCAAAATGCAATCCTGGGTCTTGACTGTGGAGCAAATGCCGGAGGTCGTAGCTTAGGAATTCGCACACTCTACCACCTCAACAGCACCAGACCACCAACACCACCACCACCACCAACAACCCCCCCACCCACCCGCCCTTGGTCACAACTATTACCCATCACCCTCTTTTTAAGGGGTGAGTGGAGGTTTATTCCTTTATTAGATATTGAACAAACCTCTGAAGACCCATTGCAGCCAACAGAACTTCCGAAATACATTTCGTTGGGAGAATGTCAGGAAAACTAAATATATTTATATGCAATAAAATAGAACAAAGAACTGCATGATGCTGGAGCTCTGAAACAAACAAGAAACAGAAAATTGCTGAAGAAACTCATAGGTCTGGCAGCATTTATGGAGAGGAAGTAAAGTTAACATCTGGTATCCAGTGACCCTCCATCAATTCAGGAATAAAGGACCCGTAGAGGCTGTTTGGAGGGCATGAATTAGCATGCAGGCATAAGTGACCATGTTATGGGGGTTGGGGGATGGTTGGAAGAGAGTGTAAGGTGGCTTGTGTTGGCATGAAGAGTGTGCAGAAGTGAGGGATGGAAGAATGCTTCAAGTATAATATTTGTTTTTTAGGACCCTGAGGATCCCTGAGGCATGCTTTCCACCAAACCTTCCTCTGCCACTGGTATTGCTTAGTTCTTCTGGGGTCACCTTTCTCAGCTTCTCATCCAGTCCAACTCATTCCACAACCAAAAATTCAACATCCAGGTGGCCATTTTTAAAGGCCATGTTTGTAAAACTGGGAATTCTTTTGTCACTGCAGGCCCAACGCAGGAGCAAAACTTCAAGGCAGAGTCTGCATGAAGGAACCTTGTGGTCTGTGCCAAAAGGAGTATTATTTTTTAAACAAAATTGGAAAATTATGAATGAAATTATTCTGACATGTTGTTTTCACTGTAGAAGTCATTGGTTCTATACAGTGTATAGTGGGTGAATGAACACAGAAGTGCCAATAGCCTGGCGTGGGGTTATGAGGGGCATAGCAGGCATGGAAGGTATCACCAGAGGGTGGGAATGGAGAGACGTGAGGTGGCATGGATTGGGCATACAAAGTATGTAGAGGGTGACTATAGGTCCTTACTTGTTTCATTACAAATGAGACAACGTCACACAGGCATCAAAATGGTCCATTTAAACAGTCCCACCTCAGCGCCCGATATCTCAGGCATCTGCCTTCCACTTCTCTCGCAGATCAGCTGACCTGACTGCAGCCTGAACTCGGCACTACCCTTGTTCCCCAACCCTGGGCATTGAGATTGCACTCATGGAGCCACTCTCTCCCAAGATGGGCACATGTAGCCAGGCATTTACCCAACTCTAGCCATCCTCCACCTGGAGGGTCAATATCCAGCCTGAGATCGCTGTAATCAGCAGAGAGTCTAGTCTGAAAGCACTGAAGCCGATTATACGTTCTGCACTGACATATCGGCCAATTCAGACAGAGCAAGGTTCTGTCACACAGCAGCAACCTGGGACCTCTCACTAAGATGTTTATTGTTGCTTTTTGTTCCCAAATTCGAGACCAGCTCAGTACATTATCTGTTTACAAAGAGGATTTTGCATAATGGAACGTACACACTGCTTAAATTCCAGATCCTTTTTCAGCTGGTATCTGGTATCAACCACGGCCAAAAGAAAACTGAAGAGATCTTTTGTCATTTTCTTCAAAGGAGAAAGCAGCAAAAAATCTCTTAATGTTCACTGTTGCTATGCCTACTGCACCTTGTGTAACTACATTGACTGTCAAAACTATTCCATTACATCAACAAAGCAACAGCTAAAAGGAGATGAAGATTGGTTTGATGGGCTTTCTACCTATTAATCTCCATTATACACCAGGAAGCAGAGGGGCATAGAAATCACAAACCAGTTTTGATTCATCATTTGCCCATTTTTATACTAATATCCCTCAGGGTAGGACTACACTAAGTTATAAACATCACAACGACTTGAAACATCAGACACAATTGAAAAGACACTGTTGGTTTCCAACTACAGTAAATTTCTCTATTGACAGTAGGTAGGATTTTCTCAATCAAACAGTCTTTTTTTCTTTCTGGCTCAATAAACCAGGGAAAGTTTAGTTTGGATAGTGATGCCAACAGACTAGAGGAAGAAATGGAAGTTCGCAGAACACAACACAAATGGTGACGAACACAGAAAGGCTAACATCTGTTTCCTAATTAAATTTTAGAAATATTAAAAATGCCTACACATGATTAGAATTTGATGAGTAAATAGGGTGGTTAAGATTGTTACAACTATTCAGCTGCAGGAGATAAAACTGCATAATCACTGCAGCCTGAACCCCTGCATAGTGCAATCAGTAAGTTATATCAGATATGACTGCTTACTGACATTTCTGCAGCTCAAAATGAGAATAGTCATTTCATTAGACAATAATTAAAGTGCATTGCTAAAGTTAAAAAAATGTTTTAAAATTAAAATCTACATACTCAGGGTTCAAAGACTTTGAGAAGGTAAACAGATCTGACTAAATGAAGTCGGATGCAAACATACAAGCAGTCACTCTCATCTCACCTCAGGAATGCAGTTCTTTTGTCCTTGTTTGGGCAAAAAGGTTTTGATGCATTCTGGAGCCAAATCCGAACTGAGTGTTGATGAGCCCTTTAGACCTGCCAATTAATTGAGGCTTGATAGCAGTCAATGACAGCCTCCATCCCTTTGCTGATGACTGAGACTAGATTGTTGGGGACAGTAATTTGTTGCATTGGGTTTATCCTGACAGTTGTAGACTTGACAACCTGGACAAATATCTACATTGTTGAGTAACTGTCAGTATTTGTAAGCAGGCCATTCAGTCCATCTAGTGTCCACTGACCCTCCAGAGAACATCCTACCCAGACCCACCCCCCTACCCCATCCCTGTAACCCTGCATTTCCCATGGCTAATCCATGTAGCCTTGCACATCCTTGGACACTATGGCCAATCCACCTAACCTGCACATCTTTGGACTGTGGGAGGAAACTGGAGCACCCGAAGGAAACCAACACAGACACGGGGAGAATGTGCAAACTCCACACAGACAGTCACCTGAGGGTGGAATCAAACCTGGGTCCCTGGCGCTGTGAGGCAGCAGTGCTAACCACTGGGCCAATGCGCAGCCCTAAATGGAACAAATTTTCATTAATAAATTTTTTTTAAATTTTGTGCTAACTCATTTAGTTCTAAATTGCTCTTAAACCAATACCTACCGGTGGAAATAATTAATTGGACTTACAGATCACTGCACATGCTACATTTTCAATATTTATTTATCATATAGGAGTTCAAGAGTTTGGGACCTAACTTTAGCAAGATTTTACTTGTAGTTTTACTGGAAATTTGCATCCTTTTGGGTGTTCAGGGAGGTTTAGAAGGTGCATACACATAAATCATTAAAATGTCATGGACAACTGCAAAAGGTAATCAAAAAAGGCTATTGGAATGGAAGCCTTTATATCTAGAGGATTAGAATACAAGGGGTTTGAAATCATTCTACAGATATAAAAAGCCCTGGTTCAACTACACTTGGAGTTTTTAGTTCTGGGCATCATACACTAGGAAGGATTGGCTTTGAAAGGAGTGCCACATAGGTGTACCAGAATGATTCCCATTCTCTAGGTGTTAATTACAAGGAAAGATTGCACAAGCTGGAAGTTGTACTCCCTAAAGAGTAATTTGATCAAAGTTAAGAGATAACAAGGTGTACAGCTGGATGAACACAGCAGGCCAAGCAGCATCAGAGGAGCAGGAAGGCTGACGTTTCGGGTCTAGACCCTTCTTCGTTTTCTGAAGAAGGGTC
>NC_063332.1:160941685-160966881 GCF_021869965.1 Rhincodon typus | reverse complement strand
ATCTCAGATTCTCCAGCGTCTGCAGTTCCTACTATCTCATTTGATCAAAGTTGTCAAGTTATTAAGACAAATTGATTGAGAAGATAGAAAGGAACTATTTCTGCTGATTGGGAAATCTAGGATAAGTGATATAACTTAAAGATTAGAACGAGGCCCTCCAGGTTTGAAATGGAAACAGAGGGAGCTGGAGAAACTCAGCAGGTCTGGCAGCATTTGTGGAGAAACAGAGTTAACATGATGAGTCTGGTGTGACTCTTCTTCAGAAATGAAAATGAAGGTGGAGAAATGATGTGTTTTGCACTGTAGAAGGGTGAAGGGACAGTAGCACAGAAGTGAAGGTTAGAAGGTAAGGAAGATTAGACATCATAGGTGTCTCAGAGCAAAAAGCAAAAAAGATTGTAATGGCTACAGAGAAGTGAGCTAGGTTCAGCGCAGGTATTAGTCGCAGCCTGTAGGTCAGCTCTGCTGAAAACAAAACTAAGAAAACCAGTCAACTGGGCAGGGTGAGGTGAGGTGAGGTGGGGAGATCAGTAGGTAGTCTGAATGCACTGCCTGAAAATGTGATGGAGACAAGTTAATTAAGGCATTCATCAGGGAATTGGATGATTACGTGGGTAGAAACAGTGTGCAAGGGTACGGAGGAAAACAAGACAGGAGATTGACACTAGGTAACAATTGTTGGTTTAAGAACTGGATATGCTAATGAGGCAAGCTCCAAGATGTATACCAACTGCCGTATACAGTTCAACACAGAAGCAAACGAGGGTCAGGATGCACTCATGTTACCCTCCAGGTAAATTTAATCCATGCTACTTAATCTTAGTTAGTTACCAGTATCACAAGAAGCACAACCTCTAAACAAGAAAACATCATCGCTAAAACTAGAGAAATATCATTGCAGCATGTTCAGTATCCAGCTGCTAAATTATCAACCATAATATCGAAGACAAATATTATTTATACTTCAAGTATCTTAGCAGAGAAAGTATGAAACAACTTTGCTAGCATTAACTCAACATCAGATCTGATGAGGAGTCACCAGACTTGAAATGTTTACTTTTTTCCAGTAATTGCTGCCAGATCTGCGAAGTTTCTCTGGCAATTTCTGTTTTGGTTTCAAATTTCCAATGTCTGCAATTCTTTATTTTATTTCATTATATCAAAGTTATGTACTTGAATTCCAAAAGCTCTTTTTCTCCCAATTCCTGTAACATTTTGTCTAATCTTGTCTTTGATTCCTATTCTGAAAATCCATTTGCTACATATGGCAGAACAAAATATAAAATAACAAAACATTTGAAAAATTGAGATAATTATATTAAGTAATGCTGTTCAACATATCCTGTGATTTAGATCTCTTTGACCCCTTGCTGGCATGCATGTAATTGAGAATAGCAGAAAGCACTGTGGATATCTTTACTGCAATATTGCATTATCCTTTGTGCTCCATCCATAAACTGATGTGAGACAATTTACCACTTAGTATTTCTTTAGTAGACATTTCCTTCAGGTTTTACACAATTGATACTTTTAATTTTGTGCTTAAGACATAAAAATTTCCAAAAATAGTGTGCACAGACTTTTAGATGAGTATGCAGTGTACCTGTAGCATCTCTGAACTCTTGTTACTTTGATCTGTCAGTGAAGGCAGGGGTTGTACTGATAAAGGTTTCTCACGTAGTTGGCAGTTCAGAAATAGGACAGTAAGCTTCTCAGAAACCAGACCATTGGCTCCAACCGTTTGGATGCTGACTTGAAATGGCACACTCAGGTCAAGGTCTTCCAACAGGATCTGGAACATATGAAAGAAGTAATTTAAATTAAAAGTCAATTACCAGATTACAGCCTTTGAAGTCAGGATGAAAAATTCCCTCACCTTTTCTCTGACATTTTCTAATAACTGATTTAGCTAAAATAATTCATCAAGCACTGGTTATAGATTTTGCACAGTACAGAAACTGTTGATGGTGACAATTAAGACCATTTTTTTTCTCATGATGTTTTCCCTTCAGCCAATTATTCCAAACACATCTGGGGCCTGGTAGTCATCTGTGGTAAATTTAAAGTCAAAGACTTGGCTGTTTAAACTGAAGATAACTCACAGCTCTCAAAGTGGAGAGACAGATAAATGTGTCTTGTATTTGAATTGATTTAGTCTTGGAGCTAAAAATAGCACAATCCCAATTTGGTTGCATTTGCAGTGATCAGCTGTGATTTATCGATATCTCCACTGCTCCAGGCTCCCAAGACAATGCCTGTATTACATAAATGAAAATGTAACAAGGTGACATAATTTACCCCAAATTGCAGAAGGTGAGGTGATCATATGGTAATGTACAAGATTAATATGCTACAACAGCTTAATCTAGAGTGGCAAAAACTTGATCTCGTGTTTCATCTGAACTATAAAATTAAATGAACAAGATAGCACGCTTATCTGTGTTGAGTCTAAAGGGCAGAATCTCTTTTGACAGGTGAATTGATAGAAAGGATAAGGAAATAGACTATAAAGAGCAAGAAAAACTAGTGAGCCATTCACAGAAAATAAGCAGAATACCTAATAATGTAGTGAAACAAATTACTTCAAGGGCAATTTTGCTACACTTAAGAAGAATCTTCTGTAAACATGCAAGACAGAATTAATTTGTCTTTTAGCCAGTTATTTCCTACATTGGTATCAAAATTGGTATCACAATTTAAATACGCCAGATAATACAGCAACAATGAAATTGTGGTATATCACATCCGTGAGTTTGGTTCCAAGACTCACGAGGTTCCAAAACGCATGAACGATAAGCTCAGATATTTTTCCAGAGAATCAGCTGGTTGTCTACAGAGGGATCAAGCAAATGATGAAGCCACACATTTGCAAATGGGAACTCATTCATTATTTTACCGAATGGAGTCCAGCATCAGTTTATGAAGTGCCAGGAATCCCAAGACTGTAGAGAATGGTGGAAGGCGCCTACATACTATTCACACATTGAGCATGGTCACCACTCACTGTCGGTAATCATCATGTGAGGAGGATGCTCTGGAATACCCATCAGGGCAAAGGTCTCAAACCTACCTCGATCAGCATGTCCTCTTTGGTCAGCCACCTGACAAAAGTTAGATATTGCATCACTCCATCACTTGCTGAGAAAATCTGGCCAGATTTTCGTCACATGTCAGAAGGGCTCTCCAACATGGGGGAAATAGTGAAAATAGCCCACACTGCAATCCTGGCTCCAAATACAACACTTCTTATTTCTGTGGAGTCTGTTCAAGCTTCACACGTGTGTAATTTCCCAAGACAGCTGACATTGAACTGGTCAGCAGTCTCTAATTAAATCCCTTTTAGCGGTGGTGGGTGGTGGGGGGTGGGGGGGTGGGGGGGTGGAGGTTGCATTGTGTGTGTGGAACCCAGACTGTACAGGACACAGCAGGTTCACTCAGTACATTCTGGATAGTCAGGGTCCCCCTGTGGAGAGCTGAGGACCCCCTCTGAAAATGGTTCCAGGTATCCTTTGGGGAAGGAGGCATCAGGTACACTTTAACAATGGAATCAGAAAGTCTTTGAGAAGGGAATGGTCAGGTACCCTTTGGGATTGTTAGCTGCAGGGAAGATTGTGTGTAAGAAATACACAAATCCCTTGGAAGTGTCAAAATTGTAAAGGATCTAATCAGGACAGCGCGGTGGCTCAGTGGTTAGCACCACTGCCTCACAGCGCCAGGGATCCGTGTTTGATTCCAGCCTAGGGCAACTATCTGTGTGGAGTTTGCCCGTTCACCCAGCATCTGCGTGGATTTCTTGTAGGTGCTCCGGTTTCATCCCACAGTCCAAAGATGTGCAGGTTAGGTGGATTGACCATGCTACATTGCCCATATTGCTCAGGGATGTGTAGGTTACGTGGATTAGTCATGGGAAATACAGGATTACAGGGAATAAGATTGAGAGGGGTGGTAATGGGTCTGGGTGCGATGCTCTTCAGAGGGTTAGTACAGAATTGATAGGCTGAATGGTCTGCTTCCACACTGCAGGGATTCTATGACCTGCCAAGGAGTGTCAAGCAGTCTAGACCTGTCAAGAACATGTCAAGATTATCCAAAACTGTTAGATGTGTCAAGATCTATAAAGGAGGGCTAAAAAGGGTCAACACTGTGAAGAAGTGTCAAAGACATTCAAGATCTATCAAAATGAGTTTTAATGAATGAGTATTTTTGTCAAGAAAGTGCAATGCATATATAAACTTTATTTTGTTCTCCTGTGTACACAGGTACTTGTGGATAGTAAGTGAATTCGTTTCATAGGTGGAGGGGGAAAGCATGGTGCGTGGATGTAGGTAGATGGGCAGAGGGGCATAAGGTGAAAGAGGGGGGTATGAAGGGCCATGGGAGTGGGCAAAGGAGCATAGGGAGTATGAGGAGTCGTGGGGATGGATTTAGAGGGCATAAGATGGCACCGGGGCATGGAGGGGAACTGGGCAGTGTCTGGTGGTGAGGGGACTTTGTAGGGTGAGTATTTCATAAATGACTTTAATTTTGAGACATAGCGCTGAAGCCTCGAGGCATGCTTTGTACCCGGCCCACCTTTGGAATTGGCAACCTCTTCAGCTCTTCCTCAGTCACTTGATCTCCCTCCTAAACCTCCCAACACCTCCACAAACCTCTCCTCAACCACGTGCAAACTCCCACATCAGGCTGAAAGCAAGATATGTGAGCAGCCATTTTTTGTTTAAAAACAGTTGGGTTCATGGGGCTCGGCATTCTTGCGACAATGATTGACCCCTCTATCTCAGGCTTTCCCACTGGGTTCTCAATCAGTTCATGGGATCCCGGCACTATTTTTCATGGTGTTGACAGTCAGCATAGAGCAGTATTGGCTAACTTTGAGTTAGAATCTAACCATTCCTAGTGGAAAGCTTGGGTAGATTGCTAAATCAGAACTGTTGTTAACCATGTGGCAACAACTTTAGGTAAGGGTTAAAGATTGCTGTCTGGGATTTACTGTTAACTTAAACAAATGTCCTTCACTGGTTAGTTTATCTTTAAAATGCATTAAATCATGTAAAATGTGTTGTATTTGCATGATATATATGAATGCAACTCACCACAGAAAGTTAGGGATTGTCCATTTCAGCTTAAGTACCCTTTTAACAATGCAATATGTATTAACTATTGTCAGTCAACATTTGAAAATTAACTATTGCAAGTGTTCTGTCTCATTATTCAGGTACAAATGTTGTGCAAAAAAAAAATAATTGTTTCCGTCTTTCCTTTCTCTCTAACTCTAATTCTATCTTTCTTTGTCTCTGTTCATTTCTCTTGTACCCGATTTTGACAATATAGTCACACACTTTAATTTGCACTACTTCTCAGTCCTTGCACTGTTGGTGTCATAGAGAATCAAACTGATGGGTTAAGGAGATACAGAATTCTCTTCACTCGGTGGGGGGGGGAAGGCCCCAGAAGCCTGTTTTCCCTCATTGCAATGTTAATTTAAAATTTCAGGAAGTTATTTATTGGAAAATACAACCATGGAAAACACAAATAGAATTAATTGAAGAACATTGACCTGTACAAATAGATCCAAGATTCAAAGCAGGAAGTTATATCAGAAGGCTCTGGCTGCCAAAATTTTGTAAGCATAAAAAACTCGATAGTACAGGAGGAAGATTACATTTTATGGCAAAATTGGTACAAAACCTGGCTCTTGTCGTAGTGTTGTCAATACAAATTCATGGCTTGACCATCTAATATTTATGAATCCCTGTGCAGTCTTGCCTTTCACTAAACTAGCATTTTTTTTAAACAATGCCAGAATGCACTTTCACCAAATTGCACTAAAACAAAACAATCACTGTAAATAAATGGACAAGGTCAACTCTGATTAACAGTGAGCTGGTCTTTATTCTACTTCAGGAAACCATGGTACCATAATTTTGGATTTCAAGAACCTGTAAATGGTTCACAAAATATTGATATTTTATGAACTGTGAAGCATCTACTTATAATAATTGTGCCTGTTTCCGTCAAGTGTTTTTAGATATACTTTTGGAATTTCTGTGTTAATTATCAAACTCTGTTTCAATGATAGTTCTGATGGAAAATTATTGCATTTGTTTAGGGATATTATTAGATTGAGCAGTGCCTGAAAATCTGACTAATTTCTTGGCTAGTTGTTTGTAATAAAAAAGTACCCATTTGTTTCTGTGCTCTGTTCAAAGAGGCGTGTTGATAAACTTCAATGGCAAGGCATCAGACTTTCCTTCTGTTCTGAGGAAGGGTCACCGGACCCGAAACGTTAACTGTGTTTTCTCCTCCACAGATGCTGCCAAACCTGCTGAGCTTTTCCAGCAACTTTGTTTTTGTCCTGATTTACAGCATCCGCAGTTCTTTTGGTTTTTATCAGACTTTCCTTGGTATTTAAAAAAAAAATCTGGCCTCCCTGAAAGGCTGGACAATTTTTTCAGGATTCCCACGGAAAAAGAGGAACACAAGGAATACAACACTTACATTCCTATTAAGATTGAATTCCCAGAACTGAAAGAATGACATGACAAAATTTCATATTTTAAATAAAAATAATATTGCTGTCTATTTATAAAGTATACACATCAAATACCACTGATCAAAAACTACAGTCTATGAAGATGAATGCTATAAATCCAGTTCTATTTTAACTTTCGCAACCACACCCACCACAAAGCATTTCATTATCTTGAAGGTTCATTCTTTTCTTCTAGAACAAACTCAAAGAGGTATGACAGTTCTCTGAAATTAACTTTAATTCTATTCAGCATTCTAGCTATTCTTTGATGAACAAGATTTTCAAGGGGATCCTTCCATTAGCTTTTTCCTAACAGACCCTTCAACTCTCATTTAAATGGTTGTTGACTTGATAGTGACTTAATGTGTGATAGTTGGTCATGTCCCTTGGTAGATAGTTGGTGTTCGTGAATCCTGATGGCTAGTTCCTTCCGGTTTGCGCGATGTAATATTTTTGGCAGTCTTTGCACGGTATTGTGTAAATAACGTTGGTAGTATTGGCGAGTAGTTCTGACGAGAATAAATGATTCGACAACCACACCTAACAGAACCAGTGTTATTTACAAGATACCATGCAAAGACTGCCAAAGATAACAACATAAGAAATGGAAGCAGGACCTGCTCCATGAGTAGATCATAACTAATTTTCTACTTCAGGAACAGCTTCCTCCACAACTGCCTAATCCCTGAATCTGACTATCAATCAGTCTCTGGCCTGAACAGACAGAATAGTTAAGTACTCATGGCTCTCTCTGACAGAGATTTCAAAGTATGTTTATGGTGAAAGAGGTGAAAATTGGTGGTAATGGAATGAGCTACTTTGTATCAGAGATAGTAGGAACTTGCAGATGCTGGAAAATCTGAGATAACAAGGTGTAGAGCTGGATGAACACAGCAGGCCAAGCAGCATCATAGGAGCAGGAAGGCTAACAAGGTGTAGAGCTCGATGAACACAGCAAGCCTTCCTGCTCCCATGATGCTGCTTGGCCTGCTGGTTCATCCAGCTCTACAGTTTGTTATCTTAAATGAGCTACTTTGTCCTGGATGGTGTCAAGCTTCTTGAGAGTTGTTACAGCTACACTTATCCAAGCAACTGGGCAGCATTCAACACACTCCTGACTTGTGCCTTGGTAGACAGTGGACAGACATTTGGGAGACAGGGAGTGAGTTAGTGTCGCAGAACTTCTAGCCTCCGACCCATTTTTTGTAGCCACAATATTTATATGGCTAGTCCATTTCTATTTATGGTCAATAATAACACTCAAGCTGTTAACAGTAGTGAATTTAGCAATGGTACTGCCATTAAATATCAAGGGGTGATGGTTATAGACTCTTTTTTTTAGAGGTGGTCATTGTCTGCCACTGTGTGGCACGAATGTTACTTGCCACTTATTAGCTCAAGTCACAGGTTCTGAGGCCCTGAGCAGTTGTGAATGATGCTAAACATTATGCAATCATCAGTAAACATCCCTGATCCTCTGACCTTATGATGGAGGGAATGTCACTGAAGAAGCGGTTGAAAATGGTTGGACCCAGACACTACCCTAAGGAGCTCCTACAATGATACCCTAGGGCTGAAATGATTGACCTCTAACGTTGTGCTAGGTATGACTCCAGCCAGCAAAGAGTTTTCCCCCGATTCCCATTGGGTCCAGTTTTTCTGGAGCTCCTTGATGCCACACATGGTCAAATGCAGTGATGGTGTTCAGATCAATCATTCTCACTTCGCCTCTTTTGTCCAAGGCTGCTATGAGATCAGCAGTTGAGTAACTCTGCTAGAACCTAAACTGAGCATCACTGAGCAGGTTAATACTTTGAAAATGCTGCTTGGTAGCACTGTTGATGACCCCTTCTATCACTTTGCTTATGATGGACAGTACACTGTATTGGCTTGGATAGGATTGTCCTGCTTTTTGTACATAGGACTTACCTCGGCAATTTTTCACACTGGCAGGAACAGCTTGGCTAGGGGTACAGCTAGTTCTGGAACACAGGTGTGTTCAGCCCTACAGCAGAAGCATTGTCAAGACCTTTAGTCTCTGTGGTAACTCATGCCTTCAGCTGTTTTGTGATACCATGTGAAGTGAATTGAATGGGTTAAAGACTGGCATCTGCGATGCTGGAGACCTCAGCAAGAGGCCAGGATGAATCATCCTCTCAGCACTTCTGGCTGGGAATTGAACTAAGATAGACTTTATCTTCATTTTTAAATTTTTTTGTCATATCTATGCCTTCTGTTATTAGCAAAGGTGCTGTTGTACAGCAACTTTTAAACACGTCTCACTGTATCTTTTTGTGTAAGAAATACAAGTGACAGTAAATGACTATTCTCTTCAAATGACTATTCAAATATTTAACCTTGCCTTTTACACTGATTTTGCTGGGGCCCCCATTCTTTAGGATGGGGATATTTGTTGAACTTCCACCTTCTGTATAAGATTGTGCTTTAACGTCTGCTGTTTAAGCAAGGACAGCTATATTTTTAAGCACTCTACTGACTGGTTAAACATTTCAGCACCAAGGGTCAGCTTCAAGGTCATGTTGCCAGTACACTTCCAAATAGAATTGTTTGAACGGATGATCACGATTCATAATCTCATTCATCTTGATCTCGCAAATTGAATATTCAAAATAAATTTTAGCAACACTCTCAAGTGAAATATTTAATGCTGAAAAAGAGAGACATAACAACAAAGTAGACATGTACTTCTTACCTTTGTGCAGGCTGATCCCATTGTCGACTTGTAAAACTCGCCATCAATGAATATCTGTCAAATTAAATAAATTTAAAGGTTTGTAAATAAATTCAATAAGTTAGGGGTTCTGGTACAGACGGGTTAAGGGGTGCTCTCATGTTTTGGCATCTGAAATGTAAATATAACAAGGATAAAGCCTTATATTTATTCCCCAATTGGAATTCAACCATGGACCGTCATGTTTTCTGAATCTCATGAAAGGCAGCATTTAAAATGAGGCATGGGTTGTCAAATCCAGGAGGTAACAGTCTCTACACCAACATGCTAGATACAGCATGCCTTCCTGACAACAAACATCCTCATGACTTTCAAACCCTTCCAATATCCACAGAGACTCTCCTCCCTCAGGACGCTGATTGCAATCTCACCCCACTCCACTTTTTCTTTACATCTATAAAAACATTAAAAATTGGACCCAGATTAGACACATTGTCCCTTGAACCTTGACACAATCACAGCCGAGTGTCCACATCAACTTTATTTTCTCACTTACTCCCCTTATTCCTTAATTTACTGAGAAATAAACTGTCCATGCTAGCCTTTTTTAAGTTCAAAGAAGGAGCATCCTCAGCACTAAGGAATTTCAATAATTCGCAATTGTCTGCGTGAAGTAATTTCTTCTTGTTTCAATCCTAAATAATCAACCCTTTACCCTGAGAATGTGTCCCCTGTGTTTAGATTCACCTGCTTAAAGTTAATCGATACAAAAATCTTTGAGAAAGGGACAAACAGAAGTTTTGACACAATATTTTTGCCTCATCTAATTTCTTGCCTTTTATCAAACTTCAGCAGATACGTGCAAATTCTTCAACAAGCAGCAAGTGAACCTCTTCAAATCCCTTGTGAATTCCTCCAATTTTAGAATGGGAAAAGGACCTACCTGCACTACCCTACTTAATAAATGCTCTGAAATTGTTCACTGTGTTGCATTCAACTATAAAGAATGCCATTTGGATAAGCCAAAAACAGGTTGTGAGGTTCACTGGAAGTGCACATTAGTATAGAACATAGGACATGGAACATAGAACAGTACAGCACAGTACAGGCCCTTCGGCCGATGATGTTGTGCTGAACTTTTACCCTAAACCTAAGGTCTATCTAACCTCAACCCCTACCTTATACTATCATCCATATGCCTGTCTCATAGCCGCTTAAATGCCCTAATGAGACCAACTCCACTACCCTCTCCGGCAATGCATTCCACCCCCCGACCACTCTCTTGAGTAAAGAACCTACCTCTGACGTCTCCCCTATATCTACCTCCACTCACTTTAAAACTACGCCCCCTCGTAATAGCTACCTCCACCCTAGGAAAAAGTCTCTGGCTGTCTACTCTATACCTCTGATCATTTTGTACACCTCTATCAAGTCACCTCTCATCCTTCGAAAGTATAAGTCTACATCTTTAAGAGATGAGAGAAGAAAATTCTAGAAGGAGTACAGGGAAGAAACCTGGAGCAATGACAATCATTCAATCGAACTGTCACATTAATCGTGTGAAACACATTAGCAACCATCAGTACACTGGCAACTGTTGTTCAACTCCCTGAAAAAAAAATTACCTCCATTAAATGAATGGTATATCTTCAATAAGACCAAAAAGCATTGGAACAGAAATAGGCCATTCAGTCCAACAATTCTGCTCTGCCATTCAATGAGAGCATGGCTGATCTGATAATCCTCAACTCCACTTTCTTACCATTTCCTATAACCCTCAATTCCCTTACTGGTTAAAAATGTGTCTGTCTCAGCCTTGAATATACTTAATGATCCAGCCTCAACAGGCTGCTGTGGTAAACAATTTCACAGATTCACAATCCTCAGGGAAAAAAATTCCTCCTCATCATGTCTTAAACATGCAACCCTTTATTGTGAGATTATGCCCTCAGGTCCTAGGCGATCCCATATGGGGAAATAACCTTTCAGCGTTTAGCCTGTCAAGTCCCCCAAGAGTCTTGTACACTTTGATAAGGTCACCTCCAATTCTTTAAAATTCCAATGAACTCACCAAGTTGGCCCACCAACTTCCTCAGGAGTAATATCGAGGTAGTACTCAAACCTGGAGGTTTATGGAATCTTTGCTTAGATTACCAACTGAGCAACCCCTCCTAGGTTTGTGAAACTTATGGATCACTTTCTCTGCAGGAGTTACAGAAGGGACAACTAATATAATTTAATACAAAGTTGGTGCAAGCCGGTATTTTCAGGGTCACAGGGAAAAAGGTGTTTTGCTTCAATCTGAAGACTCACAGGAATTGAATGCAAATTAGTATTACTTAAAAACACAAAGTTCCCAAAAAGATAGCAAGACTAAAAGGACCATTGCTCTCATTTCAACTGGTATTAAATCACTAATTTAGTAGCTGCCTGGAATGTGAGATTCATTCCATCTTTGGAAGTTGGGCAGGCAAGTGTAAAGTAAGTCAGCTTACCCCTCTTTTTATATAGGCAGTGCTGCTACCATTAATATTGCTAGATAGTCAAAATTGTTGTTGTTATGAGCAATAGACAGTACAGCACCTTAAACCCAAGGCAATTCAGTTATTCTGACTGATTATTTTTTACTGAATAAACCCACAGGCAGCCTCTTTTTTTTCCTCTTTGACATGTTAAGCCTCATAAGTCTTTCTTCTTTTCAGCAAATTATATACAGTATCAGTCTCTATTGTACCCGATAACCTTGAATGAACGTTCCATTGCTGCATCCGTTTTCATCCAGGACAGGTTTCTCCCACTCTATCAGCAGGCTGTTCTGTCCAATGGGGCCATTAATATGGAGTGAAGTAACTGGGGCAGGGGGCTCTGGGGAAAAGAAACACCGGGTTGAAAGTTGTGAATGAAACAAAAGTCTTTTCACACAAGAAAATACTTCTGGACACAAATGTCTCAGAGCCAGCCGAAAAATACCGTCCTTCTCCCTAGCAAAAAGACTTTTTTAAAAAAAGCAGTATGTGATCGAAAATAGTGGGAGACTGCAGAATGCGGAGATGCAGAGGGATCAGATTGTCTGACTGCCTAAATCACAAAAGATTCATTTTAAGGTACCACACATGATCAGGAATGTTAGTACATATTATCATTGACTGTGAGGAAAACTGAACACAAAATTAGAGAGGTTATGCTTCAGTTATACAGGCGTGGTAAGCCCTGGAGGATTAGAATACTGTGTACAGTATTTCTTTACAGGATGTAAACTATTAGAAGCTTGTGTCTGCTGATGCTCAGAAGATTATGAAGTGACTTGTTGAGGCTGTACGGGGCCAGAAATGGATACAGTACTCTTCAGGAAGACTGTATCCAGTTCTGGTCAGTTTGTTATAGGAAGGATGTTACTAAACTGGAGGGAATTCAGAAGAGATTTCCCAGGATGTTGCTGGGAATGGAGGGTTTGCGTTATGGGGAGAGGCTGGATAGGCTGGGACCTTTTTCACTGGAGCATAGGAGGTTGAGGGGTGACCCTATAGAGGTATACAGTACAAAATCATGAGGGGTATAGGTAAAGTGAATGGCAGATGTCTTTTCCCTAGGGAGGGGGATTTCAAGATTAGGGGGCATATGTTTCAGGTGAGAGGAGAAAGATTTAAAAAAGACATGAGGGGCATTTTTTTTTCCCTACACAGAGAGTGTTTCATGTGTGGAATGAACTTCCAGAGGAAGTGATGGATACAGGGGTAGTTACAACATTTAAAAGACATTTGGATAAGTACAAGAATAAGAAATGTTTGGAGGGATATGGGCCAAGCACAGGCAGGTGGGACTACTTTAGTTTAGGATTATGGGTTGGCATGGACTGGTTGAACCAAAGGGTCTGTTTCTGTGTTGTATCACACTATGGCTAATTTGAAACTCAGAAGATTCTGAGGGTGCTTGATGAGGTGCATCTGAAGAGGATGTTTCCTCTGGTGGGAGAATGTAAAACTAGGGAGGCATTGTTTAAAATTAGGGGTTTGCCCTTATAGGACACAGATGAAAAGATTTTGTTTCTGTCTGAGGGTCGGAAGTCTTTGGAAATCTCTTAGAATTATTGGAATAGGAGTAGGCCATTCAACCCCTCGAGCCTGTTCTGCCATTCAATGAGATCATGGCTGGTGTGTTACCTAACTCCATTTACTTGCCTTTGGCCCCCATATCCTTTAATCCCTTAGCTTAACAAAAATGTATCTATCACAGATTTAAAATTAACAACTGATCCAGCATTCACTGCTGATCGTGAAAGAGAGTTCCAAACATCTACCATCATTTGTGTATGGAAGTGCTTCCTAACATCTCTCCTGAATGGTCTGGCCCTCAAAAAGGGGTGGAAGGAGGTTCTTTGAATATTTTTAAGGAAGATGCCAACAGATTCTTGATACGTGAGTGAGTGAAAGGTTCAGAGTTAAGCAGGAACACGGAATAATCAGATCAGCCATGAAGTTATTGAATGGCAGAGCAAATCCAAGGGCCAATTGGCTGACTTGTACTTCCAATTCATACTCATTCAGTACTTATTGGCAGCTGTTACATGTTTCAAGTTGGGATCTGATATGGCATAGCATGTAACGTTTTGTTTAAACACCATCTCGGCTGTGCTCTGTGAATACACTGTTAGCTCAGTTTATTTCTTGCATCATCTGATCCACTGAAATAATAATCAAATGGAGGTTGAGTTACTTGATGGATTCCAGCACCAACCCAGATGGATCTAGCTTTCATAGCTCTGCTGAGTGATTGAGCTACTTATAGACACTCCAACAACACCCACTTGTTCCATACAGATGTATAGTCCCATGTCTGCCCACTATGGGATAGGGTTGTTCAGCAGCACACTCTCACCTCCCATTCCCTCACCCACCACTGCCCGCATCAATTTTTGAAAACATAGCCTTATTATGAGGGTCCAATTGCCTCCCTGTCATGAGGTATTCCGTCCTCTAATTCGGATACAAATGCATTGTTGCACAGGTTACTACAATTTATCTCTGTCAGTGCAACACCCTGCAGGAACATACTGGGCTACTCATAAACACACCAATACAGAAACAGAAACTCCAAGTGTAGAGTCCCCAGCTTTGTCCAGACTCTTGGGTCACTACAGCCAGGATAAGAGGTGGACAGAAGTTCTACCACTTGTACATTCTATAGGAAATCCTCAGGTTGGCAAAAATCGGCTATAATAACTTTTCTCAGAATTTCACTTCAGAAGTCCCTACACTTGAAATATTAATAATGTACTCACTTACTTACATATAAATAAACTCATTTACTTAAATAATTTGCCCTTAGAAACAAACAGAACGTCTTGACTTTCTTTGCTTGTTATCTGGATGTTTAATTGATCCACGATCACAGTGTTGCAAAAAGACAAGTTGTGGAATTATGGGTATTGGCAAGACAGCCTGTCTGAATTAAGCAGAGGTAGCAAGAACTGCAGGTGATGGAGTCAGAGACAATACAGTGTAGAGCTGGAGGAACACAGCAGGCCAGGCAGCATCAGAAGAGCAGGAAGGTTGACGTTTCGGGTTGGGACACTTCTGAAGAACTTTCCGGCTCCTTTGATGCTGCCGGGCCTGCTGTGTTCCTCCAGTTCCACACTGTATTGTTTCTGTCCAAATCAATTAATTATTCCATTAAAAAACTGTACTGATGCAATATGGACATTGATTTGGGAAGCTGTGTTAACTTACTAAGTTATTTATGTAACACTACAATTATTCAAGGAGAAATCTTCATTAAAACATTGGAGGGAATAAATATTTTGCACAGATTATAACAGATTAATTACCTTGGGTCATCTTTGATGTTTTCCCATCATGCCAATTAGCCGCTGCCCTGTGTTTGATGGTGTGACCTTGAAGAGTTGTAGCCAGTCTCTCTGATAGATTGCTTCTTGTTGCCATTTCTGGAAGTGCGGCACTGCTTGTATTTTCACCAGCACTCAATATACTTTTCTGGTTACCTCTATCGTTGCAAGCCCATCCATAAGAGATCTCACAGCAGTCCCCTGGGGCATAATGAAATTGCTCAGCAGATTTAAAGAGATGTTCTTCCTCTTGCCCCTGTCCTGTAGTTTTCCCACATGCCTCAAAGTTAATGTCTTCCAGGTTATCATGTGACCTTGACACAAAAGGCTGAGGTACATCTTTGTGGCTCAGACAAGGAATAGATAGCAAATTGTAATCTGCATCAGAATTTATCACCGAAGGTGCTACCTACAGAGACAAAATGAATAAAGTATCAATCTGAAATCTTTCATTAATACCTCTATCAAACAATCTTCTAAATATACCAGCAGCAAAACATTAGATAATGCCTTGATAATATTATGTATTTTCAGATGCAGTTTAAAGGTAACTTGTTGACATTTGTAGATTATGATAATTAATGCAATATTACCTGTGCCTGAGGAAAATTAGGAGTTACCTTCCTCTAAGCAGCACATTGACCCAAGCATAATGAGTTACGTTAATTACATTAACTTCTTTAAACCTTTTACCCTGTATGATTGACAAGGGACCTTATTTATCAAATGCTGTCTTACATTTTCTTATGACATCTTGAAAAACTCAAAATTGTTCCTTTTCACTCTCAGTTGTCTTTTCTGATGCCTTTACACTTTCATTGCCTACTTTCAAGCTCAAAGTTCAAATAACTGGTGACTTCTGTTGCATTCAAAATCTGTACATCTGTCTCTACTAATTCGGAACCCTCCTGTGCTTAAACCTCTGAATATACCAACCATACCTTTTATCTTGCACTAAACAGGCCACTTCTCTTTTCCTCAGTTTGTCCTTTTCACCCCTCACCAAATTAATCAGATCCATTAAAACTACACATTGAGCCAGCATCAACTTGGAAACATTATTTCTGTTTTGCTCTTCACAGGTGCTGCCTGACCTCCTGGGTGCTTCCAGTATTTTGATGATTTTATTTCATATTTTCAAATATTGTGAGAATTAACAGCTTTTTCTAAAGGGTTGTTTCTGTTAAATGTTGGGAATATATATGTGTATTTAAGAATCAGGTGAGAAAAAGAACTGGAAGATATGGAACAGTTTGGATGCCTTCCGCATTGAAAAGCGTTTACTAAGTAGTCTCTCGGACATGAAGTCAACAGTTAATCTGTCTTGGAGTTTACTTGCTGTTTGCAGAAGGTCAAATGATATTGGAGAAAAGACAAGTAATGTTTTGAAGGAGATAAAAGATGGGGTTTATAATTCTTAATTGCTGGAAAAACAATTGCTTTGAACAGACTTTGGGGTCTCTATGCCTCTACAGCAATCTTTTTAACCCTTAGATTTCTGTTTTCATAGACCTAGGTGGTCAGTAAGGAAGAAAGCCCAGGAGCAGTTTTGGAAAGATAAGAAAGTTTCCAAATATCAGTGTTTTTGATGATCAAGTAAATGCTGAAAAGCTGAACTGAGGCTATTTACAAAATACTTTGATCTGTCTTAATTACAATCCAAACTGAAGGTCTTCAACCAGTCTATAGCAATTAGCAACTCAGTTTCAGAAGCAAGAAACCCAGTGGTTGGGCTCTTGTGACACAGTGATAGTGACCCTGCCTGGGAGTCAGGACACCTAGGTTCAAGGATAAACACAGCAGGCCAAGCAGCGTCAGAGGAGCAGGAAAGCTGACATTTCAGGTCTAGACCCTTCTTCAGAAATGGGGGAGGAGAAGGGGATTCTGAAATAAGTAGGAAGAGAGGGTGAGGTGGATAGAAGATGGATAAAGGAGAGGATAGGTGGAGAGGAGACAGACAGATCAAAGAGGCAGGGGTGGAGCCAGTAAAGGGGAGTGTAGGTGGGGAGTTAGGGAGGGGATAGGTCAGTCCAGGGAGGACGGGCAGGTCAAGGGGGCAGGATGAGGCTAGTAGGTAGGAGATGGGGGTGGGGCTTGAGGTGGGAGGAAGGGATAGGTGGGAGGAAGGCGGGGACAAGCTTGGCTGGTTTTGGGATGCTGTAGGGGGAGGGGAGATTTTGAAGCTTGTGAAGTCCACATTGATACCATTGGGCTGCAGCGTTCCCAAGCGAAATATGAGGTGCTGTTCCTGCAGCCTTTGGGTGGCATCGTTGTGGCACTGCAGGAGGCCCAGGATGGACATGTCGTTTGAGGAGTGGGAGGGGGAGTTGAAATGGTTAGCGACTGGGAGGTGCAGTTGTTTAGTGCAAACCGAGTGTAGGTGTTCCGCAAAGCGGTCCCCAAGCCTCCGCTTGGTTTCCCCGATGTAGAGGAGGTCACAACGGGAACAGCGGATACAGTATACCACGTTAGCAGATGTGCAGGTGAACATCTGTTTGATGTGGAAGGGCCTCTTGGGGCCTGGGATGGGGGTGAGGGGGGAGGTGTAGGGGCAGGTGTAGCACTTCCTGAGGTTGCGGGGTGGGGGTGAGGGGGGAGGTGTAGGGAGGTGTAGGGGCAGGTGTAGCACTTCCTGAGGTTGCGGGGAAAGGAGGTGTAGGGGCAGGTGTAGCACTTCCTGAGGTTGCGGGGAAAAGTGCCGGGTGTGGTGGGGCTGGTGGGGATGCACCTGCACATCTGCTAACGTGGTATACTGTATCTGCTGTTCCCAATGTGGCCTCCTCTACATCGGGGAAACCAAGCGGAGGCTTGGGAACCGCTTTGCGGAACACCTACGCATGGGTCGCAACAAACAACTACACCTCCCAGTTACGAACCATTTCAACTCCCTCTCCCACTCCTCAGACGACATGTCCATCCTGGGCCTCCTGCATTGCCACAACGATGCCACCCGAAGGTTGCAGGAACAGCACCTCATATTTTGCTTGGGAACCCTGCAGCCCAATGATATCAATGTGGACTTCACAAGCTTCAAAATCTCCCCTCTCCCAACCGCATCCCAAAACCACCCCAGCTTGTCCCCGCCTCCCTAACCTGTCCTTCCTCCCACCTATCCCCTCCTCCCACCTCAAGCCCCACCCCCATCTCCTACCTACCAGCCTCATCTGCCCCCTTGACCTGTCCGTCTTCCCTGGACTGACCAACCCCCATCCTAACTCCCTACCTACACTCACCTTTACTGGCTCCATCCCCGCCTCTTTGACCTGTCTGTTTCCTCTCCACCTATCTTCTCCTTTATCCATCTTCTATCTGCCTCCCCCTCTCTCCCTATTTATTTCAGAATCCCCTTCCCCTCCCCCATTTCTGAAGAAGGGTCTAGACCCGAAATGTCAGCTTTCCTGCTCCTCTGATGCTGCTTGGCCTGTTGTGTTCATCCAGCTCTACACCTTGTTATCTCAGATTCTCCAGCATCTGCAGTTCCTACTATCTCTGACCCAGGTTCAAGCCCTGCCTACTCCAGACATGTGTAATAACACCTCTGAACATGTTGATTAGGCAATAGCTAGAATGCCAAATGAAAAATTTTGGCTTGGGCATCTGAGGAGGAAAGTTTACCTTTGCCCTGGGCCAACATCGCGAGCTCAGTCAAGTATAAACCATCACAAGAAGAAAATTGTAAGAAACCTGGTGGACCATGAGAAGTCATCAAATTCTATCCTTTACTTTCAGATCCTTGGTGAACCAGGGTGAATTGCCATTTACTGTCTTTTAAAAATCTCTGTTCAGACTGGTGTCTTTTGTGTTGTGTGAGTACCTTGTTTTTGGGATTAAGGGAAATCGTTCTAATTCCAAATTATACCTCAGTTGTTAATCTGTTTTGCCAATCATTATAAGAATAAGTTTTGATCCATACTCAGGTTTGAGCTGATTAACAGAACCAGGTGAAAATCTGTACGGGACCAAGTTAGAGGCCCAGACTAACCACACAGATACCTGTCGCCTGTGGTAAGGCCATCACTACATAACAGGATACAAAATGAAGCAGAACAAAGTAGTGAACAAGAACACACCCCTCCCTGATGTGCTTCCTGCTTTCTAAGCTTGGTTTGAGCAAAATGCCAGTGGCGTGGTGTCACCTCCCCCGGGCACACCTGTTCCCTCTGTCACTGCTGCAGATGTCAGATCTGTCTTCCTGGGACTAAACCCCCAGGAAAACAACTGGCCCAGACAGAGTCCCCGACCGTGCACTCAGATCCTGTGCGGACAAGCTGGTGGAGGTATTCGCTGACATCTACAACTTCTCCTTGCTACAATCTGAAGTCCCCACCTGCTCTAAGAAGACCACCATCATCCCAGTACCAAAGAAAACACATGCAATGTGCCTCAACGTCTTCCGCCCAGTGGCTCTGGCCTCCATAATCATGAAGTGCTTTGAGAGGCTGGCCATGGCCCACATCAACTTTAGCCTCCCAGCCTGCCTCAATCCCCTGCAATTTGCCTACTGGTGAAACAGGTCCACAGCAGACGCCATTTCCCCAGCTCTACATTCATTGCTGGAACATCTGGATAACAAGGACACCTACGTCAGGCTCCTACTCATCAACTACAGCTCCACCTTCAACACCATAATCCCTACCAGACTAATCTCAAAAATTCTGAGACTAGATCTCAGCTCTGCCCTCTGCAACTGGATCGTCAGCTTCCTGACCCACAGACTGCAATCAGTGAAGATAGACAATTGCACCTCCTCCACAATTATCCTCAACACTGATGTACCGTCAGAATGCACTCTCAACCCCCTACTGTACACCCTGTACACCCACAACTATACAGCCAACTTCCACATGAGCACCATCCACAAGTTTACCTGACGGCACTACTGTGGTAGGCTGAACATCAAACAATGATGAGTCAGAAAACAGGATATAAGTAGACTGCTTGGTGGTGTGGTGCAATGATAACAACCTCTCTCTCAATGTCAGCAAATCAAAAGAACTGATCATTGTCTTCAGAAAGAAAGGAGGAAGACACACCCTTATCCATATCAACGAAGCTGAGATGGAGAGGGTCGAGAATGTCAAGTTCCTAGGAGTGACGATAACCAACAATCTGTCCTGGATCTCCCATGTAGATGTGATGCCTCTTCTTCCTCAGACAGCTTAGGAAGTTCAATGTATCCATAAGGATCCTGACCAACTTTTACAGATGCACCATAGAAAGCACTCTATCCGGGTACATAATGTCCTGGTATGGCAGCAGCTCTGCCCAGGACCGTAAGAAAGTACAGAAAATTGTGTACACAGCCCAGACCATCATGGAAACCAACGTGCTATCCATAGACTCCAATTACACTTCGCATTGCCACGGTAAAGCAGCCAACTTCATCAAAGGCCCCTCCAATCCCAGTAATGCTCTTTTCCAACCTCTTCCATCAGGCAGAAGATACAGAAGCCTGAACACATGCACCAACAGGTTCAAGAACAGCTTCTTCCCTGCCATTATTAGACTGCTGAATGGACCTCTCTAACTTCAAATAGCGTTGACCTTGCTAACGCTGATCTTGCTTTGCGCACCTCCTGTGCAGCTGTAACCTTGTATGCCTCACTCTAAGCACCCCATGATCTGTATGTCCTTGTTTGATGTGATCTGCCTGTACTGCTTGCAAAGTAAAACTTTTCACTGTACTTAGGTACATGTGATTGCAATAAATCAATTCAAATCAAATATCTTTTATTCTGGATAAGTGTGCAAAGGGAATCAACTGGCTAATTTGGTGACTGAAACAACATTTATACTAATGATGTGACTGGTGGAACAATGGGGCCTGACTACCAGCACAACTTTTCCCACCACAGTCGTAACAATTCACAGCATATATTTTTCATTTTAAATTGAAGAATATTACTCTGCATGTCAAATATTCAGACATAGCATTAAGGTCCCAGTCTAAAGATAGTTGAAACTGCTACAGTTTGGGAGTTGCACAATGATAACTGCCTGCAAGCTTAATGTGGCAAAACAGAGAAACTGGCAACTTAAAATCCCAGAGAAAACTACAGCAGCAAACAATAGTCCCAGGACTACCTATTACATGTTTTCATATTTACCTCACAAACTGCAGCTGGAATTTATTTTGGGAGCTGTACATGCAGTGTAAGATCTGAATTTGAAGAATACCACTGCCAATTTTGTACACCAACAGGCAGAGTGCACATCTGTGCATAGTCTGCCTGTGTCAAAATGCATCTGTGGGATTTGGGCATCAGCGGCTAACACCTATCTAGCAGACATTTCAAAATACAGATACAAACTAGACTAGGTAAGGAAAGCTGATTTCCTCCCAAGGGACATTAGTGAACCAGGTCAGTTTTTACAACAATCAGCAGTGATTACATGGTCACCATTAGGTCAGCTCTTAATTCCAGATTTTTAATCGAATTCAATTTACGTCCATCTCCCATGTTGGGATGTCCCCAAACCATTAGACTGGGGTTTTGGATTACTAGTCCAGTGACATTGCTACTGTGCCACCACTCCCCCTGTTGGTACCAGGCTTTCAGTGGCTTAAGAGAGATCAGTGAAAGTGACTCAGAAAATAACCACAGCCAATGTTTTATAGCTATTACTATAAAGTCAGGAGGTGCTATCCTGTGCTAGCTCCAACATCATCAAAAAATGACTATAACTGCAAAAGGTTAAATTAATACCTCTGAAGGATGTTGATCTTAAATTGTCCCAGTTTACAGAATACATAGTTTCAACTACACAATAAAAAGTAGACTGAGGTTTGCTGCAAAAACCATATGACCCTACATATTATGGCATCAGTAATAGCCTGTTTATTCAACAGGGCTGTTAAATGATTCTGTTTATGGAAATCCAAGCGCTTCTGAGTATATCATTTCAATATTAATTTTAAATTAGTTTCCATCAGTTTCAGATGGTCTTACTGTGATCGTTGTCAAGCAGGATGACATTTGTCAGTGCAGATTGATGGCTGTGATGCTGTTGAAAATAAGCTCTCAGCTCCTTATAAAAGAATCATTATTTAAACTTTTCAAAGTGCCTTATAAATAAACATAATTAGCTGCATTTTATGGTAAACACCATAGCAAGGGCACATGCTGTTTAATGCACATCATATTCTATTTTCAAATGGTAAATCAAGTAATCCAGTTTAAATTAAGTTAGAAGTTAAAAGAATGAAAATAAACAAAGTGAAGGAAATAAAAATAATTCTTATTTTCTAATGGAGCAATTTGCCTTTCCACAAAGGCAAACAGGGTCAGTGTTCAGCATCGATTATGAAATTAGTATACTGTTAGAAACTCTATTTGAATCCAAATAACTATGTGCAACTTTTTCAAGATCTTCTACATTGAGATCAACAACATAAGAGCAAAGGTCCTTAACAATAAAGTGACGGATATGAATTAGTTAATGATGAGCTAAGCTGAAATTCCCCCTGCTCTAATATTTAATAGCCACTGGGTGAAGGATCAGGCAGTTGGGTCAGTTCATGTGGGCAGCAGTTAGGCAGAGTCTCCTCATGTAGTTACTTGTATCTTACCAACCTCTTGTTAGTAATTATTAACATGCCTTACAATAAATGTAACCTGTATATAGTGCTAAGAAGTAATAGTCTATCATCTGTTATCAGAGACGAGAGTATCTTCTGTTGAGGCCCAGTCATGGTCCATCCTCCACCACAAACTACAGAAGAGCCCCTGACACTACCATAGGAGGGAGGATCGGTGGCCACACTCCACCCCAACCACCAGTGGTTGGTACATGGCATCACATTGTATTTAACAAGGTCACAACAATCACTTTCTCAACACTGTTATACAATTCAAATGATTTCCCATTGGCTACAGTCTGGGCGAAAGCATAACTGTGTACTATCTGGGGAAACATATAATCACTGACAGCAAAATCTGGATTTCCACATTAAACTGTTTATGAATGTACTTCAGAAGTTTCAATGGAGTAACACTAATGAACACTAACAGGTTTTTCAGTCCCACTACTAAGTCCAAGCCGTTGAAACAGACATGTCAATGGTGAATACACACTGTAATAAAATTACTCTCATCTCAATTATTTGAAAACTAATGTCTTGGTGATGACTGGTTGGAAGCAAAAGCGAGGGACGTAAAGGTTTTTATACAATACTGTTGCTCCACAACACAGGCCTGAAGTGTTTATGCTGTGTTAACAGAAGTGACATTCAGAAGGAAAAAGTGTCAAAATCTCACCTCTGTGCCTTATACTATCTAAGCAATTCAGGAAGTGATGGCTTTGAGAAATAGATCGTTTACATAACTACTTGTAAGTGAGTTCCAATCTTGTACTATGTCTAACCAACACTAATTTCCCATGGAACATTATCTGAGATATCATAAAATGCAATGTGAGCTAGTTTCATACGCACTCTATGTACAGCTGGTTAACTAGTGAATAGCACAACAGCAGGGGCTTCCATGGCTTATGCCAATATAAACCGTACCAAGAAACCAGTGGAATGGCCTCCTTTTCAGGTTACCGTTACCGCTACACACTTTGAAGTAATATATTCAATCCCTCAAGCCTGTTGTGTCAGTCCACAGCACATCTGTATTTCAACATCATTCACCTGCCTTTGATTCACATCCCTTGCTATCTTCACCAACAATGATCTGTCAATCTCAGCCTTGTAAATTTCAAATGAAGCAGTAACTTTTTGGTGTGGGGTTGGTTTGCCAGATTTCCACAGCTAGCTGGGAGGGAAAGCACTTCTTAATTTAAAATAGCCTGGCTCAAATCTTAACCTTAGTCTTCAAGTTTGGGCTTCTCCTACCAGAGTTAGTGGTTTCTCTGGATCTGGCCTATACATTTTCTTTCTTAATAGGACTATAATTAGATTCTCTCAATCTTCTAAACTCATATGCAGACATGAGTTATCCCTTTGAACCCAGTACTATTCTGGTGATTCTTTAGTACAACCAAAGGCCAACGTATCTTGAAGTGTGATACCCAGTATTCGCATGTGGTCTGATTATAGCTCTATACAAATTTCCTTCCTAGCATTCCAACATTCAGAGAAACTCTCTGCTCCAACTGTCTCCTCTCAACTGAGGTCCCATCCACCAGACAGAAAGCCAGTGACTACCCAGGACAGCCATTTCCAAGAGTAATAGCGGGCTGTTTAAAGGTTCCTATGCCTTTCAAGTCAAAGGTCTTGCCCACAATAGCTGTCAGATAATCAGATGGCTGGCTGCTGTCCCATCTCAGTAGTGCCAGTGGGAGGTAAGGCCACTGGTGGGTCTGTAGGAGGTTGACAGCAATGGCAATAATGGAAGCCCCAAAAGAGAGATAAGTGGGCGAGATTCACTGTAGCCTGTCAGATAGGCCCTGGTGAGTTGGTGGATGTGAGGTTGAAGGGTGGAAATCCCGATAATGGAAAGTGTGGAGGAGTAATTCAGCAGACATGACCCTTTCCACTGGTGGGAGCATCCATGGGACAAAGGGTACTTGATAAAGAGGGCTTCTCCTAACACTGAGCAGACAATGGCCGATCCAGCAACCTCTCCATGTGCCATGGGTCCCTCCTCACTACTGATGGAAGCGGGCAAGGGGAGAACATGCATGAGTCCCATTCTTCAGTTGCAGATTTTCAGTGTGTTGGGAAAACACAGCAGCTTTTTAAATAGGTCACTCAGGATCCTGATATTAAAGCCCCACCTCATTGCCAGGAGGGGAAAGGTGGGAGGAGAAGTCAAGCAGGATCGATTTTTTCTTCACAGATGCTGCCAGACCTGCTGAGCTTCCAGCAACTTCTGTTTTTGTTCCTGACTTACAGCATCCGCAGTTCTTTCGGTTTTTATACAATATCACATGTATCTGGCTTTAAATGGGGCAAAGGAGGAGTTCTGAACTTTAAAGGGCCAACATTACTGCTTGAGACTCTTTCTTCCTCGATATATTTGCAGTACATTTTAACTGTCGGCTTTGATAGCCTAGCATTTTGCTCCTAAATTCCCTCTTTGCACCTCATTACTTTCTTGGTGTTCTTGGCTATGTTTGAGTGTTCTGCTCAAGTATTCTGAGATAACAAGGTGTAGAGCTGGATGAACACAGCAGGCCAAGCA
>NC_063332.1:160863914-160941285 GCF_021869965.1 Rhincodon typus | reverse complement strand
ATCCAGCTCTACACCTTGTTATCTCAGATTCTCCAGCATCTGCAGTTCCTACTATCTCTGCTCAAGTGTTCTGTTCTTCCTCAACCTCATTTATTGATCATAGTTGCTTAATGCGCAAGTGCAGACTCTGCCTTTTAGAAGTACATTTAGGATATGTGTATAGTTTAATACTATACTTGCTCATAATGCATTATGCACTGAGACTGTTCGGTAGTTGTATGTTTAGGGTATTCACTGCTGGTCAATGTGTTCCTTTAAAATTGCTGGAGGAGCTGCCTGCTCAATGTGTGCAGTTTTCAAACAAGAATACAACTCCATCTGTTTTTGTCTTTAGTTACTTGAAAGAAATATTCCCTCTTTATTCCCAGTTTATTTTTCTTCCCTTTGAAATTGGCCTTACATAAATATAAATGTGTGATTCACATCTCTTCCCTCACCCCCTCAAACCTAATTTCAACCTTATCACATGGGTTACTATTCGCAAAACATCTTGCCAGATTGCAAATTCATTCTGGGTCATCATCACTAAATCTGGCACAGCCTATTCCCTTGTCAATTCTAAGAAGTGTATTTTCATCCAAAGATTACTTAAGTACAAAAGAAGGACATGCATTTGTGAACCGAAGCTGTGCTTTGAACAAAAGAACTGTTGCAGCACCTCAGTTGATGAATGCCTTTGCACCTTCGCTGAAGCAGTATTAAACAGCCGTTGTTCTTTCTGCTAAAGCTTTTCTCAGTGGAATTATTTTCAGTCACAAGCGGCGTTCTGTGTTGTCTCAGGTCAGCTGCAGTGCTGGGGAAAATGATGAGTCCACCCATCAATTCATCAATAAATGCTGGCCTCGCCTGTACGACCCATATTCCATGAACTAATAGCAAAAAAAAATTCCTCATTCTGCTGAGCCATAACTCAGGCCTCTGTAAGTGCTCAGGGAAGGAAAGTGTGGATTAGAGAAATATAGACAACTATGTACTAAATGCACTCACATCCCTAAATTAGCTGATCCAGCACAGACCAAGCCTCAAACCTTGGTATGCCTGTCTATACAGTTTAAAATAAAATTAGCTGATGCTCACAATGCAAACGGACAGTTATTTTCCTAATCAACCTGTTCAAAGATGTTATTAGACATCTTTAGAGTAGGTCGGACTTGAACCTGGCTATCATTGTAGGGATACAATGCAATCAGACAGAAAGAACATATAAATGCACTACACCCGTTTCAACTTAACAAACTGGATGGCAATTATGCACTTGTTCATTTCTCCGGTGATAACTTGACTAATCAGAGTCATTTAACATTTAAACAAAGAGGCTTGGCCATTAGCTATCAATCACCATTAACTGGGGAATTCTCCAATGGCAACACCGTTACTAATCAACACTGCCACCCCTTGGCAACCAATCAGCACTCTCCTCTCATATGGTGTTTTCCCTGCGCTTTGGTCAATTCGGTCTATTGCCCTGATTAGTACAAAATGAAAAGTTTCAACAAAATGTGCCTTTTTTCAGAAATAGTCAACTTCAAATATCATTGAACAGCTAAAAAGATAGAAATCTGCAAAATGGGAGTGGCTCAGCATTAACCTTCAATTGAGGAATTTGTGCATAATCGTTTGTTAAAACAAGTTGTGCTTCAGGTTGGTAGTTCTATCTGTATTAGTACAAAGTGTAGACACTTTGTGATTTTATTGTATGCCACAGGTACAGGCTTATCTTGTAAAACAGAGGCAACAAAGACTGTACAGATTGAGGGGAAAACCAAATTTCAAGTCATTCCTTAGCACAAATCACATTTCAAGTCCACTGTCAATCCCTGTGCATGATGCAGCATTTTTGCAAAAACAATTCCATTTGAGACCCACTGACCTGGTCATTGTTGCCCTGTGTGTGCTGGGGTAGTTGGCACAATGTTGTAATCCTCTCTGGGCTGTTCTTCCTGTAGCCAGCAGTCGGTTTGTTCCTAGTTGTGTGCAGGTGAAGGATACTGTTGGTCTCTTCCACAAACCGGGCTGGAACCAGCCCCAATTCCCCATTCACTTCAGCAACATACATTCCATGCCTGTCTGGGTCCCCACTGACAAGCACTACATCCCCAACAGAAAGAGGCAGCTAGCATGGAGAATGTAAACACATTAGTGTGGGTCTTATAATAAAGGTTACAGCTATCTCAATTCAAATATATTCCATCCTTCAGCATTAATCTTAGGACATCAAAGATATGTAGTACCATCCACTGCCTTCTTTTGAAGGAATAACGCCCTTTAATGATTCCTGAATGGTTGTCTCTACCATTCATGATAAAAAAAATAACCTCCAGTCTCAGAATAGCAATGCAATGTGGAGTCTAGCTGTGGAATTGCGCGCTGCAAAGTGAATAGTTCATATAGGCTTCTAAACATTGAATATAGGATTTTCAAAAATTAGATTGGAAATTTATTTTTCCTGACTCCGATCCCGTGAAAGGTCACTTTGTGCTGGTAATGTTGACTCTGTGTGAGAGAGAGCAAGAGAGCAAAACATGTGCCATTAAATCAGCCATCCATTAAACATCTCTCCCTATTTCTGATCAGGTTACTGCCTATTTACACAATTGCCCAAAGTCAAAATTACCTCCAGTGGGTCATTAATAAGTCATAAGTTCTCATAATTGTGGACCTTCATTTATTCAAAGCAAGGCTTTAAGGAGAGAGTGCGGGCAGAGTAGGATTAATGAGTGGAGTGTTGTTGTGAATGACGAGCTGAGCTGTGTGCAGATCTGGACTTTCAGCACTAGCCCAACTTGCTGTAGATAATGGATGAGCTTCCTTGATACATGGGCATTCAGAAACTGAGGGTAAACCTGAACAACGCAGCTATGGCAAGATTTGTGGCAGAACTGGGCACAAAATCTGAGGAGGTCTTTGGTGATGTTGCGGGCATCCCACTCTGCCTTTTATGCATCTGCCAAGCAGTGAGGTGAGTATCTCACTAGGGGCAGCAACAAGTTGGCAATTGAGGGGAGGTTACAGCTTGTTGAATGCCTGTTTATTATTGGCAAAACTTGCCTCATGAAGATTCAGCTTCCCATCTTAACAAACAAGCTAGATGTCAAGAATTTATGACAGGGGAGGGTCAGAGCAGGCACTTGGTGACTTCAGCTCACAAACACAGCAAGATAAAGGCACCAAGGTCATGGGGCACCGGCCACATGCAACTGATGTCCATGGTCACTGGCATCAGACATGTGCCAGCCTCAAAGAACCCTCGTGGTACATCCCTGATCCACTAACAGTATTCTTCTGCACTTCGACGCTGCTCCTTTGCACTGCACACTGATAACTATCACTGTAATGCTACTGCAAGGACAGAGTGCCATCGGAGCCATGTGCCCATCTCATGGACTGAGCCAGGCCAAATAGATGGCGTGTGAAGTACCTGAAAGAAGACGATAGCACTTACACTGCCAGAGTGGGGAAAGTCACTGACCATCTCCCTCCCTTGCTGGGCATTCCCCAGATGGTTGAAACTGAACTAACCTGGATGGCAAGCTCAGAACAAACTGGCATGGTCTAGTATCGTGGCCTCCACTAGTGGTCCTTAGGGAAGAGGACCTCCTGGCTCTGAGCCACCCCAATCCAGAAGGACCTTCAGGTCTTTGCCCACAAAGCAGTGCACCAATTTGCCGCTGACTGGCACACCCAGGGCAAATGTCAGAGCAGCTCCGGACTGACAGTATTTGTCTGGGTGCACAACGGGCTTTACAAGATGGTGATCTCTCAGCAGATATCTGGTGAGAGACAAGTTGTCTGGAAATGGAGCCTGGTAAAATGGATATGGAATCAGGTGAGAATGGCATGACAGGAGTGCGATAGATAGTTAATGAGATGAGTTTGGTAAGATACAGCAAGAAATCCCCCCAAAAAACTTGATGCAACTCACACAGCCAAAATGTTGGCAGAAGATTCAGCCCCGAAGTTCACGTTAGAAAAAAGTGAAGTAGCACCAACATTTTAGTCTCACTGTGTTAATTAAAAGATGGCTTCTGTTTTCTCCATTCTTAAACATTACTAAAAGGCTACAAGTTGAAGATTTTCATCTTGTACTCATGAAAACTAGGATGCAAAATCAGTCAGCATTCTGTTCTCATTCTGTATAAAATGAAACATCTCTTCTATTGAGTCTGTTTTGTGTGTTCTAGCTCTGCTTAGTGCAAAATGAAAAGCTTAACTTCTAGTCTCTTATTAGAAATGTATAAGTTCTTTATTACCAAACATTCATTTCTCTATCTTTCAAATATAAAAACTTTTAACCAGAAGCTGTAATAATATGCTGAGTTGAATAGGGACAGATTATCAGAGGTCAGAAACCGAATTCTGGCTATATCAGCCAAATACAGGCAAAGCTAAAAAATGTAATTTGTTTTCGAGCAATGTCAGATCAAAAAAGGATGAACAGCTTAATCTTATCAAGGAAGGTTGAACAGGTTAGGCCATTTGAATTTTTAAAAATGTGATCTTATTGAAACATATGATTTTTAAGAAACATAAGGTGATTAGATAGGGTGGACCAGGAGAATGTTTCCTGTTGTGGGAGAGAGGGAAACCTGGTAACAGAGTTAATGTAATCTTATCAATCCCAAGGAGGTGACTGCAGAAGCTCTTAAACATTAATTTCATGTGTAGATTGATAGTCTACACCATTGATTGCCAGTCTATCAGGAATTTCTCATAAAGAAATGTCATAGATTTATTACCTCAAGACTCTGATCACTGATGCAGTTCAGCAAATGAACAAGGGGCTCAGTTAGCTGAGTTGGCCAGCAATGCAGCGGGATGCCATAGGTGTGGATTCAGTTCCTGCACCAGCTGAGGTTACCGTGAAGGTCCTGCCTTCAACAACCTTACCCCTCATCTGAAGAGTGGTGACCCTCAAATTAAACTCACCACCAGTCCCTTCCCCCACTCCCTCCCTCTCTCTTCCTCGCTCTCTCTCACACGCTCTTTCTCTCGCTCTCTTTCTCATGAGACAGCAACCTCATCGTCCTCTGGTACCATGGTATTGTCACTGGACTAGTAACTTCGAGCACATGTACGAATCCCAACGCGACAGCTGGTGGAATTTCAATCCTATTATCAATGGGCCAGAGCGGTGCTGCATGACTCCAAATAAAATGAACTTAACTCGGCTGCCATTGGTACTGATTCATAACAATACACTGGATAACCTTTGCTTGTTTGGTTAAGAAATTGTCTGGTTATTGGCTTGCTAGTTCACTGCAAGGTACAGCATTTATACAAGTCAACTTGCAGGATGGCATGATGGCTCAGTGGTTAGCATTGCTGCTTCACAGTGCCAGCAACCCAGATTCAACCCTCTAAGCCATCTATGTTTAGAGGGGATTAGATCCGGGGCAGTTGGTAGAATAGTTAAGAATGCACGCAGGATGCTTGCCTCTATTAGTCATGGCATAGATTATCAAAGCAGGGAGGTCATGTTGGAGCTGTACACAATTTTGGTTAAGCCATAGCTGGAGTACTGTGTGCAGTTCGGCTCATCACGCCATAGGAAGGATGTGATTGCACTGGAGGGGGTGCAAAGGAGATTCACCAGGATGATGCCTGGGATTTCAGCAACGAAGAGAGGGTGGATAAGCTCGGGTTGTTTTCTTTGGAGCAGAGAATGTTGGGGATGGACCTGACAGAGATGTATAATATAATAAGGGGCATAGACGAGGTGAATGGAACGCAGCTGTTCCCCTTAGTCAAAAGGTCAACAAAAAGGAGGCACAATTGAAAGGCAGTAAGTTTACAGGGGACTTGATGAAAACCTTTTCCACGCAGAGGACGGTGGGGATCTGGAATTCACTGCCCGGGAGGGTAATGGAGGCAGAAAACCTTACAAAAAAATACTTGGATAAGCACTTGAAATGTCATAACATTCAAGGTTATGGCCCTAGTGTCGGTAGTGGTATATCTTTGGCAGCACATACACAATAGGCTGAAGGGCCTCTTTTGCACGATATGGTTCTATGACACCAACATGATGCTGGCAGGAGAAAAACATTGCTGCTTCCCGGCTGAAGGGAGATGGCATAAAGTGAAAGGCCTCATGCTTATGGAGGAGTGAGCAAGATAAAGAGCAAAGAAATCCAATCCCAAAGTGGCAATTACTTACCACTGGCAGCACCGTGTGTGGCATGTTCGAATAAGGGCGATAATCCGCAATGGCTACGTGTGGTCTGTAAGTTAAAGCTGCACTGGAATCCAGTAAAGCTTGTCTTTCATGAAACAGAGAGCTCGGAAACCAATGATTCAAGCCTAAAATTACGAAATAATTCAAAATTAAACACAAACTCAAGGGTTTTCTTCTTTTTATTTGAATTTTCTGTTAAAGATTTTACTGGAATTAGCATGGTATTAAGTTTCAGAATAAATAAGATACATTTATTTGTATTTTTTTTTTCTTTTGGCATTGAATAACATTGCTTTCACTTTTAAAACAAGTAAGTTATTATATTTCATGTGAACCAGTCTTTCAGTGGGAGAGACCGTGAGGAATCACATTGGGAGGTCTCTGGTGCCTCCTGGTGGCAGCCAAATGGAATATTGTGGCAACCTGAGAGTTGGTCATTAGCCCATTTAATAAACAGGTGTTGGACAGGAAATAGACAAGGAGATTAAAGATCAAATTGCGAACATCTTACTAATGTACATACCGATAAATAAACTTTTCAAAAAGGTCTATGTTTTGGATGTACACCTAGTGTAATGATATACAAGTTAAAAACATTTCTTTTGGAATGGCCGACAAGACCTGAAGGTATTGATAATGCAAGCAGAAGGGAACTGAACACCTGTCTGCACCATCCTAACTGGAATTAGTACAAAATGTCAAATATCAAGTAACTTTTAGGAATAATTTGGTACTTTTGGATATTACAACACATACACGTGTGCAAAATAGTGAAATTTCATTCTGATCAATATTTTTTGCTGGATCTGTCACTGAATACTTCTGGTCATTTTGAATTTCTGTTGCATATCAACGTCTTTACTTCTGCTCATGCAAATATCATATTAGGAAATGGAGTCTGATATATAAGTTTCAATCACAGTTTATACAGTGGGCTGGTTAGATCCATTACCTCAATGGCTAGTGTGTGGTTCAGAGTAATGCCAATGGCACAGGTTCAATTGCTGTTCTGGGTGAGACAGACTTGGGACCTGCCTCTTTGTTTGTCCCATGCTTGTTATGGTGTGGTGCTTCTCAAACTATATAACCAATTAGCTCTCTTTCTAGCAGACAGAGATATCTCTGATCCCTGTCTCTGATGACTAATCACTTACCAGCGCATCATGCAAAAATATAGCATTCAATTAATGAGTCAAAATGAATCAATGTGATCTCTACTCCAATTTTCTCCCTTTACTCCAGGTCTCCTATTGATGGTAGCTTGTATTAAGGTACAAGTCCTAACCTCCATGACATCACCTTCTGTGTGAGCCTAGAAAGCGGGTGTTACTGTGATATTCAGCTGCCTATTACACCAGAGATGAACATTCACACACATGTACTTTCTAGCAAAGATCACTGGACAGTCACCAAAAGCACAGATCACGACTGATCTTTCTCATGAGAACATGGGGATGAGAAGTTAAGAAAAGAATCCTCCACAGAGGGAAGTAAATACAGCTCCCCGAACACAACCTTTGGCACAAACTGTGGTTTGTGGTACCCGAAACTTCCCTGCCCTGTCCCGCCCAGTATCACGGTAAGTAATGGGAGTGTGAGATAACATTTTTTATTAGGGTAATAATACCTCTTTCTAGTGTTGAAATATTTTAGACTCCATTAAATGTTTTGGAAAAGCAAGTTTCTGTTTAACTAATTAAATATATAGATATTTGCTGCTTTTTCTGATGGAAAAAAATCAGCACAAGTGCAGCAGTAAGTGTCACCATGAGCTTCTGAAGCAATGAATCTAGAATATACATCTTAATTGCTTTAGACCATTCAGAGTATAGTGTGCATCCCATTTCAATTATACTAATGTCATGTTGTTTATCTTTTTCGCGAGTAACTCATAATATCAGTGTGACAACATACTTAGTGTGGAAAGGTACAGTGTACTGCATCTGTGAGGGTGATTCCCGATCTTTAAGAATCATTCCTGGAGATGGCCATTTGCGGGGCTGCACCTCAAGAGACTGAAGTTTTGGGGCATTAACGATCTGTAATGCTCTCACACGCCTATGCATGGGTGACTCCATAGAGGTCAGGCAGCCAGTCTTTAGGATTGAGAAATCGTAAATAATATGGTAATAACTACAGTAGGTAGAATAGTAACTAAAGTGGTTGGGGGGGAGGAAAATATTGATAAATTACAGCAGCACCGAAAACTTTTGAGATTTGTGCAAATTCCAATGATTTTCTCTGTATAGTTATGAGTGTGTGGCTGAGTCACTATCAACAGAGGAGATGATCTTTATCTAATGTCACTGTCAACCCTTTACTGACCTTGTTCTTGCTGAGGAGTTCCAGCAGGGACTGAATTAGTGTTCATGTTCCCCTAAAACAAAGGACCACAATCGAGTTATTTTAGAAGTGAAATTGCCATTTGGAGCAAGTTCCTGGGAGCTACTGTTTCAAACATGTGTCTTTTTAACTATCCAAATCCAACCCAAATTGACAGGATGCAACTATCAGGAAAGACAGAGCAGGATGTTATTCTTTTCCCCAAAAATGAGAGGTGAACCGAGGTTCAATGGGATTGATGTGGAGAAACGGTCTCAGGGTGTGTAGGGTACAGGTGGGCGTTTTGGGTCAGTGCTGGTGTGGTGGATATAAAATTAACCCTAACAGATTGAATAAAATGTTTAAGAGGCATTTGTTAACAGTGAGCAACAACTCACTGCCACATGGAACAGATATTATTGCTGCATTAAAGGGGGAGCTTGTATAAGACAAGGTCTTTTCCCCAGGGTAGGGGAGTCCAAAACTAGAGGACATAGGTTTATGGTGAGAGGGGAAAGATTTAAAAGGGACCTAAGGGGCAACTTTTTCACGCAGAGGGTGGTGCGTGTATGGAATGAGCTGCCAGAGGAAGTGCTAGAGGCTGGTACAATTACAACACATGAATAGGAAGAGTTTATAGGGATTTGGGCCAAATGCTGGCAAATCGGACTGGATTAATTTAGGATATCCGGTCGGCATGGATGAGTTGGGCCGAAGGGTCTGTTTCCGCACTGTCCAGATTTTTGGTTACCAGTGGAGTGGGCTCTTGGGAATGGTGTAAAAGGCATTTATAAAGATATACAATCAGCCATGACCATGTAGAATGGCGGGGCAGGCTCAATGGATTGAATGGCCTACTCCTGTTCCAATGTTTCTATATTTCAGTGAAAGTAAGGTCCTCAAAAACATTAGCCATGTTAAGGTCGACTCCTCAGCCTTTTTCCAAAATTGGGTCTCGAAAATTTGGATTTTACACAAGTACATACAGTAACTGACTATACAGCACTTTGGAATGCCTTGAGATTATGAAAGGCAGTGCATAAAATTCAAGCATTTTGTCAGTCACCTTACTTAAACAGAATGACCCTTTGCAGTCAATCCTCTAATCACAGTTCTGAAGTTGCTTCTCTACACAGCTTACTTCAGCCTCAATGCCTGTGAATTACTCTGTCTCTAAAGGTTAGGTTGACATTTTGGCGTATGATATTCTGTTGTTTTGTCCAACTGTTCACTTTGAACAGGCAGAGTCTTTGTTTAACAGCGCATCCAAGAAGGAGCGAGAAGCTGCAAGACAATGGGAGAAACAGAGAGAGAGGGAGAGATACAGATAGAGATTGATTGTGGTGAGGGAAGGGAGAGTCAGAGAGAGAATAGGAAGAAAGATAAAAAAAAAGCAAAGGTGAGGCCTTAAGGAAGAAAGAAAACTGATTCTAGACCAAGAGAAGGAGCACTGGGGACTGGGGAGGAAGAGCTGGAGTTTGGAACTGATCTGTTTAGGAACTGCAAGTTATATTTAATCAGGAAAAATAAATGCAGGAGCTGGAATCTGTGATCTAAAATGATTGAGTTGGAAAACAGTTACAGGATGCTCTTCTGCACTGAGACAAGGTCAAATTACTGACCCTTTTCATTAGCTAATGATTGTCTTCTCACTTGTACCAGAGGTCCCCTTCACTGATTAGCAGGACTCACTTCTCTTGATCAAAATCTAATTCACAATGTTTAGCAAGTGAACAGTTTAATTTACAGAGGGCAAAGATGTCCCATGCAGTGAGGGGTTCTGCTGGTTTTGAAAACGTCTTCAAAACTGAACACAAGTCTGATTCAGCTGCCATTTATGGCAGTCCTGCATTTCCTGCAGATACATCAAGGGGTGCATACATCACCAGTCTGTTCTGAGTTCATCTGAATGATTAACAATGTGATTCGGATTCTGACTAAATGTGCCCGGTGAAGAGGTGTTCCATTTATTTCCGATGACTTTTGACAGATTGCCAATGTTGCATCCATCTTCAAAACACGCAGATGACAAACTAGTGTGTCAGGATGTGTGATTTAGAATCCCTTCATTTTACTGTTAGGCTCCCCTGCGTAATGCAAACCATCACTTCTATGTCACATTTTGAAATGCACAGCCACAAGCTATTGAGTCGAAAACAATTACTCATCCAATCTCCATTCCACAGCTTTCCCCTCACCTCCCCCCACCCAAAAATAAAACCATCAGACCTTCCCATGTCTGAGCAACATCATTCAAAATCTGCAATGTGGAAACCACAGTATAGTTCCAGGTCAATGGGTTGAAGGTTAGCCCTGGTATTAGCCTGAATCAAAAGGAACTATCTCATGCTACAAGTATACACAGTATTGGCCTTTCTGCTGTTGCCACATTTGCAATTGACATTCATTTATAGCAAATGGTTTACAGAATTTAAATACCATTGCCAATATTACCTGACAGCAATTTGCTCCAAATGATGAACAGATATCAGTTTATTGGTAAAGTCCATTATAATGTAGCCATAAAGTGTGTGATTAAATCACACTAACCTATGGACCTGTAACATTAAAGAAACGCTAGTGCAAAATAACTGCAGCCAAATGAATTCAGGATGCACTCCTCGCTAATGAGGCTGCTAAAATATTACTTAGTACCATTCATCTGTTAATGACAACTTTGCACAGCACCTTCAATATGGTAAAATGTCCCAGGTTGCCTTATGGGAGCATTATCAGACAAAGTTCGACACAAACTGAAGATAAATTGGATTTTAAACTTACCTGCTGGTTGCCTAATGACAGAAAGGTGCGTGTATACTCCAGGATCGCAGTGTCATTCAGCATATCCTCAGCCTCTTCAATCAACCCCGTGTTAGTAAAGCCATGTCGGTAGAGTTCCCTCACCAGTTGTATAATCAGACTGTTCCTACGATGGCATTTCTGAATCAGGCAGGACAGTTTTGCCTATTTGAAGCACAATAAACAAAATGTTTTCAGCATTTAATGAGGGTGCTTTTCCACCCAGTTCCATGAGTAAACAAAGAACAATGGGGGGAATGGGAGAAGAGATCAAAATATTGGGAGAACATACTCACGAGGAAAAGCACTGAAAATAAACATTGAAACAATTTACTATCTCTGTATTTGAACCTAGCAAATTGGATAGCAGGATAAAACTCCTCAGAAATATAAATTACTTTTTAAGCTTAAGTCACCTTTAGTGGAGCTATCAGCAATTCAGCCTCTGTTTTCTTTCTTCCCAATTCTTCAAACTGAAATGGAACAAACACTGTCTTAAAGCAATAAATTTTGATTTATTTGCAACATTTCTACAGTGTTCCTGTTCTCCAGATATACAGCTGTAGGTATTGTAAACGAACAATGAGACAACCATGAATTCTGTCCAGAATCGAGAGAGAGAAAAGAGATTGCAGAGGAATGACTTCTGAGGAAATTTTAGAAAGCAAGAGATGGGGGAGGGAGAAGGATTTAACATGAAGATAAGTATATAAAGAGGCATTCAATAGAACTTTGTATATGTTGGTATTTCTGGAAAGTAGGGAGAGTAGTCATTAGGAATTGGGACAAGAAGAAGCTTCTTCACTCAAAGGGTTGTAAATCTTGGAAATTCTCTCTCCCAAAAGGTCATGGTACTCCATCATTCAATACATTTGAAGCTGGGATAGCAGATTTTTGGTCCCTCAGAGAACTGAGAGATATGGCAAATGGGCAGGAAACTGATGTTGAAGCTCAGGATCAGTCATGATCATACTGAATGGCAGAAAGAGCTCAATAGGTCATGTTATCGACTCCTGCTCCTATCTGTTCTGTTCTGAGGATGGTATACCAACTTGAAAAGCATTGAATAATCAAATGTGCGGGAAAAATAATTGCATGCACAAAGCTTTTAGCAACAGTAGCCTCGAGCTGGTGATGGAGAGAAGTCATGCTGCAGAGCCGGAAGGAAGCAACATATATATTGGCCGGATATTGAGGGGAATCTGCCAGCTTCTAAGACACAGAAAATGGCAGAAGGGGACCGATTGGAATATTAATTGGGAAACGCATTGTTAAGGCAGATTTTGTACTAAACCGTTGGGAAGTTACAAGCTGAAATCACTTTAGAGGGCGGCACAGTGACTCATGGTTAGCATGGCTGTCTCACAGCGCCAGGGACCTAAGTTTGATTCCAGCCTCCACAACTGTCCGTGTGGAGTTTGCACATTCTCCCAGTGTCTGCGAGTTTCCTCTGGGTGCTCCGGTTTCCTCCCACAGACCAAAGATGTGCAGCTGAGGTGGATTGGCCATGCTAAATTATCCTGTAGTGTCCAGGATGTGCAGGGTAATGGGTTAGTCATGGGAAATGCAGGGTTATGGGGATAGGGTAGAGGCGTGGTTCTAGGTGGGATGCTCTTTGGGGGGTCGGTGTGGACTCAATAGGTCGAATGGCTTGCCTCCACACTGTAGGGATTCTGTGATTCTATGCAATCAGTCATCAGTCAGCAAAGTAATTGGTAAGAACACCTCTTTGGCGTCTGTGCAAAAATTGTGATTGCCTCTGTCAAGAGGGTATTTCCAATTTTGTTACAGGTAGACCACAGCACAAAATTGACCCCTGATAATCAACTTGCATTAAATCTGCTAGAATAAGAAGGGTGAAATAAAATGCAGTACACAGCGGGTCAGATATTTGTAAAACCTGGTTATAATGTACTGGATCAGGCATTTGTCAGAAACCACAATCACAGACCTGGAGAGGGTAAATTCTAAAGTCAGAAGTTAAATCAGTTTTAATTGATTTGTGAAAAACCCGAGTTTTAAAAATACTTGAAATGCAAGATTTCCTCACATATTGCCATTTAATTGTAGTGGCTTGAATATGGACAGTCAAAAATCGCAGGTCTGTGATTGACAACATTAAATGATTCAACTTACTGCAGCTACCTCTTTTTTCATCACGCTGCACCTTGCTTTGAGATTATCCATATTTCTGTTGCGTTCGTTTAAAGCAGTAAGTTGATCTTTCAGTTGGAAGTTCTCTCTTCTTAGAGCCAGTTCAACATCAGACTGTAAAGCAATTGCACACTCTGTATCAGACTCAGTGATTACTGGACAACTTAACAATTTCTGTTCGGGGAAGGATTCTCCAAAAACATTGTGCTACTAGTCCTTACCAAGGAAAGGCGAGAATCATTCAAATTGATGCAAATATATGCAAATATTCTGTCAGACGGCCCAGCTTCTTCCAGTTGAGCCAACAGGTTTTCTCTCCACAGATCCTATCAGTCCTGTTGAGTTTTCCCAGCAATTTCTAATTTACAGCATCCGCAGTTCTTTGTTTTTTTTTGTTTAGGCTTTGTGTGGAATGACTACACTTGCATCCATTCTTTGGGATATAATCAAGCTGGAATGACAAATCTAGCTCAACCAAAGGAACGGCAGTCACTATACATTTTTTCAAAGAAGCATGAGCATATCTGACTCAAAGATGATCCTCGCTAAAGTCCTTTTTGAATTACAAACCACAACACAACATTTTACTATTAAATTGAAAACCTCCTCTTTGCAGTCATGTATCTGCTCACAAAATCTGGTCAGCCTCAAGCATTGAGAAAAGATAAAAGTAGGCAGTTTGGGGATTGATTGAAGTCCCCTCCCCATGCTAGGTTGATTCATGGTTAAGAAAGCATTTAGCATGCTTCCTTCAATTCTCAGACCTTTGAGTATAAGAGTTGGGACGTCCTGTTGAGGTTGTACAAGATGTTAGTGAGGCCTCTTCTGGAGTACTGTGTGGAGTTCTGGTTGCCTTGTTACAGGAAGGATATTATTAAACTGGACAGGGTTCAAAAAATATTTACCAGGATGTTGCCAGGAATGGAGGGTTTGAGATATAAAAATAGTCTGGAGACACTGGCACTTTCGCCACTGGAGCCTAGGAGGTTAAGCGGTGACTTTATGGAGGTTCATAAAATCCCGAGGGGCATAGATAAAATGAATGACAAGAGTCTTTTCCCTGGAGTGGGGGAGTTCAAAACTAAGGGGCATATTTTTAAAGTGAGAGGAGAAAGATTTAAAAAGGACATGAGATGCCAATGTTTAAACAGAGAGTGGTTCATGTGTGGAATGAACTGCCAGAGAAAGTGCTAGATGCAGACACAGTTACAACATTTAAAAGACATTTAGATATGTTCATGAATAGGAGAAGTTTGGAGGGATATAGGCCAAGCACAGGCAGGCAGGACTAGCTTAGGTTGGGAACACGGACTGGTTGGACTGAAGAGTCTGTTTCCACGCTGTATGACTCTATGACTCACTGAGCAAGCTCATTAGGTGCAATCTTAAGTACAATTGAAAGATCTTGTAGCTCCCTCTCCTGGAAAAGATCATAACTGTAATGTGGTTCAGTAAAAGTCACACAAATGCAACTCAGATGTAAATGCATTTCCGATAATGTCTAAAATTGCTGCTAATTATTCAGTTTTCACTCTACAATTTATTGCATTATGCTAGAATATGCCCTGTTCATTTTTCTACACTGTGTAACCTGATTTTAGTTCGGAGATAAAATGTTCAGCTTGGAATGACAGCTTGTAAATTATTAATAACATTTGAAAGAATAGTAAATGAAGCTATGTGATTCATTAAAGAAGATTATTTTACACAGATTAAAAAAGACTGTTAATAAGCATTTGGTGTCAGAAAATATAAGCAACGTGTAATGCAGGGCCTAAACACTGTAGCTGACAAAGATAGTATTGAGAAAGTCTATTACATGTGGACTGGTGATGGAGTTAACTGGATTAATTAGTCACCTTATTGCCTCTCAAAGAGAAAGAGCTTGTTTTGGTGCTCTTTCAATTTTGCTGACAGTGTTCTGAGAAATTTTACAATTTTACAACAAAAGCTGTTGCTGATTATTTTAGTTGGCATTTCTTGACAAAGCAAAACACTTTGTCAGGAAAGGTGACAAGGAGGTGATGGCCTAGTGGTATTATATCACTGAACTCTTAATCCAATTCTGGGGACCCGGGTTCAAATCCCACCATAGTTGAATTTGATTTGAGGGCAGCACGGCGGCTCAGTGGTTAGCACTGCTGTGTCACAGTGCCAGGGACCCGGGTTCGATTCCACTCTCGGGCAACTATCTGTGTGGAGTTTGTACATTCTCCCCGTGTCTGCGTGGGTTTCCTCTGGGTGCTCCAGTTTCCTCCCACAGTCCAAAGATGTGCAGGTTAGGTGGATTGGCCACGCTAAAATGTCTGTAGTGTTCAGGGATGTGTAGATAAGGTGGGTTATAGGGGGATGGGTCTGGGTGGGATGCTCCGAGGGCAGGTGTGGACTTGTTGGGCCGAAGGACTTGTTTCCACACTGTAGGGATTCTATGATTCTACGATAAAACTATGATAAAACTTCCAAGGCAAGTTGAGTGGGGAAGGATGACTGCTAATCCAAGTCACTGCTATGAAGAACCTCCCCAAGCCTGTTTAACATGGTTCAATGGGCAAAGCTTGTGGAGCAGGAAAGCTTTGTTGTGTTCTCAAGAAGAAAATGCTGCTGAGTATGATCAGACGTTAAAGAGTTAACTCAATCCCCATCTTCTGCATTTTCTTCAGTGCATGAGGAAAGGTGATTAATATTCACTCATGACAAACAGACTGAAATACAATCAGAGCCCAATGAATTGATTTACAGCAGAGGGCACCATAACTACAGTAACTGGCATTTACAGGATGAACACCCGGGATGATCTTCCCACTCCCCCATTTCTGAAGAAGGGTCCCGACCCGAAACGTCAATTTTCCTGCTCCTCTGATGCTGCCTGGCCTGCTGTGTTCCTCCAGCTCCGCACTGTGTTATCTCTGACTCCAGCATCGGCAGTTCTTATTATCTCCCAGGGAAGAACTTCAGGGAGTTTTGTCACTGTACATAAGGATTAACAGTAATGGAAGATTAATGATATTTTTAATTGAAACCTCATTTTGCTTGACAGATGTATTTCATAAAAGAAGCTGCTTGCTTCTTAGGAAAGTGCAACCTGATGTCTGCACTAATATGACTTTATATTAAAAAAAAGGGCTTTTTTCAAAGCTGTGATCAGTTCAGTGGGGGTAAGGTGGCAAGACCGCAAAAATCTGGGCTTCATTCCTCTGCGTTTAACCTTTTGTTTACACCGATTCACTGACATCAGAGATAGGAAGTTGGGGTGTTATAATTATGCTCAAGCCTCTGGTTTGACAAAGGGAAAATCAGCTGGTATCTCCATCTCTGGATACTTTCCAACGACATCTCCTTGAAAATAGCTCGTGTACACTGAGTCACCTCAGAATTGGGGGCTGTCATGTTCCCACAGCTCAGATTGACCAGATTTACCCATGGGATTGGCTACTCAAACAACGTACAGCCAGCTGACTAATGCTAATGGATCTTTGAAAAGTGGAGATGGGACTGCAGGAACTACAAAGAGAAGATATGCAAGAAAATAGTTCAATTTAAAACAAAGGGTTCTCGTATACAACTTTACTATTAACAGCAGTCACGGTCCAACAGTAACTGTTTCACTTTCAATCAATTTGAGTTTGATTACCCATTCCATCAGATTGGTGACTATCCTAGGAAACGGCCTTAACATTGGGTCAACATGTTTGAACCACAACTCCTTTTAGCTGAGCGTGGAGTGATATTGAGCATAACAAGAAGTGCACGGTTCAACAGATCCCACTGTCTCACTCAGGGAGCACAGTTATAGGCATAAAAAATGTTTAGCACTTGTGTAATTTAAATTGTGAGAAGAGCCAGGAGTTTCCACTGGGTGGTAGGGATCTTATGAACACTCTTTGTACGAAAAGGGTTTCCAAGCTCTTCCACCTAAGGTAACAAGGGTGGAAAGGAAGGTGTGCTGGTGGTATCTTCCTACCCCCTGAGCCAGGAGGCCTGGGTTCAAGTCCCACCTGCTCCAGATGTGTGTAATAATATCTCTGAACAGGTTGGGGATTAGAAAATATCTACAATGGTGGAAGGAGGACATTACCTGCTGAGAGTTGGATTACTCTCCCTTACCTCTTTCAGGCGCCCCTGCTCTCTCACAGTTTTCCTCAACCTTTCCACCTCCGATAAAACCTCTGTTAGATCCACTTGGACCTTCTCAGCACTGGATTCTGCGGAGACAACCTCTCTGTGCCACTTCTGAGCCTGGATTCAAAGGGACACGAAACACAGATCATAATAACTGTGTTCTATGGAATATGTGGCAATATGTTTCCTTTCTTTACATCTTATATTTCGCTGTCGTCAATCTGTACGTCTGGGCTAATGAAACAGAAAGCAAATAAATACAAGTCTCTCCCTTCTCTTGGGTGTCAATGTTTGGAAAGTTTACATTGCAGATGATCAGGCCAGGAAGACAAATTGACTATGATCCAATCTGGTTGAATAGTCCTACAAACTCAACTACAGGCCTAAACCCGGAAATGGTTGCTGACCAATTGCATGCCTCCACTGCTGGGACGGTTCAGCTCATCAAGACAATATCTCAATGTTACTGAGCCAAGAAATCCAAGTTGGAGTTCTTGGCCAAGATATTTTCCACAATGGAGTGTCTCTCCACAGTAGTAAAAGTACCAGAAGAAAACAGGAATTGTAAAATCCCACACACAAATGTGGGTTTGTGAAGCTGCCTCCACAGTAATCAGATTTTGGAGTCCTTGCAGTGTGGAACCCAGTGTATGGAGTTGAGACCAGATAAGAATAATCCTGTTTTAAGTGCATATCCTTTGGATCACCAGGATGGAGATCTGATATACCCCTGTGGATGTGACCCCATGGTGGAGGTGAGGCACACATTTAGAAAGTAAAAAGTTCATAAACTTGTCTTTCTAAAATTGTTTATGGGATATCGGCATTGCTGACTAGGTCAGCATTTATTCCCAAACCCTGATTGCCCTGGAGAAGGTGGGAGTGAGCTGTCTTCTTGAACTGCTGCAGCCTTGGGTTGTAGGCACACTCACAGTGCTTTCAGGGAGGGAGTTCCAGGACTTAGTTCCAGTGGCAGTGAGGAAATGGCAATATAATTGCAAGTCAGGATGGTGGGTGGCATGGAGGGGGAGCCTGCAGGTAGTGGTGTTCTCATGTGTCTGCTGCCCTTGCCACTGCAGCTGTAGAGGTTGTTGGTTTGGAAGGTACTGGCATAGATTTACTGCACTGCATCTTGTAGATGGCACACACTGTTGCCACCGAACATGAGCGATGAAGGAAGTGAATGTTGAAGCTGGTTGATGGGCTATCAATTAAGTGAGCTGCTTTGTCCTGGATGATGTCCATCTTCATGAGTATTGATATCCAGGCAAGTGGAGTATTTCATCATACCCCTGACTTGTACTGGGAACAAGAACTGGGCCCTAGTCTGTGCTAAGTTAACAGGTGGAAGTGAGAGAAGCATCAAAGGGCCACCCTTATACTGGGAGGATAAGACTCAGTGTGATTGTGATGTCTCCTGGTATTAAAGTTCCTGTCAATACATACTGTGTAACTTCACATTCATAAAAGCAAAACCTGCTTACATGCAGTGAAGCAACACTAGGCATACCACATCACGGCATTCAGATAAAAATTAACACAACCAAACTTTTAAATAAATGATGAGAGATTGTTTGAAGTGTTAGGTTTTATGGAATATTTTCAAATAGGAGAGACAGCAGGAAAGATTTAGAGAAGGTATGTCCATGGCAGGCAAATAGAGAGTTCCCTCTTCCTCAATCCTTCATGTGGAGCTGTGCCCCCTGAATCTACAACTTGTGGCAACAGACTTGCAAATAGTGCCAGAAAAAACTAGTTACAAAAACATAAACAAGCATATCCTTCATCTGCCTTTTCTGTCACTAGACAAGGGAAGATTAATTTTGTTTTCTTTTTATTCTGTCATGGATGTGGCATTGCTGACAAGATCCGCATTTCTGTTCCCTAATTGCCTTTGAACTGAGAGACTTGCTCAGCCACCTAAAAGCACAATTAAGACTTAACCACATTGCTTTGGGTCAGGAGCCTTATGTAGCCAGAGTGGAGTCTAGAACCAGGGGTTGCAGTTTAAGGATATGACGTAGGATGTTTAGGACTGTGAGTGAGGTGAGCCTGTGGAATTCTCTGCCATAGAAGCAGTTGAGGCCAAAACATTGAATGTTTTCAAGAAGGAATTAGGTACAGTTGTTAGGATGAAAGGTATCAAAGGCTATAGGAAGAAAGTGGGAATAAGGTATTGAGAGTTGGATGATCAGCCATGACCATACTGAATGGCAGAGCATGTTCGATGCGTCAAATGGCCTACTCCTGCTCCTATTTTCTACTTTTCAATGTTAAAGATCATTAGTGAACCAGATGGGTTTTTATGACAATTGACAATGGTGTCATGGGTCACCAATTCAGAGTCAAATTTTCAATTCCAGATTAATAAATAGAGTTTAAATTCCACCAGCCACCATTTGAACCAATGACCCTAAAGCCTTAGCCTGGCCCTTTGGATTACTGGGGCAGTGTTATCACCACTATCCTTAACATCCCTTCAAGAAAAAGAAAAGGTAGGTCAGGCAGCAGAATATTGGAAAAGTGGCCTACAAAGTAACTTGCTGTCATGGAATCAGAATCTACCTTTCTTTTAAAAGTCACTTTTGAGGCATGGGCATCGCTGCCTGGGTCAAAATTTATTGCCCATCCCAACTTTCCTTTGAAAAAATGGTGGTGAGCTGCCTTCTTGAACCACTGCAACTCATGTGCTGTAGGGAGGTCCACAATGCCATTACAGATGAAATTGCAGGATTTTGACCCAACAACGCTGAAGGGGCAGTAATATATTTCCAAGCCAGGATGGTGAGTTGCTTGGAGGGGAACTTGCAGGTGGTGGTTATCTGGGCAACGCTGCATTTGGGAATGGAGATGCAATATAGTTTAGCGATCAAAGCCTACATACTTGAGTCAGCAGCTTCCGAAAAGGAGAGGACTGAAATTTCCCCTATAGTTAGAAGTCAAAAAGTTTTACCAAAAAAAGATGATTTTCAGCCTCCTAGCAGTTAATAAAGAAGAAAAAGAATGAAGAACAATCACAACTGGAAGAAGACTAGATGGGAAATTTACTTCTCAGATACAGAGATCAGAATAAAGTACTTGGCTGAAAGGCCCTTGATTGAACTTATTTGCTTCATGAGTTTGTCTGATTTATTAATACAGGTGAAAAAGATCATTTAAGCTGGAGAGCGTTCGAAGAGATTTACCAGGATGTTGCCAGGTATGGAAGGTTTGAGTTATAAAGAAAGGCTGGAAAGACTGGGACTTTTTTCACTGGAGCATAGGAGGTTAAGAGGTGACCTTACAGAAGTTTATAAAATTATGGGAGGTATCGATAGAGTTAATGGTAGTTGTCTTTTTCCTAGAATGGGGGATTTCAAGAGCCGGGGCACATTTTTAAGTTGAGAGGAGAGAGATTTAAAAAAGACATGGGGGCAATTTTTTTATGCTGAGGGAGGTTCGCATGTGGAAAGAACTTCCTGAGGAAATGGTGGATGTGGACAATTGTAATGTTTAAAAGACATTTGGATAAGTACATGAATAGGAAAGGTTTGGAGGGATATGGGCCAAGAGCAGACAGGTGGGACTAGTTTAGTTTGTGACAATATTCGGCGTGGACTGGTTGGACCGAAGGGTCTGATTCTGTGCTGTATGACACAATACCAAAAAATATTTAAGCTTTGAGATTGGCACTGGATTTTTGGTACTAGATTTTTTAAGAAAACTGAAGTTAGAAACAAAAGGCAGTAAGTAATTATTTGGAGTGGGATAGTCAGGGGTTAATCAGATAACCGCTGCACAGATTGTCCAATTACAGTGATTTATCAATAGATTGAGCAGTCTGATGAAATGGTATAGTTATACCTCAGTTTTTGTCTTGTCCAGTTCTTCTTGTTTCAACTTCAGCTCCATTTCTGTTTTCTCAAGTAGCTTCTCAAGTGCATTGTTCCTTTCGATCAAAGTCAACTGCAGCATCTGATATTTAAGAGAATTGTTTTACAATGTTGAATAGATCAAGAAAGGGATGGAAGACTAAAAACAATAATGGATTACCTCTGTCACCGGTTTCTTAGCCAGGCTCTGTTTGCCCTGCAAAACCTGCCCTTCGTGCTTTAATTTTATGTCACCAGTTGCAGATTTCTCCTCAATATCCATCAGTTTTCTTTGTAGAATATCATAATCCAACTTCAGCTTTTTCAGGGATTGATCCTTTTCCTTTAATTGAATGCAGGTCGAGTAATTAATGACATTAAATTGGGATGGCAAGAAATAAACATAACCATCAGATCACTTCTTTATGTTTTCTTTTCACATTCCTCTAAAGTCATAAAAAATTTTAATAGTTGAGAAGAAAGTTAACAACGTGAACTACAGTAGCAATTTAAGTGATGATTAAAAGGAATGTTGTATCCGGCATTTGTAATTATTTTATTCCACGCCACTCTCATTTCCCTTACCTTAACAGTACTTTCCAACAACTTAATTTTGTCAGAATAATTAATTACTTCAAAAGCTACATCATTCGCTATTGCATTTTCTTCCAAGCATGTTTCCATAACAGTTCCAGTTTCTTCAGCAAGATAGTTTTGGCCTTTTGCATTTATTTTGCACCTCAAGCTCTGGTAGTCATTGGATCCTCCCATGGGATTAACTGTCGATGACTCTGCCAATCCGTCATTAAGTTCATCATTTTGTTCCCGCAGGTTCATGTTTTGTTGCACTTCGCAAATTCTCTCAGTCTTGTTCATCATCTTACTGTCATCTTTTTTGAAAGTAACATCTTGCACTAAATTGTTATTTTGTTGTTTTAATTCATGTTGCTTCGTTATTTCACCTGTCCCTTGGGCTTTCAGTTCTTTAACTAGACATTCCTTCAAATTTATCAAGTTGGTATTCTCATTTTCCAAATAATTTATTTTGTTTTGTGCTACACTGCTCTCCATAAAGTATGTCTCTACTTCACTTTCCAGTTTCCTGACCTGTGCTAAAAGATTTTCATTTTCTTCTGTTAAATGGTGCACAGTTTGGTGAATTATCTGTGCCTTCTCATTCTCCAGTTGGTTAATGTTTTTTAGCAGATGCTCATTTTCCTTCATCAGCTCTCCTTTCTCTTGCTTTAATCTTGTCACTGTGTTAGCAAGTGTTTTATACTCGGATTCCAGCTCTGATACTCTGTCCTTCAGCTGCTCAGTTTGTGTGCTCAAGTTCTCAATTGTTTGATTACATTCCGCTGACTTCTGTGCATTTTCTTTCCGCATGCAGCTGATTGTGTCTTCCAGTTTACTCTTCTCTTCTTTTAGCTTAGACAGTCTCTGCAAACATTCCCCATTCTTCTCTTTAAAGTCTGCCTCCAGCTCTCTTTGGTTGGATTCCAGTTTTGCTATCCCATTTAGCAGCTCTTTATTTCGTTTCTCCAAAACCTCATTTTCTTTCCTCAAGTTGTTTTTCATGGATTCTTTCTCCTGTATCTTTTCTTCTGTTATTTCCTCAAGCTTCTGAGATAATTGGTTCACTTCACTATTTGCAAGATGCAATTCATCTGCTAATTTACTTTTCTCCTCAGATACATGAAGCAACTGGCTGTTCGTACACTGCAAATGCTGACCCATATCCATCTTCTCTGTTTGAAGTTGCTGGATTTTCGCCTCAAGTTTTCTAATTGTTTCAGTCAATACCTTTGGGTCTATATCAGCAAGATCTCCTTTGATGCTGAAATGTGTCTTTGACGGTATACAAGTATTTGTGTCACTTTCAGTGAATTCTACAGTCTTCTGTACAGATGAGCAAGTTAACTCTGCACTCATGACTTTTGGACTCTCAAGTTCAAAATCTAATTGATCAGATTGTGATTCATCATTAGTGTTAACCACATGGACAAAAGCATTGCTGTATAATTCCTTGCCAATAGCTTGGTAGTTTTCACATTTCTTGATTACATGAGCTGTCTCATTGATCTCTTGCTTTTCAGCCAAAGGTGGTGATGGAGCACAATGCAACAAGTCTCCTTCTTCATGGTCCAACAACATGGCCAGTTCCTTTTGTGTCTCACGGCTCTGAAGAATTGCTCTGACCTGAAGTTAATATTATGACAAATTATGCACTGCTCTGCATATCTACATAAATTGAACATTTAGCAGCTTTTAAGTATCACAATGAACAGAAGTACACAGAACAATGAAGAGATCCAAGTGAATCTAACTTAATTTTTTTTGCCTGTCTAGATGATTTCGATTGGTTAGTTTGTGTACGTTGGTGGGTTTATTTGATGGGCAGTACTTAGCACAAGGGAAGGCCCATGGGCTGGAAACAATGATGCTTGTGCGGGTGCCACATGTCGTTGGCTACTGCAGTTTGGTGGGGGGGTTTTGGTGGAGAGTAAAAGTTGCCTGATAACAACATTATCCTGGCTGAGGGAATTGTTCCCATTGTGGGCCTGGATGGGATTGAGGGGAGAGTGAAGTAACTCCACAGAGGCCGGTATCCCATCACCAAGTCATCCTTTATTTACACGTGGAAAGCCCTTGATACTGGTCCAGCTCCCTCAGTGCCAGCTCTCAGAGTGAACAGGATGTCTGACACTTCTGTTCTTATCTGTCAGCCAGGGCTCCCTGATTGGACCGGGTTAACAGCCCTAATCAGGAACTCATATTCTTTCAGGTCCACCTGGCAGACCTTGTTACAATCACTACAGAGGGATGAAAGAAATGGGATGGGCTTGGCATGACAGGAATGGCATGGGAAGGGTGGGTGAGACAATTGTTTTGGTTAATAGTGGCAAAATGTCAGGGACAGTTATTTGATATAACAAATTATTTAAAAGTTAGTCTTTGTATTAACAATTAAGATTCACTGGACTTGAACAAAAATATTTTAGAAAAACTGCCTTTATGAGTTCATAGAATACATTAGTCTTGATTCTATTAAATCCTTCTAAATCCTCCAGAGTTTTCTATTTTGTCAAACTCCAATGGATATGCCATCAACCAAGTTTAGACACATAGAATCCCTACAGTGTGGAAGCATGCCATTCAGCCTGTTGACCTTCCAAAGAGCATCCCATCCAGGCCCACACCCCTACCCCTATCCCTGTCCCATGGCTAACCCACCTAGCCTGCATATCCCTAGACACTATGAACAATATAGCATGGCCAATCCATCTAACCTGCACATCTTTGGGCTGTGGGAGGAAACCGGACCACCTGGAGGAAATCCACGCAGACTCAGGGAAAATGTGGAAACTCCTCACAGACAGTCACTCGAGGGTAGAATTAAACCCGGGTCCCTGGCGCTGTGAAGCAGCAGTGCTAACCACTGAGCCGCTGAGCCACTCAAGGAGCATCAGTTATAATGTTACTACACAACTTGAATCCAAAGAATGGGGTTAGTTAGCTCTTTTGGCTGGAAAGCTGCTGATGCCACCTACATGGGTTCAATTCCTGCACTGGATGAGGTTACCATGAAGGACTCTCCTTTTCAACCTCTCCCCTTGCCTGAGGCATGATGGCCCTCAGGTTAAAACCACCATCAGTTGTGTGTGTGTGTGTGTGTGTGTGTGTGTGTGTGTGTGTGTCCAATGAAAGAACAGCCTTATAGTATGGTTTATCGCAAATGAAGATTGGTAGTTGGAAAGCTGTTTTCTTGGATGATACATCATTATTACATTATATAGCATTATAACAGGTGTTTTTCACACAAATAGAGTGTTTATTCCTTGAATAATATTGAAGCCATCAACATAAACCTGCCTTTTCAGCTCAGGAGAAATACATTTCCAATTAGACTTTCAAGTTCAATGACAAGAAACAATCACAAGGCCAATCTCTTCATAAAATGTGGAGTTACGTTCCTAGGCTTGTTTTTACACAGGGATAGATTTTTTTTTCCCCCAAGAGTGAGAAATTTTGATTCTACCATTTTATTCTGCTGAAATAACAATTGGAAATGTTGTTTTAGAAGTTGTTTGGTTGCGATAGTGATTCTCGTTTCACTGAAACTATAGCATTCGGCACCATTCAGTTTACACTGACATGAGAAAGCTGTCATTGTTGAATTTTATTTCACATATTTGGCATGTTTAGTGACTGGTAAGGTGAAATATGCTCGTACTGGACAACAAAAAGTTGCTCCACTTTTCTTCATCCGGTTCAACTTCCTGTACCCTCAGGTCAGATTCATATAGCACACTTAGTTATGAAGTAAAGCGATTATATAAAATAATGATGCAGTGATTGGAATTTTTTCATCTACATTTAGATTTCCATGGAGGTAGGTGTTCCTTACCTTCTCCACATCCCCAGTTCTAAGAACCTGCATTAGATCTGCCAACAGACAAGAGTTTGCTTCAAGAAATGGAATTATACGTCCTTCCTTCACAGCTGTAGATAGTTTTGGGTAATCGCAGACACTTTCAGAGGCTAGTTCTGTTGAAAAGCACACATAAAATGACAAAGATGTATTATAATTTTCGGTACCTCAAAGAAGTTATGTGTTTCATCTTTTTACCCCAAACCGGTAAGTGTGTGCTTTTTTTAAAAATCAATTGAGATCAGAGGAAACCTTAATAAATTATGTAAAAATATTAAGTTTAAATCATGATAAATTAAATCCACAGAACATCTGTATTCTAGGATTGCAAATTGGATCTAGTCAGTTTTCTCACACATTACATCAATTCCAGACAAGGAGGTTTAGTTAAAAATATCTTCATAAACAAATATATTCATTTGAAATCAGAGACTAGCGGAAATTTATCAGAAGTTTTTTTTCCTTTATTCATTAACAGGATGATGACTTCACTGGCCAGGCCCTAATTGCACAGAGGACAGTGAGAGTCAACCACATTGCAGTACGTCTGGAGTCACATGTAGGTCAGACCAGGTAAGGATGGCATTTTCCTTCCCTAAAGGACATTAATTAACCAGATGGGTTTTTTCCCCAACAATCGATTCATGGCCATCATTAGATTCTTAATTCCAAATATTTTGTTGAATTCAAATTCCACCACCTGCCATGGTGGGATTCAAACCTGGTCCCTGGAATGTTATGTGGGTCTCTGGATTAACTGTCCAGTGATAAGGCCATTGCTTCCCCTAGTTTACATCTAGTATGGCAGAGTAAGAGGTTTAATTGACAACTGAGAGATCTGCTGATGGTTCAAAGGTCATGTCTTCGTTTTTATTTCCAGTTAATACTCAACTTGAGCTGCTGAAATCTGGAGTGCACATCAAATACAGATGAAGAAAGCTCTCTTCCGATTTTTGGCATGGCTAGTCTCAGCAGTTTGTCAATCAATAAAGTGCACAGGCCACTAACAGGAACAGGAAGTGTGTGACATACTCTCTTATTTTATAATACAAGGAGCTTTATAAACATTTTACATTTATACACAAAAACAGAACAGGTCTACAGTTTACAAAGAGACCTGCCTCACCAGAACATTCATCTCCCTGAAGGAAGATACACACGTGAGAGCTCATGTGAAACTATAGCATCCAGGTGCCGCACAAAAGACCCTTCCTTTTTATGATCCCTGGGTCATGCTGTATGACTATATATTTGGGGATTGAAGGGTACCCTTACTGTAGAGGATGCAAGGTCCATTTGCAACCCAAAAGACAATCTAGTGTCCATCCAAAACCTTCAACAAGGATATACTGGGAAAATGTTGGAAAATTGATTACTTAACATTAAAAGTGAATTGCATTCAAAATAAAGAGACTTTGAGAGTAGATTTATGTAGTACATTTTGTAATATTGAAATGTTTAAGCCTCCTGAAAAATAACCTGAAATCTACTTAATAGAACTTGGCACGATGGAAAATAAGCTGATCATCATTTTATCGGAAAACAAGTCCTTGTTGAATAACTGACAATATGGCTTACATTGATTAAAGAGGTCAAGGAGGTTGACTCAAGTATATAATGTGATGTAAAAGACCTACTTGCAATGATCAAGGCCTCTTGAACACACTGCCCAATGGATGGCGTCTGAGTGTTCTTATTCCGAGCTGAATCCAGCACAGCTGCCCACTTGCTCTGCAATAACTCTTCTCGAAATAAAATGTCTCCATTCTGATTGAAACCAAAATACTTCAAAGTTAATGGATCCTCTTGGAGCAGAAGCCTTCTATGTAATCTATGAACATCTTTGTAATTAATATCTGGCATATGCCCTTGCCACAATTAAAGGTTATTTTCAACTTTGGGCTCTAAACTGGCGGATTAGATCACCAGCCCCGACACAGCCTGGAAATTAAGATCAGGCAGGTAAACCATTCTCAGTTTACTTCCTTAATAGGAAAATTATTCTCATTAAATCTGAAGATGGTAGGTTAAATCTGAAAGAAAAACAAATCAGGTCCGTAGCTTCTTTTATTGATTCAAATGACCATGGTTAACGGAGTCAATTAAGTAGAAGAGGAGGCTACCAGCTACAATGAAGATGACACAGAAACCAACACCAGAACAGCTACAAAAACAAGTACTGAGGAAGAGTCACCGGACCTGAAACGTTAACTTTTTTTTCCTTCACAAATGCTGCCAGACCTGCTGGGCTTTTCCAGCAACTTTGTTTTTGCTCCTGATTTTCAGCATCTGCAGTTCTTTTGGTTTTCACCAGAACAGCTACTCAGCCTTCTTCTAAAGTTATCAATCTTGGAGCAATACCAATCATATAACTCAGATTACATTTTCTAACCAGCTTCTACCACCAAAAAGGTTGCTTCAGCAAGTCATTCTTTATTCATTGTTAGCATGTAGATGTTATTAGCAACGTCTATCCCTATTCCATTTGGGCTGATGACAGTGAGCCCTCTTCCTTCAGTATTTTCTAGTCCATAGTGCCATGAGTAGGTGATTCTAGAATTTTGACCCAGTGATTACAAAGTAATGTGAGACGTGTCCAAGTCAGGATGATGTGACATTTGAGGGATGCTGTGATCATGTCGATCATAATCAACAACATAATTAATTTTGCTTTAACTTATGGCAAACCTACCAAAACATACATTCTTGCTCATTCAAATTGCATCCTTTATTCCTCAACTTTTCAGCTGAACTGGATCAGGCAAGAGCAAGAAAATGAGTCAGGAAGACACTTCACCGTATCATTATCAATTGTTACATTGTTCTAATTTTTGCCAGGAGTATTCCCAATACTGCAATAATAATATTCAAGTTATGGAAATAAGCCATGCATTATCCTCTCAATTACTATTAGCACTTCAAAGCTGGTTAAATCTCCTCACCCATGGTATGCATAGCATGAATCATAGAATCCTGCCAGTGTGGAAACAGGCCCTTCGGCCCAGCAAGTCCACACCGAACCTCAGAGCTACCCACTCAGACCCATCCCCCTATAAACCAATCTAATCTACACATTCCTGAACAGTACAGGCAATTTAGCATGGCCAATCCACCTAGCCTGCACATCTTTGGACTGTGGGAGGAAACTGGAGTACCCGGAGGAAACCCGAGCATCCAGAGGAAACCCACGCAGACACAGGGAGAATGTGCAAATTCCACACAGTCACCCGAGGATGGAATCGAACCTGGGTCCCTGGCGCTGTGAGGCAGCAGTGCTAACCACTGAGCCACCACACTGCCATACTCAACAGTCAACTCTCCTTGAACATCGCTGTATTGATACTAAAGAATGGGAGAAACGTGTTATAACTACCTGAAATGGTAACATTTCTCTCCTAAGCTATGTCATGCTTTGAGTCACAGTGTCTTCCTGATGAAGCAGAGAAATGACAGAGAAGGAAAACAAAGGAAGAAAATCCTACACGACATTGTGGGACTCTAGCCTCATTTCCCCAAAGAGCTGTGGGTAGCAAATGGGCCTGCACAGTTGCATGAAGACCTATGGCAGAAACCAGTGACCCTGATTAGATGAGATTCTCGAATTGACAGACAGCCATTGACCAGAGGGCACAGTATTTCAATTTTAATACACATCGGGGATTTAGACTGAATAAAGAACAGAATGCACGAATTTCGCATTTGTTTTCCATCATAAACTTCAAGAAATGTTACTTCTGGAGGTCCAGCTCTCCACTGGAGAACTGAATGTCCTGTTTGTTATTAGGAACTAAACAGAAATGTTCTATTATGAGCGTGGATTAAAACTGATCTGTAGCAGTGTGTTCCTGAAAACAACACAATGGGAAAAGTAATGTAGAGCTGATAATTAATTTATAAGCATGTCACCCGGTTAGAATGCCTGTGCAAGAATACTATATTTTGCAAAGCAGCAAGCTTACATAATGAGATGATACTATCAAATATGAAAGTTTTGATCACTAGTTTCTATAAGGAGCTACAGAGACCACTGGAAATTTCATACTTCTGGCCATCACACAAATGTATAATTGATCTAATTAACATTCACAATCTCAGATTCATTTTGTCTGCTGGGATCCCCAAGTTCTGTCTCAGCTCTCTGAAAGGACAAAGTGCCTCAGCCATCTTGTCTGCTACATAAAAGAATCTGAGGCTATAAAACCAATTTTTTCCAAAGATGCTTCTTTGGGGCAGGAATTTGTTCCAATAAACAGAAAACACTCTGATTCTACAACAGTGGAAAATATATGCTACAGGCTTCATTTGGTACTTCCATTACAAAAAAAAGTTATAAAAGGCCTTTTCTGATGAAGGGTCTAGGCCCGAAACGTCAGCCTCTCTGCTCCTACGATGCTGCTTGGCCTGCTGTGTTCATCCAGCCCTGCACCTTGTTGTCTCGGATTCTCCAGCATCTGCAGTTCCTACTATCTCTTATAAAAGGCCTGTTTTAATTCTTTGAAATATCTGGAAAAGGTCTGCGTGTTTGTTTCATGTAATCGTGCAGGGAAAATACATTACATTTAATAGTGTAATTCTATTCATTTGCCAACACTAGTATGAAGGAGTGCTTCGCAAATTCCTGTTGCTGAAGTTGAAATGCCTATTTGCTGAGCTTCATTTATTTTTTTACCTGCAGCTGGGATCGCAAGTGAGTTAAGGAGTTCTTTAGGTCTCTGTATCTGTTTGGTGAGGTTTCCTCATCCTACAAGAAGAAGGAAACATCATCAATTTAACTGCGATAATTCCAAAGCAAACTTACATCTTCAACAATCGTTTTGGCAGAACTTGGAGTGACTATAAATGCTTTGAATGTTCATTTTATCCTAACCCACTTTCAGCTTTGAATTTCGACTCATCTATTTGAAAAGCACTTCCTAAGGTTGGGGGGGGTGGTTGGGGTTCAGACCAGTTGTATAGGGAGGGGAGGGGGGTTGTCAGATGAAATTTTGGGGTTGTGAGCTCTGACACAACATTGACCACTCCAGAGGTCTGGCCAAGTTATCAGCATTATATAGCTATATTCCCACTCAATTTTCACTCAGGCACCATGACAATTTTTAAGTCGCAAAAGGGGTGACAGAGAAGAAGAGATAACGAGGTGTAGAGCTGGATGAACACAGCAGGCCAAGCAGCATCAGAGGAGCAGGAAAGCTGACGTTTCGGGTCGAGACCCTTCTTCAGAAATGGGGGACGGGAAGGGAATTCTGAAATAAATAGGCAGAGAGGGATAGAAGATGGATAAAGGAGAAGATAGGTGGAGAGGAGACAGGTCAAAGAGGCAGGGATGGAGCCAGTAAAGGTGAGTGTAGGTGGGGAGTTAGGGAGGGAATAGGTCAGTCCAGGGAGGACAGACAGGTCAAGGAGGCTGGATGAGGTTAGTGGGTGGGAGATGGGGGTGGGGCTTGAGGTGGGAGGAGGGGATAGGTGGGAGGAAGGACAGGTTAGGGAGGCGGGGACAAGCTGGGCTGGTTTTGGGATGCGGTCGGGGGAGCGGAGATTTTGAAGCTGGTGAAGTCGACATTGATACCCTTGGACTGCAGGGTTCCCAAGCGAAATATGAGATGCTGTTCCTGTAACCTTCGGGTGGCATCATTGTGGCACTGCAGGAGGCCCAGGATGGACATGTCGTCCAAGGAGTGGGAGGGGGAGTTGAAATGGTTCGCAACTGGGAGGTGTAGTTGTTTGTTGCAAACCGAGCGTAGGTGTTCCGCAAAGCGGTCCCCAAGCCTCCGCTTGGTTTCCCCGATGTAGAGGAGGCCACAACAGGAACAGCGGATACAGGATACCACATTAGCAGATGTGCAGGTGAACATCTGTTTGATGTGGAAGGTCTTCTTAGGGCCTGGGATGGGGGTGAGGGGGGAGGTGTAGGGGCAGGTGTAGCACTTCCTGCGGTTGCAGGGAAAAGTGCTAGGGGTGGTGGGGTTGGTGGGGAGCGTGGAGCGGACAAGGGAGTCACGGAGAGAGTGGTCACTCCGGAAGGCAGATAAGGGTGGGGAGGGAAAAATGTCTTTGGTAGCGGGGTCAGATTGCAGATGGCGGAAGTGTCGGAGGATGATGCGTTGGATTCGGAGGTTGGTGGGGTGGTACGTGAGGACGAGGGGGATTCTGTTTTGGTTGTTGTTGCGGGTAGGGTGTGTGAGGGATGAGTTGTGGGAAATGCGAGAGAAACGGTCGAGGGCATTTTCGACCATTGTGGAGGGGAAGTTGCGGTCCTTGAAAAACGAGGACATCTGGGATGTCCGGGAGTGGAATGCCTCATCTCAGGAGCAGATGCGGCAGATGCAAAGAAATTGGGAATAGGGGATGGCCTTTTTTCAGGAAGTTGGGTGAGAGGAGGTGTATTCTAGGTAGCTGTGGGAGTCGGTAGGCTTGAAATGGATATCGGTTTCCAGGTGGATGCCAGAGATGGAGACAGAGAGGTCCAGGAAGGAGAGACAGGTATCAGAGATGGTCCAGGTGAACTTAAGGTTGGGGTGGAAGGTGTTAGTGAAGTGGATGAACTGTTTGAGCTCCTTGTGGGAGTACGAGGCGGTGCCGATACAGTCATCGATATAACGGAGGAAGAGGTAGGGGATAGTGCCAGTGTAGCTTTGGAAGAGGGATTGTTCCACGTAACCTACAAAGGGGCAGGCATAGCTTGGGTCCATGCGGGTACCCCATGGCCACCCTCTTTGTCTGTAGGAAGTGAGAGGAATTGAAAGAGAAGTTGTTGAGGGTGAGGACGAGTTCAGCTAAGCGGATGAGGGTGTCAGTGGAGGGGGACTGGTCGGGCCTGCGGGACAGAAAGAAGCGGAGGCCTTTAGGCCATCTGCATGGGGAATGCAGGTGTATAGGGACTGGGCGTCCATGGTAAAGATGAGGTCTTGGGGACCAGGGAATTGGAAGTTTTGGAGGAGGTGGAGGGCGTGGGTGGTGTCACGGACGTAGGTAGGGAGTTCCTGGACCAAGGGGGAGAAAATGGAGTCGAGATAAGTTCGGTGGGGCAGAAGCAGGCGGAGACAATGGGTCGACCAGGGCAGTCAGGTTTGTGGATTTTGGGAAGGAGATAGAAACGGGTGGAGTTGGGGAACGATGAGGTTGGAGGCTGTGGGTGGCAGGTCACCTGAGGTGATGAGGTTGTGGATGGTTTGGGAGATGATGGTTTGGTGGTTGGGGGTGGGATCATGATCAAGGGGGCAGTAGGAGGAGGTGTCAGAGAGTTGGCGCCTGGCCTCGGCGATGTAGAGGTCAGTGCGCCATAATACAACTGCTCCTCCCTTTTCCGCGGGTTTTATGGTGAGGTTAGGGTTGGAGCAGAGGGAGCGGAGGGCTGCACGTTCTGTGGGGGTGAGGTTGGAGTGGGTGAGAGGTGTGGAGAGGTTGAGGCAATCGATGTCTTGACGGCAGTTAGAGATGAAGAAGTCGAGGGAGGGTAGGAGGTCTTGGGGTGGTGTCCAGGAGGAGGGGGTGTTTTTGAGGCGGGAGAAGGGGTCAGTAGAGGGAGGGTTAGGCTCATGGTTAAAGAAATAAGCGTGGAGGAGGAGGCGGCGGAAAAACTGCTCAATGTCCAAACGTGACCGGTATTTGTTGATCTGTGGGTGGAGGGGGACAAATGTGAGCCCTTTACTGAGGACTGACAGTTCGTCCTCAGTAAAGGGGGAGGTCTGGGGGGATGGTGAAGACTCGGCAGGGCTGGGTGCTACTGACTCCTCTGGAGCTGCTGGCTGTGGAGGCGGTGGGCGGAGCGACGTCAGCGGTGGGCTGAGCAACATAGGCCGGTAAATCTTGGATGTTGGTGGCAGTGGCGTCCTCGATGTCTGTGTCGGCATCGGAAACGGAGGCTGCGGCATCAGTAGCGGTGTCGATGGCATTGGCTGTACCGGAAGTGGCGTACCGGGCTCACCCATTCCAACCTCTTCCCCGCAGAACGTGCAGCCCTCTGCTCCCATCCCAACCTCACCATAAAACCCACGGACAAGGGAGGCGCAGTTGTAGTATGGCGCACTGACCTCTACATCGCCGAGGCCAGATGCCAACTCTCCGACACCTCCTCCTACCGCCCCCTTGATCATGACCCCACCCCCGACCACCAAACCATCATCTCCCAGACCATCCACAATCTCATCACCTCAGGTGACCTCCCACCCACAGCCTCTAACCTCATCATTCCCCAACCCCGCACTGCCTGTTTCTATCTCCTTCCCAAAATCCACAAACTTGACTGCCCTGGTCGACCCATTGTCTCCGCCTGCTCCTGCCCCACCAAACTTATCTCCAGCTATCTCGACTCCATTTTCTCCCCCTTGGTCCAGGAACTCCCTACCTACGTCCGTGACACCACCCACACCCTCCACCTCCTCCAAAACTTCCAATTCCCCTGTCCCCAACACCTCATCTTTACCATGGATGTCCAGTCCCTCTACACCTGCATTCCCCATGCAGATGGCCTAAAGGCCCTCCGCTTCTTTCTGTCCCGCAGGCCCGACCAGTCCCCCTCCACTGACACCCTCATCCGCTTAGCCGAACTCGTCCTCACCCTCAACAATTTCTCTTTCAATTCCTCCCACTTCCTACAGACAAAGAGGGTGGCCATGGGTACCCGCCTGGACCCAAGCTATGCCTGCCTCTTTGTAGGATACGTGGAACAATCCCTCTTCTGCAGCTATACTGGCCCCATCCCCCACCTCTTCCTCCGTTACATCGATGACTGTATCAACGCCGCCTCGTGCTCCCATGATGAGCTCGAACAGTTCATCCACTTCACTAACACCTTCCAGCCCAACCTTAAGTTCACCTGGACCATCTCTGATATCTCTCTCTTCTTCCCGGACCTCTCTGTCTCCATCTCTGGCATCCACCTGGAAACAGATATCCATTTCAAGCCTACCGACTCCCACAGCTACCTAGAATACACCTCTTCTCACCCACCTTCCTGAAAAAAGGCCATCCCCTATTCCCAATTTCTTCGCCTCTGCCGCATCTGCTCCCGAGCTGAGGCATTCCACTCCCGGACATCCCAGATGTCCTCGTTTTTCAAGGACCGCAACTTCCCCTCCACAGTGGTCGAAAACGCCCTTGACCGTGTCTCTCACATTTCCCACAACTCATCCCTCACACCCCCTACCCGCAACAACAACCAAAACAGAATCCCCCTCATCCTCACGTACCACCTCACCAACCTCCGGATCCAACGCATCATCCTCCGACACTTCCGCCATCTGCAATCTGATCCCACTACCAAAGACATTTTTCCCTCCCCACCCTTAATGCTTTCCGGAGGGACCATGCTCTGCGTGACTCCCTTGTCCGCTCCACACTCCCCTCCAGCCCCACCACCCCCAGCACTTTTCCCTGCAACCGCAGCAAGTTCTACACCTGCCCCTACACCTCCCCCCTCACCCCCATCCCAGGCCCTAAGAAGACCTTCCACATCAAACAGCTGTTCACCTGCACATCTGCTAACGTGGTATACTGTATCTGCTGTTCCTGTTGTGGCCTCCTCTACATCAGGGAAACCAAGCGGAGGCTTGGGGACCGCTTTGCGGAACACCTACGCTCGGTTCGCAACAAACAACTACAACTCCCAGTCGCGAACCATTTCGACTCCCCCTCCCACTCCTTGGACGACATGTCCATCCTGGGCCTCCTGCATTGCCACAATGATGCCACCCGAAAGCTGCAGGAACAGCATCTCATATTTCGCTTGGGAACCCTGCAGCCCAAGGGTATCAATGTCGACTTCACAAGCTTCAAAATCTCCGCTCCCCCGACCGCATCCCCAAACCAGCCCAGCTAGTCCCCGCCTCCCTAACCATTCCTCCTACCTCAAGCCCCACCCCCATCTCCTACCCACTAACCTCATCCCGCCTCCTTGACCTGTCCGTCCTCCCTGGACCGACCTATCCCCTCCCTAACTCCCCACCCACACTCACCTTTACTGGCTCCAACCCCGCCTCTTTGACCTGTCAGTATCCTCTTCACCTGTCTTCTCCTTTATCCATCTTCTATCCGCCTCCCCCTCTCTCCCTATTTATTTCAGAACCCCCTTCCCTTCCCCCATTTCTGAAGAAGGGTCGAGGCCCGAAACATCAGCCTTCCTGCTCCTCTGATGCTGCTTAGTCTGCTGTGTTCATCCAGTTCTGCACCTTGTTATCCCAGATTCTCTGGCATCGGCAGTTCCTACTATCTCTGACAGAGAAGAAGTTTGGGAATCTCTGTGTTAGAGACATTCCTAACAATTTAATCACATTGATAAGTACGCATGGCTCAATGACTTTTGTTTCATGTCATTTACTTTTTCAAAATACCAGATCACAAAGGACAGTATTTTAAAAACATCTATAGCGAAAACATGTGATCAACAGTATTGGTTCAATTACCATTTTGCCTCAGGTATGTTTGAGACCTGCCATTTGTATCTACTCAGATAATATCTCCATTTTATCGTGTTACATTGGGTTTCAGCAAGACAGTGTAAATCCAACAGCCACAAGTTACAGAGATAACCTTGATAGTCATCCTCAGCTGAAAATAGCACTGATAAATATAGTTGCTACCCAGCATCACTGGAATTGAGCATACAGCCTCAAATAAGACATAATTCATGCTTTATTTTCCAACTGAATTGAACTAACTTTCTGCAGAGTAATTACCAGAATCTGAGCTTACCACGTTCTGAAACATTGCACTGCAGAAGTTGCTCAGGCGCTTAGAAGTTACCTAAAGCAGAAAAATAAGAATATCAGGAATCGGCAGTAAATTGGCAGTGGTGCCATGTTTTCCCTTCAAAATCATGGCACAATATGTTTCACATTCACAAAATTGATCTTAACACATGCATAATTGCTTTAGTATGTGTTGAGATTGATCAGGTTCCTATGTCTCTTTAGATGACTATTGGATATGGACTTTTTTTTTAATCTCTTGTGAAATAAACTAAACATGACACACCTTGTGATTTTCCCTTCCACTGTCATGTGGAGATTTTGTGAACAAGACACACTAGATGTAAAGTGAATTAAAAATAATAATTATTATGCTCCAGCACTACACCTCTGAGGGAAGATGATAAGGAATTAATTTTCTTACTGCAATAACAACTTACATTTGTGTTGAGTTACGGAATCACTTATACATAGCAAGATACCATATGGGTGCTTCATTCAGAGAAGTGTGATCAAACAAAATTTGATGCTATGTCATGTGACAATATTAAGGCATTGGCCAATAAATTGCTTATGTCCTCTTTCAATAGAATGAGGTATGTTTTAAGGAGCATCCTTAAAGGAACAAAGAGAAGTCTAGAGGCATGGAGGTTCCAGGAAGGATTTCCAGACAGCAGCACCTTAGTTGATGAAGACATGGTCATCAATGGTGTGATTAAATTTCAAAATGCGCATCAGGCCCGAGTTTGAGAAGTTCTAATACCTCAAGAAGTTATAATGTGAAGGAGAGCAAGGGAGGGAGAGATTTGGGAACAGGGTGAAACAGAGGGAGGATGAAACTAGATTACTCGTCCATTGTATACAGTTCTTTTGGTAAGTTCTTTATTCTTTATTCATTCATGGGATGAGGGCGATGCTGACCAGGCAGCATTTATTGCCCATCCCTAATTACCCAGAGGGCAGTTAAGAGTCAACCACATTGCTGTGGGTCTGGAGTCACATGTAGTCCAGATCAGGTAAGGATGGCAGTTTCCTTCCCTAAAGGACATTAGTGAACCAGATGGGTTTTTCTGACAACCGCCAATGGATTCACTGTCATCATTAGATTCTTAATTTAGTTCGATCTCCGTAATTGATTCTTGTTATCTTTAAAAGAATAACATTCTACATTTGTTTTATTTTGATATTTGAAAAAATGTATTACAGTTCCATTCTATTTTTCTATCAATTATTGACTTCCTGTAAGTATTTCTTGACCTACCAGTACAGTCTTCTCAGTATTAGAAAGGAGAGAAGCATAAAGCTGGAAACAACAGACAAGTTAACTTAACAAAAACCAAAAGAACTGCAGATGCCGTAAATCAGAAACAAAAACAGAAATTGCTGGAAAAGCTCAGCAGGTCTGGCTGCATCTGTGGAGAGAAACCATAGTTAACATTTCAATTCGAGTGACCTTTCCCCAGAACTGATGGTAGCTATGAAAATGTTGGTTTATATGCAGAAGATAGGGTAGGGGGGAAAGGGGTAAAGAGTAAATGATAGATAGGGATACAGCCCAAAGAGGGGGAAGAACAATTGGACAGACAAAGGAGTAGATAATGATCTGGCTAGGAGGGTGAAAAGCTCTTAAGGGGGACTGTTAGTGACTAACAATGGGGTGAGTTTAATAGCACACTGTGATAACAAGGCCCGGTGTGTGGGGGTTGGAGTAAAGACATGGAAGAGCTTAAGTCCTAAAGTTATTGAACTCGATATTGAGTCCAGAAGGCTGCAGTGTCCCCAAGCGGAAAATCAGGGTCAATCAACCTGAAATGTTAACTCTGATTTCTCTCCACAGATGCTGCTAAGTTAGCTTAACATCTGTTTTAAGAAAAATGCTGGAATCTATTATTAACAATGTAGTAGAGTATTCAGAAAATCTCAGTGTAATCTGACAGGGTTAACAAAGCTTTGTGGATTTGACTGATTTAGAACATAGAACGTAGAACAGTAGAGCACAGTACAGGCCCTTCGGCGCACGATGTTGTGCCGACCTATTATCCTACTCTAAGATCAAACTACCCTGTATACCCTACATTTTACTATCCTCCATGTGCCTATCCAAGAGTTGCTTAAATGTCCCTAATGTATCTGACTCTACTACCACCGCTGGCAGCGCATTCCACACACCCAACACTCTCTGTGCAAAGAACCTACCTCTGACATCTCCCCTATACTTTCCTCCAATCACCTTAAAATTATGCCCCCTCGTAACAGTCATTTCCACCTTGGGAAAAAGTCTCTGGCTATCCACTCTATCAATGCCTCTCATCATCTTGTACACCTCTATCAAGTCACCTCTCATCCTTCTTCGCTCCAATGAGAAAGGCCTTAGCTTCCTCAACATTACCTTATAAGACCTGCCCTCCAGTCCAGGCAGCATCCTAGTAAATCTCCTCTGCACCCTCTCTAAAGCTTCCACATCCTTCCTATAATGAGGTGCCCAGAACTGAACACAACATACCAAGGGTTTTATAGAGCTGTAGCATAACCTCGTGGCTCTTAAACTCAATTCCCCTGCCAATGAAAGCCAACAACCATACAGTTTCTTAACAACCCTATCAACTTGGGTGGCAACTTTGAGGGATCTGTGGACGTGGACCCCAAGATCCCTCTGCTCCTCCACACTGCCAGGAAACCTGCCATTAGAAAGGAGAGAAGATTTATTAGGGCTCTTTGAGGAAGTAGCAAGTGAAGTTGATAGAAAAGGGAATCTGTGGAAGTACTGTGCTTAAAGGTCCAGAAGGCATTTGACAAGGTGCACATGAAACATTATTTCACAAAATAAGAACTTGTGGCATATGGAGATATGATTCATTAGCTAACAGAGAGTAGGCATAAATGGTCATATTCTGGCTGGCAAGATGTAACAAGTGGCAAGCCACTGGAATAGTGCTGGAGCTTTGACTACTTACAATCTGTATTAGTGATGTGGACGACAAGATCGAATGTATTGTTGTTAAGCGAGCTGATGTCCCAAGCAGTATATTAATAAAATGAAAAGAGATTACAGAGCTTGAAGGTACAGAGGGATCTGGTATATGAATCACAAAAAAAAAATTAGTATGCAGGTCCAGCAAGTAATTAGGAACAAATATGGAATATTGCTGTAAAAACTGAAAGTGCTGGAGAAGCTTGTCAGGTTCGGCTGTTCTTTGGTGAGAGAAAGAGAGTCAACATTTCAAGACCAATATGACTCTTCTTTGGATCTCCTCGTTGTTGTTTATTGCAAGAGCAACTAAATGTCAAAATTAGGGAAGTTTTGCTACAGCCATATAGGGCATTGGTGAGACCATATTAAGATTACTGTGTACAATTTTGGTCTCCTTATTTAAGAGATTGCATAATTGCTATAGAAATATTTCAGAGATGCTTCATAGAATCATACAGTACAGAACAGGCTATTCAGCCCATCAAGTCTATACGACCAAGTGTCAAGAAATCGACACGTCTCGCTTTCCAGCACTAGCCCCCATAGCCTTGAATGTTCTGACACTGCAGGTACTCATCCAAGTGCTTTTTATGTGTTGTGAGGTCACCAGCCTCAACTACACTCCCAGGCAATGCATTCTAGACCCCCACCACTGTGGGTGAAACATGTTTCCATTTGACTGATTCTGGGATATGTCTATCTAATAAGGAGAGGTTAGGGATTGGTTGGAGTTCAGAAAAATGAAAAGTAATCTTATTGAAACATATATGTTCCTGAGAGGACTTGACAGGGTGAGTGCTAAAAAAGGATGTTTCCCCTTGTGACAGAGGCTAGATCTAAAGATACAGTTTAAAAGTAAAGCGTCTCCCATTTAAGACGGAGATGAGGAGCAGTTTTTCCCTCGAGATTCTCCTCCCCAGACAGCAGTGAAGGCAGTGTTATTAATTTTTTTTAAGGCAGAGGGAGATAGATTCTTGAGTACAAAGAGAATTAAAAGCTGTTAGGGTTAAGCCAGGAAGTGGGGATGAGGTGACAAGCAGATCAGCCATGATTTTATTGAACAAAATCATGGCTCGAAAGTCCAATTAGACTACTCGTTCCTTATTTATATTTTTGCATTGTATAATTCACTTTCTGAGTTAGATGAAAATCTTGATGCACGCTAATTCTATTAGCTCATTGTGATGTACGGTTGGATTCCAGAAGTGGCTGTGGCCAGACCCTTGATGAAAGTTTTGAGAAAGCAGTCAATTAAGGGGGCACTCCTACCCCCACCCCCAATCTTTGCTTCTCTCTTGGAGCCCAGCAAATTAAGGTCAAAGGGAGGGCTATGCAGCCAGGAGAGCCAAGAGTGGCACCCAAGGTTTTTAGCAGCTGTGGGTTCCAGCACAGTGTAGGTGATGGACCAGCTTCCTGTATATCTTGGTCTTGAAATCAGCAGTACCATCACTGGGTACTGCCTTTCTCTGGGACATGTAATATATGTCCTGATCTGACGGCAAAGTTAAGGTATTGTGCTGTGTCTGAGCTGGAGAGTTTTAGTTATAGTAGGCTGGTGTCGTTTCCTCAAAGCTAGAAGACTGAGGGGGGAACACAATTGAGATGTACAATATTATGAGGGCTATAGGTAAGGTAGATAGGAAGAAACGTTTCCCATTGGTGGAGTGATCAATGTCCAGGGGAGCACAGATTTAAGGTTATAGACGGGGTTAGAGAGGATGTGAGGAAGAATTTTTTTACCCAGAGGGTGAAGGGGATCTGAAACTCACTGCCTCTAAGAAGAGTAGAGGTAGAAATCTCGTAACATTTAAGAAGGACTTAGATGCGCACTTGCAATATGTAGATATAAAGGTTATGGGCCAAATGCTGGAAAATTCGATTAGAATAATTAGGTGCTTGGTTTTGACCGGCCTAGACTTGATCGGCTAAAGGGTCTTTTTCGGAGCTGTAAGACTCTGCATCTCAAAGAAGCATGTAACATTCTCCCTCAATTTGTAAGGTGGTGTTTGGGTATTCAACAAAGCACCCCAGAATCAATCAGGCAGATCTTCTATACTTCCAAAAGGTTTTCTCAATTAGTATTCTAGCCATATGCGTGTGTGTTTCATGGTTTGCACAGCACTATGGTGGAAAGCACAGCTGTACTTTGAACTTGCCCTGGAGCATGCTGGTATTTTGACATGATTCAGTAGATCCAAGGTCATCTCCCCAATTCCAGTCACCCCCATAACAACCACAAACGTGCTTTCTGCCCACTCCCCAACACAGGAAAATCAAGGCCAATATCTTCAGTTGATGAAAGAAAATCTTTCACAAACTTGAAACACTTTTTACATAATTAAGTACTCATTGAAGCACTGTCTCTGTTATAATGAGGGAAATGTGGAAACAAATAATGGAGATGCAGCTGTCACTAGACAAGTAGTCCAGATTCCAACACCAATGTTCTGGGAATGAGTTTCAAATCTCACCATGGGAGCTGGCAGAATTCGAATTGAATTATCATAGGATATAAACCTAGTTTAGGTGATGGTGACCATGATATCTATCACTGATTGCTGTAAAACCCATCTATTTCTTTAATTTTCTTTACAGAAGGGAATTTACCATTCTTGGGCTTTTTGGGACTCCTGATTCATGGCAATACGGTTGACCCTTACCTGCCCTCTGAAATGGTTGAGGAGGCAATTCAGTTCAAGGGCAATGAGGGATGGACAATAAATGCCACCTTGGCCAGTGACACTTGCATCAAGTGAAACAATGTAGAAATATTCTATACGCAACGGGATCCCATAAGCTACGATGTGATAATGACCAAATAATCTAATTCAGTGATATTAGTTGAAGGATAAATATTGACTAGGATATTGATCTTCAGGGTAGGTGGAGTTTCCAGATACCCAGAGTTCGATGTTCTCATTTCAGTTGTCCTACAGGATGTTTTTTGAGGGATAATTATGGGTCAAGATATGATGGAAACCAACCTAATATTCCAGTAAATTGACCCTGTCAGTTGTCTCCCAGTACCGTGAGGATAAATGTTTCATACTTAACCAATACTTCTGCCCTCAGTTGGACTTCACTTCTGAAGCGAAGCTTAATCAGCAGTCATCAATTTTACAATAACCTGAACATAAAATTATCACACAGAAGATTGGATGCTCTGACCTGTGAGCAAATTGATAAAGGGTGAAGTTGGTCTGAGTCAGCAGTGAAAAAAACAGACACACAGCAAACCTGCAGCTTTTGGTGCATCAAGTCCAATATCCTTTCCTAGTGACTTTATAAGAATGGGCTTAAATTATTTTCTACCCACATTATCCTTCCTATCACTCCTGTCAAATCCAGGTAAATTATTAAGTGGGCAAGATACATGCCCAGATAAAGCCATTTTATTTACTCAGTTCCTCTTAGCAGACAGACTTAAGCGATTAAAAAAAAATCAGAAAAAAACCACACTCAAGAGATATGGTAGTGAAAAGATCTGAATTGTAAAACAAAGATTTATTCTTACCTCTAATGAAGTTTCATGTATTGGCATTTCATCAGAACTTAACTGGAGTTCACTGTTATTCTAGGATAAAAAGTAAACAGGCAGCAATTTGATGCAATTTATTTCTTTCAAGACTATAATAAATTAATCTATCACAAAATAGTTACATGTTTCAAAAATATGAACAGTCTGATTAGATTGCTTCACAGAGGAGCTTGCAGGGATGTTGAGAATTGGCTTGGCTTTCTTGCCATCAGGCCCACATCGGAATGCCACAGTGCACTGGTCCAAATGGCTGTTGCCGTTATACACTTTGGTGATGGTGAAATCAATCTATAGGTAGCTGCATTTTAGGGTAGGCAGCAGAACCAAGAAATGTGCCTGGGGCAGTGAAAGTCTAAATTTAACATTTTCATCTTCTGTGCAAATGCCTCCACGGACCCATCCTTCCCGATCTCTGTAACTTGCCACAGCCATACAACCCTTTGCGAACTCAACTGTGCTCCAATTCTGATCATTTGTGCATTCTTGAATGCTTTTGCCCACCATATGCTTTACGGCCTTACCATGTGGTGCTGTTCCTTCAATATCAATGACCTGAGCTTTAATTCAAGGCTACATTAAAGGCTCTATGAAATTATCCTCATAATTTTTTACACCAAACATTCTTTGGAAGTAGCTAAACTCCATATCCAATGCTGTTTACAATATAGAAAACATTCAATGTCATGGAAAGTACAAGATCTATCTACTCTACTCTGTCTGAGAAAATGGACATAAGATGATGACACAAATGGTAATGGTCACTTTGAAGGCCATGTCACTGGCTCCAAAATAGAAAACTTGTAGGAAAGAAAAGGTTTGCCTGCTTGAAACCATTGCTAAGGGACTTACAGCCAAATAGCCAAAGCAGGTTTTTCTAAACATTCCTGTCAGATCAGAAATTTCAAGTACATTAGTGGATAATACAAGCTTGCAAAATCAACCTCTTCCTGGTTTGACAGTTGAATGGATAACTTGTCTCTCATTTCTACAGGCTTAAGTCAGATATAACTCCGGTGTAAATGGCAAATCAGTTCCATGTTATTCAAATACATCCACCAATTTGTGGATGGATGCATCTTCCACCAGCCCTGAACTCTACGGGAATTTAATGTTCACATTAAAATGTTGTTCAGTCTGGCATATCTAACTTCCACCCCAAATAGCATCCAGCAATTCTGTTGGAAAATGCAATGATACTGACCTCTTCTCACATGCAAATTTTAATCTCTAATTCACACATTCATGCAAAATAAACCACCTCTAGGTAGGCATTACAAGAGGCAGGAGACAGCAGGAATAATACTGCAGCACGAATCATTACCATTAGGAAGGGAGATGTGGAGAGATGAAAATAATTGTGATTTTTCTGGAGTTGTAGGCTTAGTTTTAAAGAATAATCTTTCAATGTGTAAGATATCAAAAAGAATTAGGTATTTTACATTCTGCAACATTATCACTTACTAATGTCATATTATGCAGTTTATTTTTCTCCTCGACTAAACGCTCCAGTTTCTCTTTCTCTTCCAGCACTTCTTTCAGGTAATTTTCATTCTCCTGAATTTGTTTCAGTTCTGTTCTGAGCTTCTCATTTTCCTCTTCCAGTTCCTCGGCTTGTTCTTGCAGGCTGCTCTCTGATAACTTCAACTCATGGATCCGTGAACGGAAGTCTTCCAGTTTATGTGTAAGGAAGTCCTCATTGTCTTCGGCTTGCTGAAGTCTTTCCCTGAGTTGTTCCTTTTCCCGGTTAATTGCCTCTTCTTTCGCTAAAAGCTTATTTAAGTCATCCTGAAGCACAAGAATACTGTCTTTGACTTGGTCTTCTCTCTCTGACACGGAACGTGCCACATTGGCAAGTTCAATGTCATGCTCAGAAAGCTCTTTGCTTCGTTTGCTCTGTACTTTTTCCAACTTTGTGAACTTTGCCGTGACTTGCTGCAGCTCAGTTTTCAGGATAATACTGGTTGCATTTAAGTCGATCCTCTCTCTATCCAGTTTGAAGATCTGGCTGTGCAGGAACTGTTCCCGTTCCCTCAGCTTCACCATTTGCTGCTGCTGCTTTTGTTTGTAATGTTCAAAGTACTCAGATTGGTTCTTCATCTCATCCTCTTTCATCCTGAGCTGGTTCTGCAAACGCCACAGTTTTCCCTTCAGCAACTCTTCAGACTTCTCCTTTTCAGCAAGCTTTAAAGGAAGAAGAGAATAGTGAGGAGATGTAATAGAGCTCTGCAGTAACTAACCACGGGTGTCACTGTCACAACAAGTGATATAAAATGAGATCTGACCTCCACTGAAGATTATATATTGTATTTCAAATAGTCAGCATTATTCTGAAAACATTGGAAATACTATTTGGAACAGAGAACAGACTAAGCTACTCAGCTTCTTGATAAGAGATGGCATGGCCATGAGGTTACAGATTGAGTATTACAATTTGACTGATGGATCATTGCACCTTGCAGCTCTGAGCTGCTAAATCTAGGCCTTAATCAATCCCTCTTAGAACCACATGACATGATGGAGCATGTTCTTAGTGTGAAGACGTGATTTGACCTCCACAAACACTGGATGATAATCATTTCCTCTGATACTTTCTTTGAGAAGTGCATCTGTCCAGTGATTCTCTTGGCATCCCTGAGTCTTTTGATTGTTCATTCTTTACAGTAAAAGATCTAGGACAGAAAGTTCCCAAAAGTATATTTTCATTTTCCTTACCAGACCACTTTATGTTTCAATGAACAAAACATTAAATACTGAACTTCAAGGACTCACCAATACCTTTGTAATTATTTACATTTACCTTTAACATGGAGTTAAAAAACAATAACAATATAATTGAACTCTCCAGTGAGATGGTCATTGGCAACAGAAGCAAGCATGTTGACATCAAATTCATTTCTTTTCAACAGAAGCTATTCGATGCTCCTTACTATCAGTGTCCTGTCTTGTTTTGGGAAAACAAACTCAAGGAAAGCAAGCAATAAGGTAATGATAAAAAAATTAAAATATTGGAACAGCACTAATTATGTAGCACTGAAAGGATCAATTGTGATCCCCAGGTAGTTCAGTTGTTGCAAGGAACAATCATAGAACATGTACACAAAGGCAGAAGCTAAACATGGATGCTCTGACAAGGGAAGCTACATGAACGTTGGTACCATGACCTTTTCTATTAGCCTATGACCTATTAGCTAACAGTGAATTAAGATATAAACCAGCCATTGGTGAGGGAGGTCTCGTGGTGCAGTGTTGCTGACTCTGCATTGTGGAGCTCCAGTTCAAGTATTAATTTCAGTATTAATGTCACATGAGGACAAGGCTTTGCTTGGTCATAGTTCTTACTGTAACTGACCAATCCACAGTGTCAGCAACTACTGGAAAAAAATATTGGTTTATTGATCAAGTAACATACCTGCAAAAGGGAGATCTGTGGGTTCCTGAGTGTAACTAATATAACTATCTGCCGAAGCATTTTATAGATGCACCATTGAAAGTGTCCTATCTGGATGCATCATAGTTTTGTACAGCAACTGCTCTGCCCAAGACTGTAAGAAATTACTGAGAGTTGTGAACGCAGCCCCATCCGTTATGCAAACCAGCCTTCCTTCCACTGACTCCATCCACAAATCCCACTGGCCTCAGGAAAGCAGCCAACATCATCAAAGACCTCCCCCCATCCTGGTTATACTCTCATCCACCCTCTTCCATCAGGCAGAAGACACAAAAGTTTGAAAACATTTCCCAACAGATTTAAGAACAGTTTCTTCCCCACTGTTATCAGGCTTATGAATGGACCTCTAATAAATTAGAGTTGATCTCTCTCTGCACCTTCTTTGTAGCTGTGACACTATATTCTGCATTCTGTTCTATTACCCTAATGTACTTACGTAAGGTATGATTTGTCTGGTTATCTCACAAAACAATACTTTTGACTGTATCTCAGTACATGTGACAATAATAATCCAAATCAAAGCTCCTTAGGTAAAGAGAGATGTCTCCTCACCAGTCCCCTGGAATTTACTGGATCATCTCTGAGGGGGTTCAGAGAGAATCTTTCTAAGAATTTTTGTTTTTTCTAAATTAACCTAATGTTTTAATCCCTCTCTCAGGAGACTGCTGGTTCAATTGTCTTTGTAGTTGTTCTTGTTGGCGGCTGGGAAGTTGAATGGGGATCACACCATCCAGAACTTGCACCATGATTGTTTGGGACTGGCTCAAAGGGTGATTTGTTCTTTATCTTGTTCTATCATGTATGCGAACCCTCAAGGTCTATGTCCAACGTGACAGAAACATGACTTCGGTAAAGATTCGGATAATGGAGAATTGCTACAAGTCAGAGACTTCAGTGGAGCAAGAAAAATGGATGACGGGATTTACAATGAGCCTTACCAAAAATTTAAGATCCTTCTCAGAAATTTGCAGACTTCGAAGCTTTCCTGTAAGTTGTGGATCACTGGTCATTGATTGCTGTGATTTGGAAGTTAACTCATTGATTTTATCCAGAAGCCTTTGTTCTGACAGTTCCAAATCTTGAATTCTAAATAAAAGTAACCAATAGCACAGAGTCAATAAAAAGAGAACTTCTATTGAACTTTTTGTGATGGAGTATACATTGCTTGCATCAAAGGATGTCATTGCTGCTTCATTCCTCCAACAAATACAATCCAGACAGTTTTAGGCTAAAGCTCATATAATTTCCAACTTTCTTCCCTTGTAGTGAAATCCTCAATCCTCTGCAGGTACTTTCTCGTCACTTTATAAACCATTGTTACAGGAATGAAGAATTAAATATTATTAAAGGAAGAGCAGTCAGTGGCCCATTGATCATATGTGTTTCAGAGATTCCAGAAATCTGTAAATCAGAGTCTTATCATACACAGAGGCATTCTACCAATAAAAATAAGCCCTGCAAAAGCACAGCTAATTGGTTATTTTTTTCCCCAAATGACAACATTCATATGAATATAAAATGCTCCTTGCTATAAACTACTTGTTATTAACATTTGCATTGTATAATCAGGTTATGCAAAAAATCAATTTAATCCACTCAAAATTAGAACCTTTCCCATGAACCTTACTATTTTCATTGTTCCAATATTCGACATGGGGGAGGCAATAGCTTAATGGCCAAATACAGAGACCCTAGTCAATTCTGGGGACCCCAGTTCAATAGCGGAATTTGAATTCAATAAAAATTTGGAATTAGGACACAAATGATGACCACGAATCCATTGTCAATTGTCGGAAAAACCCATCTGGTTCACTAATGTCCTTTAGGAACTCCATCCTTACCTGGCCTACAATTGATTCCAGACCAACAGCAATGCGGTTGACTCTTAACTGCCCTCTGGGCAATTAAGGGTGGCTAATAAATACTAGCCCAGCCAGCAATGGGCTCATTCCGTGAATGAACAAAGAAAAGAATAAATAAATCCAATTTATTAGCACCCCACCCAACTACACCATGCAATGACCTCAACAGCTTTGAACAGAGTAGGCCTATCCTTCCTCCCCAACATTACCATACATCTTCCCTCCAGACTGATCTACTTGAAACTCAGGGAACTAAAGCTCAATGAGATGAATCCATGGGTGGATAACTTCATCCCATGACAGCAGTTCAGGTTGTCTGTGATGATTTTGCACTTCACCCTCTTATTGACCACAAGACATGACTGCAGCAATAGTCCATTTGGTCCATCAAACCCTCCAAGTGTCAGGGACCTCAGGCATTTCTTCATATTTCTCTACTGGCTGTGGACGCTGGACGGGGCTTCCAATCCAGGGACCAGATTCCAGGGAAAGGCATGCTTGTGGTCTGGCCACTGCCTGATTGGTCCATCATTCTGCAGGCGTCCCTTGGAAAATGCAATGTGGAACTGTCTCCAGCTCACCAGCCCATTACCAACACTCCCAATGTCTCACAAAGATTTTCCCGCATGGCACTGCATAATTGGTGCCCGAAAGCTGAGGGACTGTCTGGAAAGCTACCCCCTAGTCTTGCAGTAGATGGTATAATTATCCCTGTGAAATATTCAGACATTGTCCTTGAATTTTCTCTCAAGTTTCTCCCAGACTGATATGTAAACAGAGTTTCTGCCAAACCTCCACGAGAGCTATAGCAACAGCATAGGGCGAATCTCTGAGCACATTCCAGCATATAAGTTTGTTCATCTTAGCTATTTTAATGTCAACAATGGACTGATGTTATATAACACTAAAGGGGAAGTGTATTAAAATAAATGTAATTTTATTTGCGATCGTCCTCCCTTAGAACACTGACCCTGAATATCAGCAGAGCTTCAGCTGCTGTGCCACTGTAACTTCACTGGATATTTGGTGGATTAACAGATGCTGCCAGACCTGCTGAGCTTTTCTAGCAACTTCTGTTTTTGATCCTGATTTACAGCATCTGCAGTTCTTTCGGGTTTTATTTGGTGGATTAAACCTGATTTTATTCAGCTGAATGAGAGCAGGTCCAAAGACGTTATGGGTTTAAATATCAAGGGCGGCTGGGCCCTCTCAGAAATAACATTTGTGCAAAATGTTGCTGTTGTTGACTTAGATGCAAATCCTGCCTGAAATATTTCAGTGCCAGTCATGCTCTTGTCTAAACTAAATATATTAAGCACTACCTTTTGATTCAGTTGGATCTGGGGAGCACACTGGTGTTGACAGAAAAGATCTGAATAGAAAGAAAAGTTAAAAGAATGGGAAAAAAAAAACAAGAAGAAATCAGGAACTGAACAGCCTCAAATGTACTACTTCATTGCTAGTGAAGTGCCACAGGGATCAGTGCTGGGACCTTTTACAATCCATATCAATAACTTAGATAAAGGGCACAAAGTTGCTAAGTTTGCTGATGCCACAAATATACATAGCAGAGCAAGTAGTGCAGAGGATGTAAGGAGTCAGCAAAGGGTTAAATGAGTGGTCAAAAATTTGGCAGATGAACTATAATGGGGTGAAACGTGAATTTGTCCACTTTGGCAGAAAGAATAGCAAAGCAACCTATTATTTAAAGGGAGAAAGATTGTAGAACTCCACAGTATGGAGGGTTCGGGGATACTGGTACATGAATCATAAAGAGGTGCTAAAAAATGGGGATCAGTTAGCTCAGTTGGCTGGACAGCAGGCTTGTGACATAAAGAGATGCCAACAGCATGGGTTCAATTCCTGTACCAGCTGAGGTTACCATGAAGGACTCTCCTTCACTACCTCTCCCTTCACCTAAGATATTATAACCCTCAGGTTAAACCACAAGTTATCTCTCCCTAATAAGAGAGTAGCCCTGTGGCCTGGTAAGACTATGGCATCTTTACCTTTAATATCCAGGTACAATGAGTGATTGGGAAGGCCTATAGAATGCTGTCATTTATTGCAAGGGAAATGGATTATACTTCAGTGAACTTTTTGTTACAGTTTTACAAGATGTTGGTGAGATAAAACCTGGAGTCCTGTATTCTGTTTTAATCTCCTTATTGAAGAAAGGATATAACTGCATTAGAAGCAATTCAGAAAAGATGTACTGAACTGAGATGGAAGGGTTATTCTTTGAGGAAAGATTGGACAGATTGAGTGTGTATCAACTGGACTTTAGAAGAATGAGATGTGTTTTTATTAAAATATAAGATGCTGAGGGAACTTGACAGGTGCATAAGGAGAGGTTTTTCCCCTAGTGGAAGAGGCAAGAATTAGGCACCACAGTTTAAAAATAAGGGATCTTCCATTTAAGACAGTGATTAGAATTGTTCTCTCTCTTAGCGGGGTAATTGGTCTGTGGAGTTCTTTGCTCTGGAGAGCAGTAGAGGCACGGATATTGACTATTTTTAAGGCTGGGTTAGAGATTCTTCATTCAGAAAGAAGTGAATGGTTATAGGGTTAGACAGAAAAGTATAGTTGAGGCCACTATCAGATCAGCCAAATATTCTTGCTCTAAAATTGTAGGTTCCTGTGTATGTAGGTGGGAAGATTTCCTGGAATGTTGCCACAAGTGTAAGAACTACAGTGAGATGAGATAAGCATAACATAACAAACATGTTTAAGTGGAGGTTTGATCATAATGTTCAAAGCCAAGAACAGTTTCATTACATTAAGTAATAAAAAAAAAACTGTTTCCATTAGCAGAAGGGCTAGTAACCAAAAGACACAGACATAAGTTGATCAGCAAAAAAACCAGAGGGGGCTTGAGGACCATTTTGTACACACAATGTGTTGTTATGATGTGGAACACCCTGCCAAAACACTCCTAAAGGGCTAAACAGCCTTCTGCTGTGTTATATCATTCTATGATGGCAAAATGTCTGTTCCCATTATCTAGCATAAAGCAGATAAAGATCAACACACATTATCTAACCATGGACACAAGATTGTCAACTTAACTGAACGCATTATGGAACCCAGGGATTAGATGTTCCACTTCATCTGCCAATTCACCAGCCAAACAATGATGGAAATTACCACTGCTCCCACCATCCCCCCTGCCCTCAAAATATCTCAAATCTAGATTATTAAGGGGCATTTATTCAAAACAGTTCTAATCAAAATTCCTTATACCAAATAAAAATGCCAACATAATCTTGGATGCTTGAGTTTATTTATGAAAAGAACTATCTCAACAGTAAGAACATACAGAAGAATTTTTCCTACAGAGAGTAATTGTAACTGTGCTGGAGGGCAATGTGGTGGCTCAGTGGTTAGCACTGCTACCACACAGCATCAGGCGCCCAAGTTCAATCCCACCCTCTGGTGACTGTCCATGTGGAGTTTGCACACTCTCCCCGTGTCTGTGTGGGTTTCCTCTGGGTGCTCCCGTTTTCTCCTACAGTCCAAAGATGCGCAGGACTGGCCATGGGAAATGCAGGGTTATAGGGATAGGGTAGGGGGATGGGTCTGGTTGGAATGCTCTTCAGAGGGCTGATGTAGACTCACGGGCCGAATAGCCTACTTCTACACTGTGGGGATTATATGATTCTATGAAAAATGTGATTGCACAATATCCATTACTCAGGCACCAGACAGCCACATAGGTCTCCACAAGCAAAAACCGCCTTTTTCTTCAAATGAGAAGTGCATCACACACCATGTTGACTTGGGCTCCTCAGCAAGCATCAAAAAGCATGCTAGAAATATTTAAAGCAACTAATAACTTCTGTAATTAAGTGTCTTACTCTTGTTTGTTGTGTCAATACTAAGCATGCCATATGGTAAGCTCGCTCAGCAACTTCTGACACCAATTGGCTGGAAGGTCAATTTTGCCAGCACTCATGCAGCAATTAGAGCCTGGGCTGCTGGTGTTTTGTGGCCCTGCTTTCCAGCCTCAAACAACCAGTTTTCTTCCTTCCTGCGTACTATCTCCAAAGTAGCAACTGAGGAACTGAGCACCCAGTCGCAGGACTTGCCATTTTTCCCTGTTGTCTGCAAACAGAGGACACCCACATTTTCAGAGCAGCCCATTACCTTCAGATGATCTCAGAGACACCCAATATCCATATCAAAAATGTTCAGCCAATGGATAGCACTGGCTGCAAGCATAATGATAATGGCAGGACTGACTGGGACAATACCAACAGGTCATTTGCTCAACTCGCGAATAAGATCCTCAAATTTCTCTACTTACAATATGTGTTAATGATTTAGATGAGGGAACAAAATGTAATATCTCAACATTTGCAGATGACACAAAGCTGGGTGGAAAGGTGAGCTGTGAGGAGGATGCAGAAATATTGTAGTATGATTGGACAGGCTGAGTGAGTGGGCAAATGCATGGCAGATGCAGTATAATACGGATAAATATGGATATCCACTCTGGTACCAAAATCAGGATGGCAAATTATTATTTGAATGGCTGTAAATTGAGAAGGGGGACCATTCAACAGGATCTGTGTGTCCTAGTGCACTAGTTGCCAAAAGTAAGTATGCAGGTGCAGCAGGCAGTCAAGAATGCAAACGGTATGTTGGCCTTCATAGCAAGAAGATACAAGTACTGGAAGAGTGATGTTTTGCTGCAATTGTACTGGTACTGGTGAGGCCACATCTGAAATATTGTGTGCAGTTCTCACATCTGAGAAAGGATGTTTTTGTCACAGAGGGAGTGCAGCGAAGGTTTACCAAATTGATTCCTGTGATGGCAGGTCTGACGAATGAGGAGAGATTAAGGATCATACTTACTGGGGTTTAGAAGAATGAGAGGGGATCTCATAAAAACTAAAATATTCTAATAGGACTAACAGGTTAGATGCAAGAAGGCGTGGAAGTCCAGAACCAGGGGTCATAGTTTAAGGATAAGAGGTAAACCCTTTTGGACTATGATGAGGAAAAATTTCTTCATCCAAAGCATCCGTAGAATTCACCGCCACAGGGAGTAGTTGGGGCCAAAACAATTTGGTTTGCTGCACTCCCTCTGTAATAAGAGCATCCCTTCTCTGATGTGAGAACTGCACACAATATTTCAGATGTGGCCTCACCAGTGCCAGTACAATTGCAGCAAAACATCACTCTTCCAGTACTTGTATCCTCTCGCTATGAAGGCCAACATACTGTTTGCATTCTTGACCTGCCTGATGCACCTGCACGCTTACTTTCAGCAACACTGTTTTCAAGAAGGAGGTAGATATAGCTGTTTTGGTAAACAGATTAAGAGTATTGGGAGAAGGGTGAGATTAGGGCATTGAGCTCGATGATCAACCATGATCATATCGAATGGTGGAGCAGGATCGAGGAGTTGAATGGCCTACTCCTGCTACTGCCTTGAGACCGCCATACCTTGTATGTACACCTTTTTGATCAGGACTCAAATTCTGTGCTTGTTTTTTAGCCAAATTTTTCTTTTCCATTTTTATCCTGCCATTTAGTTTTCTTACAGTATTATTCGATGTATCCGTTTGTGAATATTGGCTCCTCTTCTTTCTCTCTCTAACTACAAGAAACAATTCTAGTGATAGCTTATCGCTCTTAAGTTATAGCTATTCATTTTGAAACTCAAAATGTGTTACACACATTTTTAAATAGCAGCTGACACTAGGTTAGATCAGACAATGCTACAACCTGTGCATGATTCACAGTGGTTTGATTATTAGTTCTTTAATTTGTATAATCAAAAAAACAGATTATTGAATCACACAGAAGGAAGTCATTCAGCTCTTTATACCTATACAGGTTCATTGAAGTAGATAGTGAGTCTACTCTGCTAACCCCTAACTCAACAAATCTTGTTATTGTTAGTTATGTTACATTAAAACTCTTCATCGAGCAACTCATTTGGTTGTGAACAGAGAACAGCATTTGTGACAGCGCTTTGTGCATCACATCATATTCCATGTAAATTCCTTTGTTCAGAGCTATTGGTCAGTGTAAACACACTTTGGGAAATCACTCATTTCAATTCCACTCCTGACCTGCCACATAAAGGTAGCCATACAAGTGGAAGATGTAATCGGTATTCATTTACCTGATACCACCAGCCTTAATTAACACTTCTCTTCTTCATTCAGGTAAACCACAGTAGCTGAAGCTCGAGAGATTCTCTCGATGGTACAGCATTGCTTTTCTGTCAGCTTCCTTTTCCCTTTCTATAGTCCCTTAATCTGAAACAGTTTGAAGGTATCGAATGTGCAAGAGAAACAGAATTAGTGCCGCTGCCTGCTGCATTTCCCTACCTTCTTTGTAAAGCAGCTTCTGTCTTTGTGAAGTTGTCAATGGTTTGCTTGAGTATCTCCTCGGACTGCGTGAGTTCTTCCAACCTCTGGTTGAGGACATCCATTTCACGCTTATTATTCTCCCACTCAGTGCGTTTTGTCCCGTCTTTCTTCGTCTCCTCTAGATCCTGCAATTGCCAGGAGGTACCAATGGTGACATTAACATTCAGTACATCGGTTCCCTCTTTCCAGGGTGAGATGATATAATTAATCTCCTTCACGTTATCACCCAGGGACTCCATTTATAGGGAATAAAAAACAATTCTGCATTTCATGCCACTGGGACCAATTGAACCCTAGAGTTATATTGTTGCTGTAAACATTTCCATCTCTAAACAGTGCAGATATTTTCACATTGAAACAGCCTCTGTTGTTTTGACTGTGGTAACCTACTGCTCAAATGGCATTGTCACAATGTGCTGAAGAGGTATTTACTTATTCATGATGAAAGGCGCGTTCTATTCGCTCTACTGGACAAGTTGGCATGTAATATTCATGAAATGCTCTGATATTACAGCTACAGAGAACTTCAAACAATGATATCATACAGGAGGCCTTTCATTGCATTTTCATGAATGCTTTCAACTGTCTCAACTCTACAAACAAATCTAGTCTGTAAAAAAAAGGATAGCCTGTAAAACCAAATCTAACAGGAATAGTATATTGAAAATGTTTCTCTGAGCCGTAATTTAGGTACAGTTCATGTCAATGATTTTAATATTCAGTTGAGCTTTTTTGATCTTTTCTGTCATGTTTTGTGCACTAAGAATTCAAGTGCTAGAGTGAAGGCAAAAAAAAAAAAATCGAAAAAACATGTAATATTAGGGGTAATCTGTTCTCACTGTCTGTACAAACACAGCTTGGATCCTCATTCACAGTTTACCAACATGTTGCCCTCCCATTCAGCTTCACAGACAGGCCTCCACACTGTAGGCCAAAGCTTTGTCAGAAAACAGAACTGGATGTAGGAATGGAATTCTGATCAGGTCAAAGTTTGACTCAAATTATGAACTCCTACTGAAACTGTTCTCTGGCACTGATTACTCAAAGTCACAAAATTTTGCACCTACCTGTTCTAAACCTTGAATTCTCACCAGCAGTACTGAGTGCTCCTCCTGCAGCATTTTTAAAGCTGCTTCTTTAGTGTGCAGCTGTCCCTTTAAGTTGAGGGAGATTTGGCTTTCCTCTTTGATCATAGTCTCCAGTGAAATCACTGACTGAGACCATTTAGCAAGTTCAGCTTCCAATGCTGCCTTCTCTTGCCGCATGGTAGTTTCAACATTTCTTATTCCACTTTGCTTTTCTTCCAATGCCTCCTCAAGTTTTCTCTGAAGGTTCTTAACATTTGCCTCAGAAATTTCAAATTCTTTCATCCTTTTTTTCAACTGCATTTCAACGTTTTGTTTCGCTGCTCGACAGACAGACTCTTTGAACTCAAGCTCTTCAATCTTTTTGTTCAGCTCTGCTGTTACATTTGCTAGTTCTTTCTTCTTCAAAAGGCCAAGCTCTTCAAACTCGCTGATTTTCTTTTGTAGTTGCACCTCCAAGTTGGTTTTGGTAATTTCCAAGTCTTTTATCTTATCTCTCTGGCATTTTGTTTCAAATTTCACTTCCCTTTCAAATTTTTCAAGGTTGGAGCACTTGGTTCTCCAGCAATGTAATTCTTCACTCATGCCACGTTGTTTGACACCCAGTTCTTCATTACGTTGTGCTAGCCTTCTTTCAGTCTCTTCCATTTCTTTTAATAAAGTCTCCTGTTTCCCAATCCTTGCCTGTAATGTCTCCACAGTTTCTTCCTTCATACTGATCAGCTTTTCCATGCGAGCTATCTTTTCTTGTAGGACCTTGGTCTCCCCTTCCTTCGTCTCTTCCACCAACTCTTCCAGCATCTTGGTTCTTTCTTGCAGCTTCCTTTCAGCTTCTTTTTGCTGCCAATGTTGCTCTCGCAACTGTCCAATTTCTTCGTTCAAACATTCAATTTCGTCCTTGCAGTCTTCTAGCTCTTTGCTTTTCTCGTTCACCTCCATTTCAAACCTGCTTCTCATCTTCACAATGAACCCTGCCTTATCGATTTCAGCATCAGCCTTTCTGCTTAGCTCCGCTTCGAGTTGTTTCTTCTCCTTAAGGATCTCTGGAGCAATGTGCTGTCTCTCATGAAGTTGGCTCTCTGCATCCTTGATGCTTTTCTTGAGTTCTTCCACCACTTGCAGGGTCTTTTTTAAGGTTTCGTCTTTCTCTTCAAGCTGTTTTCTAAGACTCTTTATTTTGCCATTTTGCTTACTTTCTACTCGTTTAAACTGCTCTTTCAGCTGTTGCTCAAAATTTTCCCAATCTCGGATAGTTTTTTCCAGATCTGAGCACTGCTTTTTCAATTTTAATTCATTATCCACCCTCTCTTCCAGGTCCATCTTGAATTTGGCAACCTTTGACTCAAGACTAGTTTTGGACTCTTCCATTTCCCCGACTTTCAGAAGCAAATCTTTGTAAATCGCCTCAAGCTGGGAATGGGCTTCATCCCGCTCCTTGATCTCATCAATTAACATTTTGATTTGCTCTTGGTAATCTTCCTCAGACTTTTCTTTTTCTTTCTGTAGCTGCTCCACTTGACTGTACCTCTCCTCTAACTTGCTTTCCACATCTTCTTTCTCCTTTGTCAACTGGTCCAATTTGTCACAGCGTAAACCAAGCAGCCTCTGATTCTCCTGGCTACGCAAAAGTTCCCCTTGAAGCTCTTTGACTGTTTCTGTTAACTCCTTCTCACTCATTTCCTGTATCTTCAAAAGTCCTTCTAAACTTTTGACTCTTTGAAGTAGCTCTGCTTTGGCACTATGTTTCACTTCAGATTCATCTTCACTGCTGAGAGAATCCAATGATTCCAGTTCCCTCACAGAAGCTAGTTTGCCTTTAAGGGCATCACATTCAAATTGAAGTTGATGATATGAAAGCTCCATCTCATTGAGCTTCTTCCTCAAGGTCTTGGATTCGTCTGTCCTATCCTCCAGCATAACTTCACACTCTCTTAATTTCTCTTCTAAAATCTGCTGATTGTCAACAGCCTTATTTCCTTTGAATTCCGGCTCTGCTAAGCTTTCGGAACCCTGTAGTTTTAAGATATAAGCTTCAAGTTCCGCTATTCTATAACCTTGGTGTTTGTTTTCATTGTCTAATTTTATCAGTTGCTCTGGTAATGTTTCATTATCTGTATTTGTTGACAACTCCCCTGGAAAAGACACAAAATGTTCTCTTTTCTTAGGTTCTGTGGGAGTAATCAGTTTGCTGTGTTGCTCCTCTGAAATATGTGGCTCCTCTAATTGCACCCTGGTGTTTTCCTCAGCATCTTGCTCTTTGTCTGCATCACTCTGCACTTTTCTGAGTTTGCTCCCCATCATTTCTGAAACATTCAGGGGTTTTAATTCTCCTCTAATTCTAGATTAATTAAAAACAAATTGATGTTGAAAAGATCTTTCTCCTCAGTAAATACATATATCTTGGAAAATTTTGAATGGCATCTTCCAATGTAGACGTAGCATGTGCACGTAGGTCTGCTTGTGTTCTAGTTTGTCTTTAGTCGAAGCTCGGAATTTAGTCAATGCCTTCACGTCAATGTATTCTTTTTGCTTTGTACACTTTGAAATTTTCTCTGTCGGCTTATTTTTATCTTCTGTGAGTTCTCTTGAAGTCTAGGAACAAACGGAAAAGTGCAGATCAAAAGGAAAATTAAATGGAGGTCAATCATTAAAAATTTCTACTTTCTTATAAAGCTATATAGGTGCTTTTATTTCTCTTTAGGATCAATTCTATGGCCCATTGTCATTGATGTTTCTCCTCTATACCTATGAATGCCATTAATCCATGCTAGGTCGCTAGGTATCCTTCAAACACAATGGGCTAAATGGCCTCTAGCCACATCATAATAACTCTGTGATATGTTCACTTATTCTTTAAACGTGGACACAGAGCTATTCAACCGTAGGATTTCTCACTGATTAACCTGTTCCTGTCTTGCCCTCTATTGAGTAGAAATTATTGGAGTCTGCTGAAATGGTAAAAGGTGTAGGCCAGGCCTGAATGACCATGGGGCAGACTACATGTATGTCCCCAGTCAGCAGGGGACCTGTCCCCCTTTAGTTCATGGGAATAAAAGGTAACTAGCAGCAGGCAGATAACTGGCTTGTTTAAAAATCACTTAATTCAAATTATTCTGAAGCCCACTGGGAGTTAATATTGCTTCAGGGATTAAATACAAATTGCATGGGTCTCCCATGTTTCTGGAAAGCTGCCCAGGGAAAACCTGTCGGGCTTGGCAGTGGCATACCCACTAAAAGCAAAGCCCTGCCCTTGGTTCTGACCTCTCTCCCTGCCTTATCAGCAAGACCTTCCCAACAACACCATCCCCCCCATTTACCCCTCCAGGAATTCAATAATGAATCCTGGTGAAGGCCCCATTGCATTACCATGTATGGCTATTGCACCTCATGGCACTAAAGAGCTGACAGCTTCTGATTCACCAGCAGGTTTTGGGGTTTGAGAGGGATTGTGGAATTATGTATGGCCAGAAACTTAATCTGACTGGAGGCTGCAGATTGTCCAGGAAAGTGCTGGCTTATCTGAAAATTGAGTTGGGCCTCTCAGTGATAAGCCAGACACAGTTCCCAGCAGATCTCCCAACTGCTGGATAGGACCTCTGTTGCCAAAACTGGATTCCACCCATTGTGTACTACTGGGCATCACATTTTATGGATGGATATCAACACTTTGAAGAAATGCTCACAGGAGATTTACTGACATGATACAACAGATGACGGTTCCAATTAAGTGGAGATAAACTCTGTTCTAAGAACAGAGATCCAAATTTAAGCTGAAATTTAATGTGGACCTTCATAATTATGAAGGGATTGATAAATTAGGAAAAATTATACCTATTGGCAGTGGGGTTGGATACAAATTGAACGCAGATTTAAGATTACAGGGGAAAAGAACCAGAGCGATGATGATGAAGAAGAGTCACTTCTGATGCAGCAAGTTGTTTTTACCTACAATGCAATGCCTCAAGGGTGCTTGAAGCAGCTGCAGTATTGGCTTCAAAGGATTATGGGGAATGCAGGAGAAGGGGACTAACTGGAAAACCCGGTTCAGAGCTCTATACAGGATTCTATAAATCTACTTTCCATAATGTAAGTAGCATTAAAATATATGGCCTGTCACCCCATCTATAAGAAGAATTGTTGTATTCTCTCTGCTATGTCATTACAGGTGGGTATTAATGAATTCATAACATACAAATTTGCCCCCAAACCATGAGAATGACTTATATTCCTTCTTCTATAGCACAATAAGGAATATTAATATAAAGTGACAACTTCCGCTACTCACAAAAAAGAATTAAAAATACATTGAATTGAAAGTGCCACATATTTATCTTCAACTTAGTAATATCAAATCTTTCCTGTAATAAATGCCAACAGAGCTGCTTGTTTATTAATTAATAATGAGCTTCATTTCCCTAGCCTAAAAATAGCTACAGCTTACCAAAAGAAGCCCTAAAATGTATCCGCCCACAACACTAGGAGAGGAGCCAGGAGGGGATATGGAGATCAAAGAAACTTATAGGGTCAGGGATGGGAGGCCAGTGAACATAAATAAAGGACCTCAAACATTTTCTCGTTTGATTGACGACTGGCAGTTGTCCCAAGCACTTATTGACAGAGTTTAACAACAGGAAAGTGAACATCTAATGGGGCGGAGTAGAAGAGGGAGATCATGATTCGGGAGAAGGAGGAGGACAAAGGTCTCCTTACGGGACTGATGGGAGCAGTCCTGTTCCTCTTGGTCTGTGAGGATTGCTGGAAAAGGTTCATCCTTCATACAGTCCCACCTTCCTGCTGGGTTACCTAACCACTTGGAATCCCAAGCAACAGGAATGAATTTTAAACTGAGCTTGTTGTGGAACTCTGACTAAAATGTCACAAATATTCCACTCCTCCACAGTGGGGCATTTCAATGTATGAACATTGATCGATATAAAATGGAAAGGTAGCAGGCACTGTGCGCACCGTGTATCCAGTATTTAGGTTTGTAACTCCCCTGCTCAAGCCCTTGATGCTAGAATTAATATTAAGTCAAAGTAGCTATTTTGGAAGACTCCTTAATATAGATAGAGTCATAGAGATATACAACATTGAAACAGACCCTTCAGTCCAACTCATTCATGCCAACCAGATGTCCGATGTAAACCTAGTCCCATTTGTCAGCATTTGGCCCATATCCTTCTAAACCCTCCCTATTCATATACCCATCCAAATACTTTTAAATATTGTAATCGTACCAGCCTCCACCCCATCCTCTGGCAGCTCATCCACATTGCATTTTAATAAACTTTTCACAGCCGTGTTATTCAATAAAATAATGTATGTGTATTGCTGATTTGATCAAAAAGATTTATTTTAATTCAAACAAAACTGAGTCAGATATTTTAAAATCAGTCACTTACTAATCGAACATGTTGAAATTGGGCAATATAATGAGCTTATCCTGGAACTGATCAATGTCAGTTGTCCATTCTAATGTTCAGCAAGTCTGCCTTTACATAGCGTATTTGATATTCTGTTGAATATCTTACTGTCTATAAAATAGTTCAAACTTAATTCATTGTAGATTCAGGACATCAGCTTAATGAGAGGTCAATGCCCTAGTTCAGTTCGACCAGATACATCCCAGCAACTCCCCTTAGGTATCAAATAATAGGCATTGCTCACTAACCTGTGTTCCAGGAGACCGGCCGTCAGGGCCAGAGGATAAAAGCTAAAGAGAAAAACAGAAACAGAAACAAAAACTGAAAACATAAAAATCAAACCGAAAGTAAAAGGAGACAAGGTAACAAGTGGGAGGAGAAAAAGAAAAGCAAAAAGAGGTTTAAAGAAGAAAAACATATTAGCACAAGATGAAAGTTTGCTGATGTGTGCACATAAATGTGCTTGTCATCTGCAAAATTGTAAGTTGACACATTACTGATCTACCCATAATTAAATGACAAAAAAAATCAACTTTTAAACTTACAATTACTTTTTTTAGATTTAGTTTATGACACCAAATCTCACCTTCTCTTCTATTTCTTTGATTTGTCTCTTCTGAATTTCTATCTTATCTTCCAATTCTTTAATTCGCTGCAGGAGAAAAGACCACAGACTGTTAGAGACCAAACAAAAACATATGCGCAAACACTGTTCTAGTAATGATCATAGGCTGTACCAATTTCTGGAATTGTTTCCAGAACTTTGTGGGCAGAAATATGATGTATATTTATTAATATTTAAACAGAATTACATTTCAGTTTTCTTGTTTTATTTTGAAACTAATTGTTAAGTGATTGGTAAACTTCTTGCTGATAAAATATAAATCAATTTAAATAGGTTCTTTTACTCTGGATGCTAAGGGGAGCAGTACTATTTTCAAGGCATACAGTCATTCTCCAGTAAGCATTTAGAAGCACTACAGGGGTCAGTCAATTTGCTAAGTGTTCCATAACTCTTGAACAATTTACTTTGTCAATCAAGAGCCAGTATGCAGACTACGTCGTTAATGATAACCAGCTATACCCTCTCTGTGAAGCAGGCCTGAAAAGGCGACAATACTGAGTTACCAGAATCATTGCACAATGTTACGACAAACGGAGATTAAAAGCTCAGTTGCTAATCTTTGTGAGGACAAAGGCCACTAGTCTCACCAGCTGCTTAGCTACTGACTACTCAAGTGTTAAAACAACCGCAAGTGGAGATCTAAGTGCATGCACCATCGTCCGGGACAAATTCTGGTTTTACAAACAAACAAAATAAATGTAATATTTTACAAAGATGCAAGCTGCATTTTCCTTTGAAGGAGCCTCTCTATTGTTCAAGAACAAAGCTGATTGCTCTCTGTCAAAGCAGTTAAAGCGACCAACCTTTCTTCAGTGGTATTTTTTCCCCGTCACCTCAATGCCTTTCCTTGAATGGTCATTTTGTTTGAAGAGGCACAAGCACAAACAAATTCCCAATATGCCTCCAGACCAGGAAGCTCATGTGCACACAGTTACCATAGGAACACAAGCTTAGAGGAATAGTAAACCAATGATTCTCTCAATCATTGTACGTTAGAGAGCTCATTTTCATTATTACTTCAAGTAAGATCAGAGAAAAGAAATTGCCCAGCTCATCTCTGGAAGAAAGGTTGCTTTATAGCCTGAGACACTCAGAACCTCTGAGCAAGTAAAATTAAAAAAATCAAAACCAATGAGAACTGCAAATCCCAAAGTTTAAATACAATGTGTTTAAATATGGCTTTAATATTATAGATACATAATGTCAAGATTTGTGCTAAGGTGAAACAATATTTATGTACTGTCTTTCAATAAAGATTTGCTTTCCCCCATGTTCAGATGTTTTGGAACAGTAATATAATGAATTGTTCTGTGTAAACAGTTGAGCCATTAATTTTTCAAATGTTCTCCTTAACCTGATGTGTCTCTTTGCCTATCTGGAGATTATCATGTGTTTTTCTCATCTTTCTGTCACTGCTTTATTTCCACAATGTGGAAGATGGCATTTTAGTGTTTTTTAAGTGACCACTAAATCAGACTGACTGGTTGCTGACAGCAAAATGTGTCCCTGTAGACTGGAAATATCCACAGGCAAAGAAAAACCCATTGATCTCCTGTAACTCAACTTATCATGTCTTTGGCAGCCAAAGGAGAATCACACTTTAAAGTGTCATCCCACACCTGCACAGTGGTCCATGAATGTCTGGATTTATATCGCTCATTTAGACTCACTTTAGTTTTCTTGAGTGTTTCAATTTAAAGATAAGCAACATCAAAGCTTTAGCTTTTAACAAGATCCAAGATTAGCTTATTACTGAAAATTTACTCTGTGCTAAAAATGATATGTCACAATGTTTAGCACCATTTTCAACTGCTCAGATAATGAAGTAGTTTATATCCAAATGCAGCAGGTATGGGTTGACAAATGGAAGTGTCAGGCAATGCCAATCTCCAAGAAGAAAAAAATAAACCATGATATTTACTGGCATTTCCATCACTGGATACCCCACTATCAACACTCTAGATGTTACCATTGTCCAAAAACTGAACTGGACTGGCCACATAAATACTGTGGCTTCAACAGCGGGTCTGAAGCTGGGAATCCTGTAGCAAGTAACTCATCTCCTGGCTCCCTAAAGCCTGTCTACCATCTACAAGGCACAAAATAGCAGAAGGATGGAATACTCCTCACTTGCCAACAACAATAAAGAAACTTGACACCATCCAGGACAAAGCAGCCCGCTTGACTGGCACCTTATTCACCAACATTCACTCCCTCCACCACCAAAGCTGAGTGGCAGAAGTGTGTACCATATACAGGATGCAGAAATTCAGCAGGGTTCCTTAGACAGCACATTTCAAATGCACAATCACTACCATCTAGATGAGAAGCACCATCATCTGTAAGTTCCCTCCAAGCCACTCACCTGGATATACATTGCCACTCCTTCAGCGCTGCTGGGTCAGAAATCTGGAACTCCATCCTTAACAGCAGCATGGCTCTTCCTATACCAAACAGACTTCAGCAGTTCAAGAAGACAGCTCACCACCACCTTCTCAAGGGCAGCTAGAGTTGGGCAATAAATGCTGGCCCAGCCAGTGATGCCCACATCCCATAGCACATTGTTAACTGGGATGGAGCATGTTAGCTATGAAGAAAGGCTGGACAAGCTGGGTTGTTTTCTTTAGGACAGAGAGGACTGAGGGGGAGCTGACTGAGGTGTATAAGACTATGAGGAGCACGGACAGGTTGGACAGAAACATATTCCCCATTAGTTGAAGGGATAAGCACTTGAAATGCCATAACATTAAAGGCTATTGGCCAAGTGCTGGAAAGTGAGATGAGTGTATAATTCCATGCCAAAAAGAGTTCAGATAAAATACAGATACATGGGATTAAATTTATATATGGATAATGCATATTTTATAAAGACAAAAATAAGATGAGTCTTTTATCATTGCAGGCCTTTTATTAGTTTGAAAATTCTCTTTCCAAAGTAAAAATGTTTGAAAACCTGAAGTTTGACATTGAGCAGCCTTGGTAGCTTACACAGTTGAATAGCTGAAGGTTTCTCCTACAGGTGGACTGAAGGAACCAGGTTCTGAGAAGGTATGATGGCTCCTTTACCTCACTTTTAAAGCACAACTAGTTGTATCTTTGGTAGGCATCGATGCCGCCTGGCCTGCTGTGTTCACCAGCTCTACACCTTGTTAGCTCAGACTCCAGCATTGGCAGTTCCTACTATCTCTGTATCTTTGGTAGCTTGGTTTAACACAGCCATCCTTAGCTGGCTTGCCTTTTTCTCTGGTGCTGTCTCTCAGAGTTCTTTGTGGTTTTACAGTGTAGTCAGAGAAACATCTGGTGAAATTTTGTATTCATGGATTGATGCAAAGTTTCAAACTCAAGTTGCTGCCAGTTGTGGTCTCTTGGAGCAGAATGGTTGAATGAATCACAGTGGATGGGTGGGGTGGGGGTAGTGAGATCAGGGAAAAGTTGAAGAGCATTAAGGGTTTGAACATCAAGTGTGGAGGACATGGGGCTAGCAGGTAGAAACAAATATACTTTAGGGAGGTGTAATTTGGGCAAGGATAGTCACTCCGGTGTTTCTGATATTGCCAGTATTTCTTTGAGAGGAGCTTTTTCATCCAGAGGATCAGTCTTGACATCATTCTAAACCTCATGTATTGGCTCCATATTAAACATTGTACTTATCAGCCCAAGGTTAGTTTTGAGACATTTAAGATTTGTTCAGCTTCTCAAGCAGGAAGGTGACCGAGTAAACAGTGTTTGATAGCAAATCACTACCCGCTCCCCCCTTTAAGTGCTGTGTTGATTTACTCTAACACAGTCCTGACCTCTTCAATTATCTCAATGTCATCATGAGGATTTCATGTGAGAGTCTGCATTGTATTATTAACACAGAGTGTTCTTTGTGTATTGCAAAAAGACATTGCTCCTTTAATCTGATTCTCATCACATCATCAACCTACACATTGATCATTTAAATAAAATTTTGAATCATGTTAATAAAATGATCACAATCTTTACCGATGATGTTATGCCAGGAGTTTTAGAATGGAAGTGTATCCTTAAAATTATTTCTAACTAACATGACTGATGCGATCTGAAATGCATATGTTCATGTGATTGCAACAGCATTCTGTGCAGATGCTTGTGTGCTCTTTCGTACAAAATGACCTGCATGCAAGTTGTAGGTATCTCCGAGTTTCAAAGCACAACGTTGAAGGGCTGAAGGGAATGTGCAGGTTGGTCCAAGAGTAGGCCTGATGACGTGGTGATACTGACGGTTTGCTGGTGCCGACTAATAGAGTCATACAGCATGGAAATAAAGCCTTTGGTACAACTTGTCCATGTCAACCATATTCCCAAACTACAACTAGTCCCATTTGCCAGCGTTTGGCCTGTATCCATTTAAACCCTTTCTGTTCATGCACCTGTTCAAATGTCTTTTAACTGTTGTAACTATACCTGCATTGACTTGCATGGTCAACCGGCCAAGGAGGATGGTGACCTTGGAGCTAGCAGGAATGCCGTTGGGAGAAAGTAGTTCCGAGACAAACATTCAGCGAGCTGCAGACGCCAGATACCCACTCTGACCTACACGTTGCGAATTTGCTAACATAACAAAAACATTACAAAGTGGAAATGGCTAATGAATTACTGCAGGATTCTTCCCTCCCTGGTATGATGCGTAATGGCAAGAAAGGAGGGAAAATAGGGTGAAAATGAAAAGAAAAATAGATTCTTGACCTCAAGATAAATGTTCCCAATTTTCCCTTCATGCCTTAAAAGGCAACTTCAGAATCTCATCATTGATTAGTGACTATCCTATTCAGACCATAACACCGTAAGATACGGAAGGAGAATTAGGCCATTCAGCCCATTGTATGGCATTTCTATGCATATGTATATTGCCATAGCCCCAACTCACCTTATTTATACATGACTACAAAGGAAGAGGGAAGCAACTTGTGACAATGGGCAGCAATGAACAGTCAGATAGGAAATGCATATGTGTCTGTGCGGCATTGTGCTATGCCAATGTCAAACCTGCAGCTTGTGTCAACAGTTTTCACAACTAACATATAAAATGTTCTTCAAACAAATGACCATGTGTAAATGTCAAAGGGGATCAGTCCTTAGTGTGGTGAAGGGGGATTACAGTCAGCCAGAGGTACCATCACAGCCTGTTATGGAGCTTGTCCTATTCCAGTCTAGTGGGTTGACTTACATCATTCAGGCACTTGATTCTACCTGAGTATGTCTCAGGAGTCTGGGATTGCATCACAATCAGATAGGTAAGGTGTTGCTAAGACATCAGTTTAGAGGTAGTCCAGTTTTTCCTGTAATGAGACAAACGGATCGACTAAGCGTGAAGGAAGTGGATAGAACAGCAGTTACTGGTGATGCATGAGCTGGAGAGGTTGTGAGTTATCCCCAGTGCGTGACTAAGAAGTAGAGGTGCCGGTGTTGGACTGGGGTGGACAAGGTCAGAAATCACACGACAATGAGTTATAGTCCAACAGGTTTATTTGAAAACACAAGCTTTCAGAGCCCTGCTCCTTCTTGAGGTGTTGAAGGAGTGAGGCTCCGAAAGCTTGTGTTTTCGAATAAACCTGTTGGACCATAACCTGGTGTCGTGTGGTTTCTGACTGTGCCTAAGAAGCACAGAGGATAGCAAGGGTTGGTAATTTAAAAGGATGAGAACCACTGAGTTGATAAGATGCATGCAGTACTGACAGTGGTAGACCATGAGCCTTGGTGAGAGATGGGTGCAGTGGCAGAGTTAAAGTGGTGATCCTGTGAGTGTGAGGTAGCAGAGAGAGAATATTGTGGCACTATCCCTTATGGAGTGCAAAAGATTATTGACCTTCCTCTTGCACAGTTGGACACCCTGTTTCACTTGGTACACAGCATTGATCCAGGCTGCAATTTGGGTCCAGGCTCCTCAACTGGATAAGAAGACTGTCTTCCTTTCCACCAGCTTGTTCACCAACACTTCCAGACTCCTGGTTGCAAAGCAAGACACAAAGTTTCCCTTCCTCATGTTGAACACTGAGGTTCGAGCAGTACACGGTGTGGGCCAGGTCCTGCCTTGCAGCATCTGAAATGGTGTGCAGCTGGGCTTTAAATATGGCACAATGCCATGAACATGCCAAAAGCAGCTGTGCCCTTCCCCAAGAAAGGCACCAAAGAGCCCAGATGCATAGAACAAGGTGAAGGCAGGAAGATTGTGTGAGCAATGGTAGACTGGGTGCCATGAATCTCACTCAACAAAACACTTTCAAAGAAATTCTGGGTTGGAATGCCCATGGGTGAACGTTCCAACCTGCCACTAATTAAGGCCCTAATATGATCAATTATTGGCCACTTAGAGCCTCGGAGCCACCAGGCCAGTCTGCCTGCCAAAATGGAGGCATTTGGTGGCACAGATCTGGGGTTGGGGGTTGGGGAACAGAATGGCTGCTGAAAGCCACCGCTCTGCCCTTGTCTTTGACCCTCCTGGCCCCGCTACGTGTAACCCTCACTCTGTGACAGGCCTCCCAAAAGACTACATCTATTATCGCTGGTCCAGCTCTTCATGGTTGTGCAGCCTGGGCCTCCAGCAATGCTCCTCAGCTCCCTGATGATGCTAGTCGCTGACTGACAAGCAGAGTTTAACAGAAAAACAAGGTAGAAAACTCGGAGAATATCTTTAAAAATGAAAGCATGCCTAAATTAACATTTAAAAAAACCAAGATACAGAAGGTGTTCATGAAGCACTGTGTTGTATTTCCTGAACTAGAAAGTGTGCATACATTATCTGCCATGTTGCTTATTGGTGTTTTTGCACCTGGCTGCTTATTACTATCATTGTATTCTGAAAAGCCTTACAATAAGGGTAAGTGTGATCAATTTTATATATTAAACTATTAAACAATCTTTCCAGTAGGGCATCTTTGTATGTATTAAAAACAATGTTTTTTAGTTAATTTTATCTTTTCCTGTTCATCATGCATTTCAAATTTCTATTCAGTTGGAACCTGTCGAATTGAGTTTCATTAGAAATTGTGTTTTCCATTTGTGAATTCACCATTTGTGAAGTTTTTTTAAGAGCTAAATCCTCATGAACAGTGGGAATTTACTGTATAACATTTAGTCTACACAAGAGAAAGTAGCATATTGAAAGAAAAATGTGTGGATGTACTTAATGGTGTCAGGTTAACCGGGAATGAATGTGAGCTCATTGTTTACCACATCAATTGCAGGCCAACCTTTAACAAAGCGAACAGAATGAGCTTCATTGTGAAATGTGTTGAGTAAAGTTGAGAGATAGTTCTCTGATGCACTGATATGGAGTTTGGTTTTGGTTAATGAAGGAAAAGTTAACCTTCTACACCCTGGAACCAATACAGAAAGGACTATCCAGAAGGCTAATCCCTGGTGTGGAGGTGTCGGTGTTAGACTGGGCTGGACAAGGTCAAAAATCACATCTCACCAGGTTATAGTCCAACAGGTTTATTTGAAGACACAAGCTTTCAGAGTCTCACTCCTTCTGACAGCTGAAGAAGGAGCAAGACTCCAAAAGCTTGTGTCTTCAAATAAATCTGTCGGACCATAACCTGGTCTCGTGATTTTTGACGTAATCCCTGATTTCAGAGTATTTAATTATGAAGAAATATAGTAGAGTAAAGGAGGATTATGAAAGAAATAGAAGAAAAGACATTGCATTTATCTTATCATTGCCTCAGGTTATTCTAGCATACATCATAGCCAACGAATCTACTTCTGAAGTGCCATGCCAGTTGTTTTGCAAAGAAATAAAGCAGCAGAGTCCCACAAAGAGTGATAAGATTCTGGAAGTGTTAACAGAAGATCAGCAGAATGTGACATTTGTTTAATTAAATATTTTCATGCCAGCTCATTTTCAATTGGTGCTGACAAAGTTGAAATCAGCAAGATTGTAGTTCTCATGCAGACTAGAATGTGCTGTATAACTTCCACTGGTTGCTGCGCATTAATTAGTATAGAGAATCAGCTATGTTGGCTATGGTGAGCAGTACAATTGTTCACCTTTTGAGGTCAAAAGTTACATTCTAATTTGAACAACGACATCAGACTTTAGCTATATTCTTATATTAAGCTTGACCCTTGATTTTCCAACTGTTTTGTTTTGCATATGTCTACCAGTCCCTCCCTTAGCTATTCACACACTCCTTGTTTCTTACAGGTATTCATGTTTCTACAACTCGAAAGGAAAGAGATCAAAAGAATTGGTCTTTCCCAACCTCAAAGGGATTTTTCCTGTTCATTGGTTCACCCCAGGTCTATCTGCAAATCATTACTTACTTCGAATAAATTTTGAATAGCAATTTGCAGTCATCTTTGAGGCCACCATTTTCATGGGATCAAGCTAAGCAAGGTCTATCTCTTATGTTTCCTTTCTTCAGGCTGTTATCCAAAGCTCACTACAAATCCCTGTTGCCAATCTCTTTCATTCCTTCCAGGCGTATCTCTGATTTTCGGCCTGTATGTCAGTCTGTCTCTGATTTCCTTCCTGTACTAAATTAGAGCAGTGCCACATGCATAGCTTTACAGAAATCCATTAAGTTTACAATCAGCTTGATTCAACGTATCTCATTGCTGAGGAAAACGTGCTGTGTAATGGGTGATAGCATGAGGTTTGAAGTTGCAGCCTGCTTAGCTTGATCCCATGAAAATGGTGGCCTCAAAGATGACTGCAAATTGCTATTCAAAATTTATTCGAAGTAAATAATGATTTGCATTTATATAACACATTCATGACTGTGAAAACATCCCAAGGCACTTTTCAGGAGCATTAACAAAAGAAAATTGACACTGAACCATATAAGGCAATATCAGGGCAGATGGCTAAAATGTTGGTCAAAGAGGTAGGTTTCATACTGGGTTCATTAGAAAATCGGGCAAAGAAACAGATCATTCAACCAGCCAGCCAATGTTATGCTGTTTTTGAGCCTCCTCATCTTCCTTCCTATCTGACTCTATCAGCATAATCCCACCTTTCCGTGTCTCTTGTAGGTTTAAAGGCATCAATGGCATTGGCTTCAATTTCTCCATGTGGTTGCAAGTCCACATTTCCATCATTTTCCGAGTAAAGAAGTTTTTTCTCGAATTCTGTATTTGACTTCTCAGTGCTGTGCAATAAGGGCCTTTGGGGATTAATGATTGTAGTGAGCACTAAAGGCAATAGTTTCACTTGTTTAGTTGCAGTAAATTGCTGTCCTTCATGTTAGATTAGTGATCTGTTCATTTAGAGACAGTGGAAAGGTAAAGAAGGATGATGAGTTAGAAGTGATTAAAGAAAACTTAAACAAGCACAAGAGAGTAGCTCTGTCATTTAGTAACACAGGTTGGGAAGGTGTATGTTTTGGCTGTGATTCCCTTAACTATGAGGCTCCACATTAGTCCTGAGGATGCAATGTTTGTGTCGGAATGGTTGCATTTCCACAGGAAAGGAAGAATGCACTTTGAATATCAATCTCGCATGAGTTTCACACAGCTTTAAATTGACCATCTATAGAGCACAGAAGTTAATCAGTTCTCAAAGGCAATTTTTTTCAATATAAATTCCCCGAATATGCAACACCCACTGCCATACTATCTACAAATTACAAGGGCAGCAGATGCATGGGAATATTACTGTCTCCAAGATCCCACTGCATCAAATACCATGGAAATATATTGCCTTTATTGGTCCCAGGTTATATTCCTGGAACAGGCCAGCTGTGAAAGGAGCTTCACAGCAACAGGTTGCAGTGTTTCAAATGGAAAGCTCACCACCATATTGTCACAGAACCAAACAGAAAGGAAACAGACACTTTGGTCCAATTCGTCCATGCCGACCAAGTTTTTCAAGCTAAACACATCCCACTTGCATGTGTTTTGTATTCCTCTAAACCGTTCTTATTCATGTACTTATCCAAATGTCTTTTAAATGTTGTAGCTGTACCTTCTTCTACCACTTGTTCTGGCAGTTCATTCCACACATGAACCACCCTCTGTGTGAAAAGATTGCCCCTCAGCTCCCTTTTAAATCTTTCTCCTCTCACCTTAAAAAATACACCGCCTAGTTTTAAACTCCCCCACCGTAGGAAAAGACCTTTGCTTTTCACCTTATCTATGGCCCTCATGATTTTATAAACCTTTGTGAGGTCACCCCTCAACCTCCTACGCTCCAGTGAAAAAAGTCCCAGCCTATCCAGCCTCTCCTTATAACCCAAACCCTCCATTCCCAGCAACATGCTGGGTAAATCTTTTTTGAACCCTTTCCAATTTAATAATTTCCATTTTATAGCAGGGAGACCAGAACTGTACGCCATACTCCAAGAGTGGCCTCACGAGTATGAAAGTGTGAGGTTATGCACTTTGGTTGGAAAAATAGAGGCACAGACTATTTTCTAAATGGGGAAAGGCTTTGGCAATCTGAAACACAAAGGGACTTGGGAATCCTGGTTCAGTAGAGAGTTAACATGCAGGTTCAGTTGGCAGTTAGGAAGTCAAACATTCACTTCAAGAGAGCTAGAATTCAAAAGCAGGGATGTACTGTTGAGGCTGTATAAGGTTCTGGTCAGGCCGCATTTGGAAATATTGTGAATAGTTTTGGCCCCTATATCTAAGGAAGGATGTGCTGGCACTGGAAGGGGTCCAGAGGAGCTTCACAAGAATGACCTTGGGCATAAAGGGCTTGTCATATCAGGAGCGGTTAAGGACTCTGGGTCTGTACTCGATGGAGTTGAGAAGGATGATGCAGGATCTCATTGAAACTTACAGAATAATGAGAGGCCTGGATAGAATGGATATGGAGAAACTCGGACCTGAGAACACAGAGAGAAGGGACAACCATTTAGAACTGAGAAGAGGAGGAATTTCTTCAGCCAGAGGGTGTTTACCCTGTGGAACTCATTGCCACAGAAGACTGTGGAGACCAAGTCATTGTCTTTAAGACAGATCGATAGGTTCTTGATTAGTAATGGGATCAAAGGTTATGGGGAAAAGGCAGGGGAATGGGGTTCAGAAACATGATCAAATGATGAAGCAGACACAACGGGCCAAATCCTGCTCCTAATTCTTATGGTCTTATGGCAGATTATTAGTGAATCTGTGGCTGAGCAATAAATCCAGGTGCGCTGATTTCTTGTCTTGTTTTCAGCTGCATATGGGGTAAAACTACTTCAGCAGGGCTTTGGAAAGATTTACCTCGCATTGTCCAAAGTCTGAATCGTTCCAATGCATGAGGCCGTCATTGACAGGAGGAATAACATCTGCTCCTGAGCTGTTTGCACGCAAAACGCAATCTTTCACCAATCTGGCAAATGACAAATTGGCTAAGTAACAGGGTTAGTAGGAACTGCAGATGAAGGGTCTAGGCCCGAAACGTCAGCCTTTCTGCTCCTATGATGCTGCCTGGCCTGCTGTGTTCATCCAGCCCTGCACATTGTTGTCGAAGTAACAGGGTGACTCTTTTTCAAATAATTTGTCGCTCAGAGAGAAAAAGACGTGAAAGGCGAAGCTGTGAAGAAGCCCTTACAGGTGCAATACCGATAAGCACTTACAGATTGAGTGTTATCACCATTGTTAAAGCAAATGACAGGAACAGGGGGCTTCTTTGTATTAAATACTCAGCATGTAATAAGACTCACCAGCCAGTGGCATTATCAGCACTGTTCTGTTAACAGTGTTAATAGTAAATGTTGGAACGATTTTGCCAGAACTGATAGATATTAGCGATTAGCAGCTTTGAAGACAATAAAAGCCAGGGAATGAAACAAAATGGAGAGGTGTATGGTTTTGTACCATCTTCGATTTGCTCAGTCAATCCCTGCTGTCTGCAGCTTATCATTGACTTTTTTCCCTTTTCTTTTGTCCTGTTTCCCTTGCTTTTCCCTGTACCTCTAAAGTCATGCTCATTTCTAACACTGTCCAGGTCAAATTAAAGGCCACAGCCCACAACGTGAACCCTGAGCAGAATTTAGAGGCCGGTCATCTCAAAAAGTAACACCGTGGAATCTTTCGCCCACAATCAGGCGCGGCCTTGGTTTCAGAAAGGCATCAGAAAGGCATCAACTCCATCAGTGGCACCACTCCTTCAGAACTGCACTGGTGCCAAACTTGAGTTTTGTGTTTAAGTCCTAAAGCGGGACTTGAATCTGGAACCTATTAACTAAGGAGATGAGAGTTCCACTAATTCAACCACAGCTGACATGCAGTCACTAAGTTGGACAGCTCTGCAACAAAACGAAAATCACCATGTCAACGGTATACAGTTTGTCCCCTTTCAGTCACTGTGCTAAAGCTTTAATGGCCCGCACTCTTAAACAATACAATCTGAGCAATACAAAATAAAGTTATGATAAGGTATTTTGCTGTGATGCAACTGGTGGGACAGTGCATTGGCCAATGCTCAAATAAGTTGTGGAGGAGGTGGGGCATGGGAAGATCCACCCCTTTGTCCAGGAATATCGACTCTTGGGGACAATCAATCAGAGTGAAGTTATCTCTGTAAACAGTACGGAGGGAAATGGTGAGGATCTCCCGTTCCAGTCTCAGGCCTGTTCTCTCCCGTGCTTGCTGCTGACAAGTTGAGTCAGAATGAGAGAGAAGAAATCTGTGAGTGAAGCAGTAACAGGCAGGTGGGAGTCGCAAGGTGTCTGCCCTTAGCCAAGGCTGGGATTGGAGGCCGACTTCGGCTGAAGGTGCAATCAAGGAGCCAACTTTGGCCAAGGCCAGGTTTGGAAGCCTGTTGCTGGATCTGGAAGTTCCATTGGCTGAGCCGAGGGTGTGGGCATCTGCCAAATGTGAAGAGGTTGTGGCAGAAGGGGACAAGTCAGCTGAAAAGTAGGATAAAGGAGGAGTGTGCAAGATGAGTGCCAGTGGAGGAAAGGCTGAAAGAGGGTTATTAGGGAGATTAGGTTGCAATGAAAAAAGCAGGAAGCTGTAATGGAGGTATGACAGTGATAAAGATGTAATTAGTTAACTGGGATCTAAGAAAACTCAAAATAACTGAGGTCATGAATTCCTTGAAAATGAATGTGGAATCCCGAGTTTAAGGCTGCATAAGTTCAGAGGCTACTGAATTTGGAAAACAAGTAAGATCTGTGACAGCATAAAAAGGGTAGTAATTACCTAGTAAAATTGTTTGAACTTTGTGCATATGCGATTGAAAAACATTGACTGTAATTTCCAGTCTGCTGAAAGTATGTTTAGTGTGATTGCTTTTCGTAGAATTGTGTGTGAGTTGTTTTGAATAAAACCTTTGTTGCTCACATTTGCCCATCATTTTGTATGAATTTAAATACTATGGCATCTAGGAAATTAATTGTGTGTGTGTGTATGTGTCTGTCTGTCTGTTATGTCTTTAGGTTTGATGGAAAGTTGATTATTCATCCAATTCTGTTTCTGTGAATCCAAGTAACCCAAGCAAATATAGAAGGTATTATGACTATGGCATTGTCTAAGGAAGGTTTTAGTCAGAATGAAAAAGTAGCCCACAAAAATCCAAAGTCAAGAAGTAACCCCCGTTATGATTTGTCTCCAGGAAAAATTGCCAAATTTATGATGTTTCCAGATACGATACCTAAATTGTTGGGCTCACAGTGAGGAGAGATGAACAGCTTCGCTTTTAATTCACCTGCTGCTTCGGTTGGCAGTAACAGGGTTAATTTGAAAACCAACGTTGATCACTTCCTCCCAGTCCAAATGGATTTATGCTTTAAATGGGGTCAATTTAACCAGGCTTTCGGAGTGAGTTATTAGCTACTAACTGATAAAAGAAATAATAACAAAACACACAGATTAGGAACATGAGGTGAGCAGAATAAAAGTTAGAAGTGAGAAAGAATATTCACAACTAGTTTCTGCGCTGTTCATTAACAGTAGATAGCAGAATGCTGTAGCCTTTACAACAGACGTGACCATTACTGTTGTTGGTAGTTGAACAGTTGATTTTAAGATTCTTGGCTTTGCAATTTAATTAAAATGATGTTACCCTGGGTTGTTTTGACACTCAGATGGAGAGATTGTAGTTATCTGTAGGGCAGAGGTGTTTAGTGGCTGTTCTCAAAGCTATGACCTTTACAGTATACCAGTCCACATACAAGGACATCAGGCCATAACACACACAGATCAGGGTTGAAGCCCCCATCTTTTGAATATCCTGGAAGCATAAAACACAAACTTGTCTATAAGAGATGGCTCTCTGCTGAGAGGTTGGATAATTAGCTTCTCATTAATTCTTCCATTTTAGTCTTTCTACTTGAAGTTTCCTAATTCTCTACAGGTATGACATTCCAGAATTCTTCTTCTGACAGCCATTGAATTTATTTCCAAAGTTATCTTTGGCTATATTTTTGTGCTTTTTTGAAAAACACATGTTGCAATGAAATGTCCATCGTATCCATAGGCGAACGGGCGCGATGATCTGTGCTCATGACACTGCCAAGAATGAAAAAGTAGCCCTTGAGAAAATCTTAAGAGGCGTAATTTGTAAAGAGAAAAGAAATATTTTGAGACAACAAGGTGCAGGGCTGGATGAACACAGCAGGCCAAGCAGCAACATAGGAGCAGAAAGGCTGACGTTTCGGGCCTAGACCCTTCATCAGAAAAGGGGGAGGGGAAGGGGGTTCTGAAATAAATAGGGAGAGAGTGGGAGGCGGATAGAAGATGGATAGAGGAGAGGATAGGTGGAGAGGAAACAAACAGGTCGAAGAGGCGGGGACGGGGCGAGTAAAGGTGGGGGTAGGGGAGGGGGAAGGGGGATTTTGAAGCTTGTGAAATCCACATTGATACCATTGGGCTGCAGGGTTCCCGAGCGGAATATGAGTTGCTGTTCCTGCAATCTTCGGGTGGCATCGTTGTGGCACTGCAGGAGGCCCAGGATGGACATGTCATCTGAGGAATGGGAGGGGGAGTTGAAATGGTTTGCGACTGGGAGGTGCAGTTGTTTATTGCGAACCGAGCGTAGGTGTTCTGCAAAGCGGTCCCCGAGCCTCCGCTTGGTTTCCCTGATGTAGAGGAAGCCACACCGGGTACAGCAGATGCAGTATACCACATTGGCAGATGTGCAGGTGAACATCTGCTTGATGTGGAAAGTCTTCTTGGGGCCTGGGATGGGGGTGAGGGAGGAGGTATGGGGGCAGGTGTAGCACTTCCTGCGGTTGCAGGGAAAAGTGCCAGGTGTGGTGGAGCTGGAGGGGAGTGTGGAGCGGACAAGGGAGTCACGGAGAGAGTGGTCCCTCCGGAACGCAGATAAGGGTGGGGAGGGAAAGATGTCTTTGGTGGTGGGGTCGGATTGCAGATGGCAGAAGTGTCGGAGGATGATGGGGTGGTACGTGAGGACGAGGGGGATTCTTTTTTGGTTCTTATTGCGTGGACGGGGTGTGAGGGATGAGCTGCGGGAGATGTGGGAGACACGGTTGAGGGCGTTCTCGACCACTGAGGGGGGGAAGTTATGGTCCTTGAAAAACGAGGACAACTGAGATGTACGGGAGTGGAATGCCTCATCCTGGGAGCAGATGCG
>NC_063332.1:160778936-160858914 GCF_021869965.1 Rhincodon typus | reverse complement strand
ACTGCACCTCCCTTGTCCGCGGGTTTTATGGTGAGGTTGGGATTGGAGCGGAGGGAGCGGAGGGCTGCACGTTCTGCGGGGGAGAGGTTGGAGTGGGTGAGAGGGGTGGAGAGGTTGAGGCGATTGATGTCTCGACGGCAGTTGGAGATGAAGAGGTCGAGGGAGGGTAGGAGGCCTTGGGGTGGTGTCCAGGAGGAGGGGGTGTGTTGAAAGCGGGAGAAGGGGTCAGTAGAGGGAGGGTTAGGTTCACGGTTGAAGAAGTAAGCGTGGAGGCGGAGGCGGCGGAAAAACTGCTCTATGTCCAAGCGTGAGCGGTATTCGTTGATCTGTGGGTGGAGGGGGACAAAGGTGAGCCCTTTACTGAGGACTAACTGTTCGTCCTCAGTAAGGGGTAGGTCTGGGGGGATGGTGAAGACTCAGCAGGGCTGGGTGCTATTGTCCCCTCTGGAGCTACTGGCTGAGGACCGTATCATCCCCCCCCTCAGTGGTCAAGAACGCCCTCAACCGTGTCTCCCACATCTCCCGCAACTGATCCCTCACACCCCGTCCACGCAATAAGAACCAAAAAAGAATCCCCCTCGTCCTCACGTACCACCCCACCAACCTCCGGATCCAACGCATCATCCTCCGACACTTCCGCCATCTGCAATCCGACCCCACCACCAAAGACATCTTTCCCTCCCCACCCTTATCTGCGTTCCGGAGGGACCACTCTCTCCGTGACTCCCTTGTCCGCTCCACACTCCCCTCCAGCTCCACCACACCCGGCACTTTTCCCTGCAACTGCAGGAAGTGCTACACCTGCCCCCATACCTCCTCCCTCATCCCCATCCCAGGCCCCAAGAAGACTTTCCACATCAAGCAGCTGTTCACCTGCACATCTGCCAATGTGGTATACTGCATCCGCTGTACGCAGTGTGGCTTCCTCTACATCGGGGAAACTAAGCGGAGGCTCGGGGACCGCTTTGCAGAACACCTACGCTCGGTTCGCAATAAACAACTGCACCTCCCAGTCGCGAACCATTTCAACTCCCCCTCCCATTCCTCAGATGACTTGTCCATCCTGGGCCTCCTGCAGTGCCACAACGATGCCACCCGAAGGTTGCAGGAACAGCAACTCATATTCCGCTTGGGAACCCTGCAGCCCAATGGTATCAATGTGGATTTCACAAGCTTCAAAATCTCCCCTCCCCCTACCGCATCCCAAAACCAGTCCAGCTCGTCCCCGCCTCCCTAACCTGTTCTTCCTCCCACCTATCCCCTCCTCCCACCTCAAGCCGCACCCCCATCTCCTACTGACTAACCTCATCCCACCCCCTTGACCTGTCCGTCCTCCCTGGACTGACCTATCCCCTCCCTAACTCCCCACCTACACTCACCTTTACTGGCTCCATCCCCGCCTCTTCGACCTGTTTGTTTCTTCTTCACCTATCCTCTCCTCTATCCATCTTCTATCCGCCTCCCACTCTCTCCCTATTTATTTCAGAACCCCCTTCCCCTCCCCCTTTTCTGATGAAGGGTCTAGGCCCGAAACGTCAGCCTTTCTGCTCCTATGTTGCTGCTTGGCCTGCTGTGTTCATCCAGCTCTGCACCTTGTTGTCTCGGATTCTCCAGCATCTGTAGTTCCTACTACCTCAGAAATATTTTGAGCTTGGGCATTGAAGATCCATTCATTTAACCAGTTATGTGAGGACATGGAAATGATTTGTGGCAGTACTTTCAGATCTTTTTGGCATGATTTCAGATATTGACCACAGCTATCTATTTCCACAACCTGTGTAAAGTTTGTCTGGGGTGGAGATAAGTGGGGCAGGGGGTTAAGTGTTTAATAGCTCAGCAGGGATTGATTATATATATGCCCCTTTTCCCTTGTTTCATCAATGCCTCCATAAAATGCACAGTCAGAAAATCTTACAGCTCATTCGCTCCAAAGCGGTGCGATTTATTGAGTGGTACCATGTCACTCGTAGAAGACTTTCAACACATTAGTTTCAAATTAATGAGTTGTAAGGTGGCTTTAAGAATTGTTGGTTAACTTTAATTCATACAAGCCTTTCTTTGCTCAATCATGTGGCCACTTAATGTGGGTGACGCCTTACTTTTCAATTGTCTTAGTCTCTCCCATATGGCAAAACATTCTTTCAGTATCTAACTTATTAATTCCCCTGTGAATCTTGTATGTTTCAGTAAGATTACCTCTCATTCTTCTAAATTCTAAAGGATACAGGCCCAACTTGTCCAACATTTCCCCTTAAGATAATAATCCTCATCCCAGGTGTCAGCTGAGTGAACCTTCTTTGAACTTCTTCTAATGTATTCACACCCTTTCATAAAATAATACAATACTCCAAATGGGCCTCACCAACTCTCTATACAATTGTTGCAAAATAGTCCTACTTTTATATCCTATTCATCTTCAATAAATGACCACATTCTGTTTATATTACTGTTCACTTGCTGTACCTTTTATGATCCATGTACCCAAATACCCAATCCCTCTGTAGCTCAGAGTTCTTGCAATCTCTCTCCATTTAAACAATATGTTGTTTTTCTATTTTACCTGCCAAAATGGATGTTTTCCTGCATTATACTCAAATTTCTACCCACTCACCTAACCTTTCTATATTTCTTTGCAGAATTCTTTTCTTCACTTCACAACTTACTTTCCTACCTAACCTTGTTTCCTTAGCAGGTTTACCAACAGTACTTCCAATCCCTTCATCCAAGTAATTGATACAATTGGAAATAGTTGAGGTCCCAGCAACCAATTCCTACTGCACTCCATTCATCATATCTTACCAACCTACTTATACGCCTGAAATAACTGCACATCTCGCCACCAAGTCATCCTTTATTCACATGTACACAGTACATAGGCTCTGACCAGCAAGCTCAAAGCCAGTCCCTATACTGAGGAGACCTTCTGAATCTCCTGTTTATATCTGTCAGCCAGGGCTCCCTGATTGGCGCAGGTTAACAACCTCAAACAAGGATCTCAGAATCAATGAGATCGACCTGGCCCTGCTTTCAATCACTACAGTACCAGTTATACCAATCTCCTATCCATGCTAATGCATTACATCCTACACCATATTTTGTGTAGTAACCTCTGTGGCACTTCGTCAAATGCGTTCTGGAAATCTACCTTTATTACATCCACAAATTTCCCTTTGTTCGTGCTGTTTGTTACTTCCTCAATTAACTCCAATAAATTATCCAAACATGATTCTCCTTTATAAAACCATTTTGGCACTGCCTGGTTATTTGAAGTTTTCTAAGTGATAGAAGTTTTAACATCTTTTGTTACAGCTTCCAGCATTTTGCCTATGACAGTTGTTAAACTAACTGCTCGGTAGTTTTCTGCTTTCTGTCTCTTTCATTTCTTGAATAGAAGAATCAGATTTACAATTTTCCAGCCTGATTGGACTTTTGCAGAATTTTGGAAATATTCAAATCATTGCACCTACCACCTTAGCAGCCACTTCTTCTTAAACTGCAGGTTGATATCCATCAGGACCTAAGGTCTTGTCAGCTTCTCGGGTCTGGATTAAATCACATTGCGGTCCCTCTGCTTATGTTTGGGCGTTGTCCAATTGCATGGCCATTATCTCTGACACACAGGCACAAACAGACAACCTCTGGCCTTCACAAGCATGCTGATTTATCAACCAGTATCAGTAGCCTTGATACTTCATACAACATTGTAGAATACACTGCAAAACATTCTCACCAATACAACACGAACAATGTCAGAAGCTTAAGTGGCAATGGAAAGGGACTAATTCCAGCTTCTCAACATTTTATGGTTCAAACTCCACCCTGATTAGCACAAGGACGATATCAATTTCCAGTCGTGTTATGGATACCTGTCTAGGTTTAGTAGGATCAGCCACTCCTGAAAGTGGAAAGAATTTTTAACTTCAGGTTGACTCACAGTACACTCTATTGACCTGTAATATAGAACAATGTGTGGTTGTAACATCAGCATTCTGTAAAACTGAACAGATACTCGTCTCCCTCACTTGTGGGTTGCTACAACTTCTCCAACGTTAAAAAACGTTATCAGATGAAGTGAAATAGCGTTTAAATTGAAAGCTACCTTATTTCATCATAAAGAGTAATGCACATAGCAATAGATATGATCAAAATCACTTTGTTCAGTTGGTACAATCTATGTTCACCTACTGATAATGAAGAACAGCCAATAATAAGCTCCAGGTGAATGGGTTATTCTATTTAACTTACATATCCTGTATATCCTGTCCAATAGTCCAGTTCATAGGTCCTTACCCCCTGTCTTTCACAGCCTTTTGCTGTTTGCCTGTAAGTTTCCCTTTTTCAAAAACCCTGCAAACCTTACTTGATACTAGTGCTATCTTCATAAACACTGGACCCCACTGTCAGCTATACCTTTTGCACATTAGAAACATTACTCAAAGCCTTCCATTAGCAAGTAACAGAACAAGTTGTTTCTGGTAAAAAAAAAGAAACAGAGAGTTTCTTAGGCTCTTTAAACAGAGGAAGTTCTAATAAGTTTCTGTAACAACACCAATTGGCATTTATACAGAACTTTTAATGTCATAAAGCATTCCAAGAACTTCACAGGAGCATGGAAGAAAATTTCACATTGAAGCCATATGGTAACAGGTGATCAAAAGCTTGGTCAAAGAGGAAAGTCTTAAGGAGCATCTCAAAGGAAGAAAGAAAGGTAGATAAATAAAGGTTTAGGGAGGGAAATTGAGAGCTGAGGGCTTGGTAGCTGAGTGAAAAACAAGCAGACTTGAATCTGTAACTCCCATTTAGTGGTAAAATCGAACTGCTTTTTGCTCTGCAGAGATTTATAGATTTAGCGACCTAATGGGTCAGGTTTCTGGAAAAGTCTGTTCATTATGAGTGTATGATTGAAAGGCTCACTCCATCACCTGCTCTTCTCTCCCACCACCCCATCTAGAGTTATACTGCCCCTTAAAATTAAACAGCCTCGTCAAGGCTCTTTAAAACAGATATAGTACTGAAATGTGTACATGTGACAATCAATCAATCAATCAACCATCAAGTGTGCTACCCAGATTTTCACAAAGCAATGATGTTAATTACTGCTCTGTCCTTACAAAGGACAAGTCTAATGCTGAATCCTTTTAGGAAATGTATTTTCGTCAGGATTGCAAGTAGCCTCTTTGCAATAATAAAGCCTTAGAATGATGAGATATGTACAGTTGATAGAAAATGCATTTAATGCCACTTACTAGTCCTGATAAACACAGCAAAACAAGTTGATTGTCAAAGTAGGTAATGATTCCAACTTTATCTATTGCTTCCAAAATACTCAAGTCAAAGAGAAAACGTGGCATTTCGAGCACAATTGGAGACCACTCGTGCCCAATGGGTGCAGTTGGTACCTGATGAGCATGTTGCAATAGTTCCAAGCGTTCCTGTAAGATCTGACCATCATACTCCCGGCTCTGCCTCAGGACCTGGCGTCGCCACTTCTCAACCGCCAACTTCAACTCTTCTTTTTGAACTTCTGTCAGAGATTCACTCACTCTGTTTCCAGGGCACTGCTGCAGTGTGTTGTACAGGGTGGCCTCCAGCTCCTGGATTTGCTGTGAGGGAGAAGAGACAGATTACAGAAAAGTTGCAAACTTATTGAAATCAAACGACACCCGCAGGATGAGAAGCTGTTTGATGTAACTTTTACCGGTGCAATGATCAGAGTTCACCCAACATTCCAGCAAGTACTGAGATGGCAATTGATACCCTATGCAAAATTCTGTCACCACCACTCCGAACAATGAGGTTTACTTTCTGAACGGTCATTACACACAAATGTTCCTTGCACTGCCACCCCATTGTTTGAAAGTTTACTGCGCTCCTTTGTTGCTATTAGCAACTGGTGAGCACGTCCAACAACGGGTGAACTTCACTTTGTAAGCAGCATATCCAATTTCAATAGGAGAGGCCAGAGCCAAGAATGCAACATTCCACTGAGAATAAGCACCACATCTGACCTGATCAACACACTCATTTGAAACTACTGTCGATTGAGATCTATAGCCTTGATGGCTCTGAATGGTCATTGTGTTTCCACCTGCATTGCTGTAGTAACTCGAAGGGAGCGACTGTGAAAATGTTTTGGCAGCTTTAACCAGACAAGTTGTCTGACAATCAACCACATTCCCATGAACAACACACTACCTGCACAATTGTGGAATCATATGGTAGAGGCCCTTCAGCCCATTGTGTCTGTGCCACTAAAATATACTGCTATCTACACTAGAGTCTTAGACAGAGTAATTGGGTCATACAGCACAGAAACTGACCCTTTGGTCCAACTAGTCCATGCCAACCACGTTCCCAAACTAAACTCATCCCACCTGCCTGCATCTGGCCCATAGACCTCCAAACCTTTCCTAATCATGTACTTATCCAAATGTCTTTTAAATGTTGTTACTGTACCTGCATCCACCACTTCCTCTGGCAGTTCATTCCACACATGAACCATTCTCTGTGTAAAAACATTGCCCCTCATGTCCTTATCAAAACTTTTTCCTCTCACCTTAGAAATATCAACTTAAAATTCTCCCACCCTAGGGAAAAGACCCTTGCTATTCACCTTATCCCCCTCATGATTTTATAAACCTCTATGAAGTCACTTCTTGACCACCTATGCTCCAGTGAAAAAAGTCCTAGCCTAATTTTATAACTCAAAGCCTCAATTTCCAGCAACGTCCTGGTAAATTTCTTCTGAACTCTCTCTAATTTAGTAATACTTTCCTATAACAGGGTGACCAGAACTGTACACAGTACTCCAGAAGATGCCTCACTAACGTTCTGTACAACCACATGATGCCCAACTCCTTATAGTCAAAGATCTGAGCAATGAAGGCAAGCGTGCTGAACACCTTCTTACCTTCTAAAGACCCTGCTTGCCTGTGATGCAATTTTCCAAAAATTATGAACCTGAACCCCTAGGTCTCTCTGTTCTACAACACTGCCCAGGGCCCTACATTAATTGTATAAGTCCTGCCCTTTTGTCTTTTACCAAAATGCAATATCTTGCATTTATCTAAATTAAACTCCATCTGCCACTCCTTAGCCCATTGACCCAATTGATCAAGATCTCTTTATAACCTTAGAAAAGCTTCTTCACTGTCCACTATACCACCAATTTTGGTGTCATCTGCAAACTTACTAACCACAACTCCTATATTCTTATCCAAATCATTTATATAAACGATAAACAAAACTGGACCCAGAACCGATCCCTGTGGAACACTGCTAGCCACAGGCCTCCAGTCTGAAAAATAACCCTTCACCGCTGCTCTCTGTCTCCTGCTGTCAAGCCAATTTTCTATCTAATTGGCAAGCTCACCCTGAATGCCATGTGATCTAACTTTACTAATTAGTATACCATGCCAGCCCTTGTCAAAGATTTTACTAAAGACCATGTAAACAACATCTAATGCTCTGAGCTCATCTATTTTTTTGGTTACTTCCTCAAAAAACTCAATCAAGTTAGTGAGACTTGATTTCCATTGCACAAAACCATGCTGACTATCCATAACTTGCCTCTCCAAATGCATGTAAATCCTATTTTTCAGAATCACAGCCAACATATACTAGCCCCATGTTCAAGAGTCATGTAACTATTTAGCGTGAGTGAGTCTCATTCGTTATTGGAATTATGTTACACATGACTAGATAGAACAGATGCTGGGCCACGATTCATTTTTCCTTTTGTTTTCTTAACTAAAGGAGGGCAGAAAGGTTTTATACTAGTACACTTTTGATTGCAATCTTCCACATAGAACTCATTTATGGCTTCTGTAGATCTCTGTCTTACTTTGTCAGAATATCAGGGCACCTTTTCATGTTATACTCAGCCGTGTCACATGCTGCATGAAGCAATTATCCCGAACTGTGTGATATTCAATCAAATGTCACACTCACAGGCACACTCCGTTGTGACAGATGAAGCTGTAACACTGCAGCAGTAACCACTGCTTTCCTTTTCATCTCTTGATCAGAGTAAAGGGAGCTTCATTTTATAATGAAACATACTGCCCATGCTGTGGAAATGAGGGGTGCTGGCACTGAATAATTCCATTCTAGGTTCACAATGTTCTACTCGCAGCATTAATACTGATCACTATAACATGGAGCTGGAGGAACACTGCAGGCCAGGCAGCATCAGAGGAGCAGGAAAGTTGATGTTTCGGGTGAGGACTCTTCTTCAGAAATGGGAAGGGGGAAGGGAGCTGGGAAATAAATAGAGGAGGGGTGGGGCTAAGGAAGGTAGGTGGGATGGTGATAGGTGAGTGCAGGTAGGGATTGGTCAGTGGAAAGGGTGGAGCGGATAGGTGGGAGAGAAGATGGTCAGGTTGTGTCAGGTCAAGGAGGCGGGAATGACAACACCTTCCGGTCGCCAACCATTTTAACTCCCCCTCCCACTCCCTGGGTGACATGTCCATCTTGGGCCTCCTCCAGTGTCACTATGACACCACACGCAAACTGGAGGAGCAGCACGTCATATCCCACCTCAGGAGCCTACAGCCCAATGGTCTCAATGTGGACTTTACTAGCCTCAAAATCTCCCCACCCCCTGGCATCAGCCCATGACCAACCCTCCCTCTCATCCCCGCCTCTTTGACCTGACACAACCTGTTCGTCTTCTCTCCCACTTATCCGCTCCTCCCACTTCACTGACCAATCCCCACCACTGCCTACCTGCACTCACCTATCACCATCCCACCTACCTTCACCAGCCTCACCCCTCCTCTCTATTTAGTTCTAAGCTCCCTTCCCACTCCCAATTTCTGAAGAAGGGTTTAGGCCTGAAACGTCAGCTTTCCTGCTCCTCTGATGCTGCCTGACCTGCTGTGTTCCTCCAGCTCTACACTGTATTGTCTCTGACTCCAGCATCGGCAGTTCTTGCTATCTCATTATAATATGTCCGGTTTCTGTTTGAACTGAGCTGATTCGCCGATGCCATTTCACAGGGTTCAGGATGGTGTGATTTTTAAGTGAAAGTGAAGGATAAAGGTTGAACTGAGGCTGAGGGAGGATTGAAGTACCTAAAAAAGCGAGAAATTGTTGCTGAAAACAAAAAATGTTGGTAATCACAGCGGTTCAGACAGCATCCAATGGAGACAGAGTAAGCTAACATTTCAAGTCGAGATGACTCTTCATCAGATCTGACATGAAGTAACATTAAGTGACACAATGATAGCTGGGGCCATGCGAGTTTCTTTTGTGGCCGAGACAATAGAGTTGGCTATTTGAAGGTCCAGGATCAAACATCCAAATAATTGCCATCACAAATTAAGTGGAAGAATATGTAAGTAGGGGAGTGACAGGAAGCAAGAAAGACATGGAAGAAATGTATGAGAGACACAGAGACAGAGAGAAACAGAGAGAGAGAGACTGCTGGGGTGGGAAATAAATCTAAACGAAAACAGAGTTGCTTGTAACAAGAGATATATGTCAGGTATATATGAGATAACAATCCAGAAAATGGGGGAGTTGGAAGTGAAATTAAATGAGAATAAGGTGGGATAATGTAAAGGTGGCAAGAAAGATGGTGAAACAATGCAAAAGATAGGAGTGAAAGCAGAGAGAGAGTAGGGCACTGAGATAAGAGTAAGTAGAAAAGGTTCTCTCTGATTTTCCATTCAACCCTTCTGACCTTCTGCCCCCTTGATGGTGCACTATCCCATCCATTATTTTCATGATTTGTTTTTTTATTTCTTTGCTTGAATTTTCCCTTAACTTGCAATATCTTTTTATTTATACATCAGGTTTAGCCTGATTGTAATCTCATCTCTCTTTACAAGCATCAGTCAGTCTCTCTCTCTCCCTCTCTCACACACACATTTTTTGCATTCTTTCTTGCCTCTTGCCATTCCTTCATTCACATATTCTTCCACTTAATTATTGATAGTAAAGGTTGGTACATGGGTCCTTTCAAACGACCACCTCCATTGCCTCTGCCACAAAAGGGACTTTTCAAAACTCACCACCCTCTTGTTCATTGCGCAAGATCTTCAAGATTGTGTTGCCAACACTGATTGGATGCGTTGCCAGAGATTTTCATCAGAAGGCTAATCAAAATGCCTTATTGTTGAGTGGAATGAAGTATAATGACATTGTGCCCACAGTTACACAAAACCCTGGTTAGATCCCACTTGGAGCACAGTTTTGCAGATCTGGGCACCACAGCTTGGGAAGGATATATTGGCTTTGGAGGGAATACAACATAGGTTTTCAAGAATGATAGCTGGACTTCAAGGGTTACGTAATGAGGAGAGATTATACCCAAGGTGGAACAACTTGAGGAGTTGAAAAACCTACTCCTATTCCTATATTCCTGTGACATGTCCTCTTGCCTCTCAATTTCTCTTCATCACACATTCCTATGATTGGCTGTCCAACACATAGTGTTATAAATAAAATGCCTAATGTGAAAACAATGTGAGCATCATAGTGATAGGAGTAGACACTTTGGCCCGTTAAGCATCCAGCATTAAATAAGATTGTAGTTAATATTCTATTTCCACTCAACCTTTCACTTTCCCAATCCACATATCCCTCAGAGTGCAGAAATTTATAAGTGTTGGCCTTGAATTTGCTCAAAGACTAAGCATCCACAGGTCTTGATGTCATAAATGTTGAGAGGCTCTTTCCTGGTTGCAGCCTTCCATCTATGGAAGAAGCAGGATAAAGGGTGGCTATTTTCAATTTTCTAATTCTATTCTAGCTTTCTAATTCTAATCCCCGTGGAGGAGAATTCCAAAGCCGTCTGAGTAAATAGATCTCTCCACATCTCACTTGGAAACAGCCACCCTTTATTCTGCATGCCCCCACAGGTGGAAGTCTCCAACCAGGAAGCAGCCTCTCAACATTTATGATGTCAAGCCTTCTTAGCTCTTATATTTTCGAATAAGATTCCAGCTTATTCTTTCAAAAGCAAGAGTGAATAGAAGAATTCCATTCAATGTAGGACAATTGTCTCATCACTGGAATCAACCAAGTGACCATTTATTAATACCTTATTTATTAACACCTTTCAGTGACACCTTTATTAATTCTTTATTAAGGAAATAAAGAGAATGATACATTTGCTGACACCAAGGACCATGTACATTAGCAGTAAAAGCTCTCTTATCGGAATTCAAAGTGAGAAATACCAATTAATTACACAACTTAAATGAAAGAAGACATGTCTTAAGAGAAATAAAGTACTAAACAATATCGAACTTGTTTTAATTTTTAAAAATCAGTTTAATATTCTGTACATGTATAAGCATCAATCATCATTAGTGATGTGATGTCCCTAAACATAGTGTAAGAATGAACACCCTAATTAGTATCAATAAATAACTGATTTCAAAATCATCCAGAATTTGTTCATCAAAGAATATTAAAATGTGACTCTATCAATGTGTTTAATCCCATCATCCACTGTGCAATCAGCAACATGCTGGTACTATACATATTGCTGAGAGAAGAACTGAATTTTAAAAATGAAGGAAAAATGGGCAGGGAGAGTTCGGGCCATATCATCTCTGGTCTTAAATAAAAACCAAAAGAACTGCGGATGCTGTAAATCAGGAACAAAAACAAAGCTGCTGGAAAAGCTCAGCAGGTCTGGCAGCATCTGTGCAGGAGAAAACAGAGTTAACGTTTCAGGTCCGGTGACCCTTCCTCAGAACATTTCTAGTCTTGGGAGCCCTGCACCAAATGTTTAAAATTCAAATTATTTCAATGCAAGTACCCAGTAGGGCAGTTCCTGACAGAGAAGATGTTACAGTTTGGCTGTTAACACCTTGTTCTTAGAAACCTACTGGGTCAGGCCCAGGATACTGGATTTTGATTCCAAATTGAAAAAAACAGATCAGTGCAGTACATGCTTCAGTGCAAATGTTGTGAGGTCTGCAACTTCAGTTTCACTACATTTCAATATGAGTATGCCAAAGAACATATGAAACAAATTGGGTGGTGCCAAGGAGAGAAGCTGTGACAGCACAATACAGCAACACGCACTGCAAGTTCAGGACTAAGAGAGTGCTATATTATCCTCTATATGAGCCATTAAATTAAGACTCATCCTGTTAGCTCAGGTAGGATGGACAAACTTAATCATTTATAGGCCCTGCAAAGACTTCTCCCAGTGTCCAAGCCATTGTCTGATTAAGCACCATCTATTTCTGTCTCATTAAGCACCATCTATAAAGAAATAAATGCCTGCATTTTCCTCGGGTGTGATCTAGCTGTCTAGAAATATGACTACAGGGATTTTTGAGATAACAATCACTGCACTTCTGAGCAATACATCAAACAAGTTTTGAACAAACAGGAGTATGTGAACATATGAGTTAGGAGCAGGAAGCTCACTCGTCCCTTTAGCCTGCTTTGTCATTCAATAAGGTGATGATTGATCTGATTTACTCCACATTACCACCTTTGCTCAGTAACTTATCTCCCCCATGCTTATCAAGCATCTATCTACCTCTTGTAAAGACCATATCCTTATAATTTTCTTTATTTTTCATTGTGGCCTAAAATGAGAAAAGAATGTTTTAAAAGCAGGGACTGTGGATGGAGTTGCTGCATGTTTAAAAACAGGTGAGTTCCATTGTTTAAAAAAGGTAGCGAAGACAAGCCAGGGAACCACAGGCCAGAGAGCCTGACATCAGTGGTAGGCAAGTTATTGGAGAGGATACTGAGGGACAGGATCAACCGACATTTGGATGAGTCAAGGTCTGATCAGGGATAGCCAGCACGGGTTTGTGCGTGGGAAGTCTTGTCTGGCAAATCTCTTAGAATTTCTCGAAGAGGTAACCAAGAAGACAGATGAGGGTAGGGCAGTGGATGTTGTCTGTATGGACTTTAGTAAGGCCTTTGACAAAGTCCCGCACGGCAGGCTGGTCACATGGGATCCAGGGAAACCTAGCTAATTGGATTCAAAATTGGCTCAATTGTAGGAAGCAGAGGATGATGGTTGAAGGTTGTTTCTCAGGCTGGAGGCCTGTGACTAGTGGCGCACCACAAGGATCAATGCTAGGACCTTTGTTATTTGTTATTTACATAAATAATCTGGATGTGAATGTACAAGGCATGATTAGTAAGTTTGCGGATGATACAAATTAGGAGGTATTGTTGATAGGAGGAAGGTTATCAAAAATTACAGAGGGATCTTGATCAGATGGAGAAGTGGGCTGAGGATTGGCAAATGCAATTCAATACAGATATGTGTGAGGTGTCGCACTTTGAAAAATCAAACCAAGGTAGGACTTATACAGTAAATGGTAAGGTCCTGAAGTGTGTTGTGGAACAGAAAGACCGAGGACTACAAGTACATGGATCATTGAAATAGCATCACAGGTAGATCGGGTGGTGAAGAAGGCATTTAGCATGCTGGCCTTCATTGTTCGAGGCACTGAGTATAGGAGTTGGGACGTTATGTTACAGTTGTATTAGTCATTGGTGAGGCCGCACTTGGAGTATTGTGCACAGTTTTGGTCACCCTGTTATAGGAAAGACATAGTTAAACTGGAAAGTGTGCAAAGGAGATTTACGAGAACGTTGCCAGGACTAGTAGGTCTGAGTTAGACAGGGAGGTTGGCCAGGATAGGACTTTATTCCTTGGAACATAGGAGAATTAGGGGTGACCTTATTGTGTGTATAAAATCATGAGGGGCATAGATCGGATGAATGCATATCGTCTTTTTCCCAGGGATGGGGAATTGAAAACGCGAGGGCTTAGGTTTAAGGTGAGAGGGCAAAGATTTAAGAAGGACCTGAGGGGCAACTTCTTCACACAGAGAATGGTGTATATGTGGAATAGGCTGCCAGAGAAAGTGGTTGAGGCAGGTTCAACAGCAATATTTAAAAAAACATTTGGATAGGTACGTGGATGGGAAGGGTTTAGAGGGGTATGGACCAAATATGGGCAATTGGAACTAGCTGAGTGGGCACCATGATCAGCATGGACCAGTTTGGGCCAAAGGGCCTGTTCCATACTCTAGGACTCTATGACTCTAGGTTATTGGAATTCATTGTGAGTTGTATTTATACTGTTTCTTTGCAAAGTCCTTGGGGTGAAGAGATAACACACCACACCACTCGGATCTGTGTGCAGAATAAGATTCGTCCAGCAACTGATTGCTGATAGGTTTGTGACATTGGGACTAGTTGCCCAAGCCAGATGTCATCAGTTTGGCGATAACTCTCTGATTGTCTCCTGGACAGGTGAAATACCTCAGTGTTTGGGAAAGAGGGAGAGAAGCCTCTGGATTGGGAAGAAGTAGGTTTTGTTTCTCTACCTCTCTGCACTAAAATTAGATACAGCCTGAAGAAAGACAGGTTTCTCCTCGCATCATTTGCTGACAGCTGTTACCTTTAAACAGTACCTCAAGCATTTTACAACTAGTGTACTTATCACCGTTTGACTCCTGTGAACAAGTAAAGGAATCTAGAAAGGAGATTGGAGAAGAGGTCTTGGGAAGCAAAAGGAAAGTCTCATTACATCATGTGGTCTGGTATGACTGCATTTCCCCAGTGTTTTTCCCTGCATACATCTGTCCTTTTGTTTGTCTCCGTGTGTGTGTGTGTGTGTGTGTGTATCTGTCTGTCAGTGTGTATAGGGTTTTTAAAAGTAAAGTTTCAACTGGTAGCGTTATAAGTTGATAGCATGTAACTTTTTTTTTTACTTGTGGTTAGAATTTACGTAACTGAAAAAGCAGTAATTTTGTTAAGTACAGGAACCTGGTCAGTGTTTTTCATTAACCGAAATGTTGAAAACTGTGAAGTCGTTCTTTTTAGAAGGGAGAATAAAAGAGAGTATTATTTACATCACAAAAAACTACAGAAAGCAACAGCATCAGTAAGCTTCACACGGTTAGGAAGGAGAGATCCCATCCGGAGTGAGACACAGCCCAAGTGAGTGTATAGCTCAGAGAATTTAGTTGGAACGTGGGAATTTGGTCCAGAGAGGAAGAAGTGCTTCTCGCTTGTTTTTTCTGGCTCTTAGTTTGTCAGCTGTTTTTGTAACAGGATAAATTGAAGCCCAGGATCAGACTGACACAAGAGTGGCATCACAGGTAAACCATTAATTCATTGGTTGATGATAGCTATCAATTTGAATACAAATTACAGGTCACTTTCAGATTATAGGTAAATAGGGGAAATATTTACAGACCAGGACAAAATTTATAATAAATCAAATTGAGAACTAAGTGATTAAAAGAGAGGTGTCAGGCCAGATGATGTGTTGTACCCACATGATGTGGGAGCTTCTTGCCCCCATTGTGGATCATAGTGACCACTTCTGTAGGTAGTGTTAGTTACTTGAGGAACCCCAGCTTAGAGTTGATGAGCTGGAGTCTGAGCTTCGAACACTGCGACACACCAGGGAGGGGGAAAGTTACCTGGATGATGTGTTTCAGGAGGCAGTCACACCCCTTAGATTAACTACCTCAAATTCAGTCAGTGGTCAGGGACAGGAGGGTGTGACAACCAGCAAGTCAGGTAGAAAGATCCAGGAGGTAGTGGCTGAAGGAGTCTCAGCTCTTGAGCTTGTCTAACAGGTTTGAGATTCTTACTCCCTGTGTGGACGAGAGTGGGGTCTGTAAGGAGGATGAGCAAACTGACTATAGCACTGTGTGAAAGGAGCCATGAAGAGGTGGGAGAAAAGAGATATGTAGCTGTAATTGAGGATAATATAGTCAGGGGAATAGACACTGCTCTCAGCGGCCAGGATCCCACCTTTTAGATAAGATGTTAAACCTACTGCCCATCTGCATTCTCTTCTTGAATGAAATGTTGCTCCACAGTATTATTTTGAAAAAGAACAAGCAATTAATCCCTATCTTCCTTTTTATCCCTAAATTAACATCACAAAAGAAAACCGATTATCTGGTTATTATCATATTATTGCCAATTTGCTGTTGGATTTCTTACTTTACAACAGTGTTTGTGTTTCAAATGTACTTCATTGGCTGCAAAACACTTTGGGATGTTCTGTGGTTGTGAAAGGTGCTACATAAATGGAAGTCTTTTTAAGTACGCAGTGAGACAACATTTACATATGACCGAATAATTTATTTTCAGAATTTTAGAAAAGTGCCCAGTTATTTTGAAAGAAAGGAATCAAGTATTCACATTTATAAATGCCTTTCAAGATCTCAAGATGTCTCAAGTCTTCTACAGCCAATGAAGTTCTTTTGGGTAAAGAATACTGTATTGCAAGAAATATCATAACCAAATTGCTTCCAGCAAAGTCCCAGAACAGCAAAAAAATAATGACCAGATAATATGCTTTTCAGTGACGTAAATATATATTGGTTAGGAACCTGAACAAGTAGAACACTCTGGCTTACTTTAAATAGTGTCATGGGATCTTTTATGTCCATGTGAGACACATAATACATCAATGTAAAGCAAAGCCTGAATTAATATCATTTATGAGTAAAATCACATTTTAGTCTCATCAAAAAGACTGTACCTGTATTGATGTGTTAACTTGGATTAAATTCCAAATGTGGAACCTCCATTGACAACTTACCACTTGTGATACCACTACAACAATGTTGATCACGTCTTACCGCAAAAGCAAGATTTACGAGTAGTCTCACTTCTTCAGTAAACAGATGGCTTTCTGAGGTAGGGGCTAAAACTCTCTTCCGTGCTTTTTTTTAAATTCACTCATGGGTTGTGGGTATCGCTGGCTGGTCAGCATTTATTGCCCATACATAGTTGCCCCTTGAGAAAGTGGTGGGGAGCTGCCTTCTTGAACCGCTGCAGTCCATGTGCTGTAGGTTGACCCACAATGCTGTTAGGGAGGGAATTCCAGGACCTTGGCCCAGCGACAATGAAGGAATGACAATATATTGCCATGCCAGGATGGTGAGTGGCTTGGAGGGGAACATGCAGGTGGTGGCGTTCCCATTTAACTGCTGCCCTTGTTCTTCTAGATAGAAGTGGTCATGGGTTTGGAAAGTGCTGTCTGAGGATTTTTTGATGAAATCTTGTAGATACTGCACACTGTTGCTACTGAGCATCAGTGGTGGAGGGAGTGGATGTGCCAATTGAGTGGACTGCTTTGTCCTGTATAGTGTCAAGGTTCTTGAGTGATGTTGGAACTGTACTCCTCCAGGTAAGTGGGGAGTTTTCCATCACGTTCCTGACCTGTACCTTGTAGGTGGTGAGTAGGCTTTGGGGAATCAGGAGGGGAGTTATTCGCTGCAGTATTCCTAGCCTCTGACCTGTTCCTGTAGATTATTTATATGGCAAGTTTAGTTAAGTTTCTGGTCAATGGTAATGCCAGGTTGTTGAAACTGGGGTACTCAGAGAATAAACTTTGAGAATAAAAACATAGATGCCAGTTTTTATATGTCTCATTTCATATTATTTGTTTAACATTCATTAAGGGGAAAGTGAAGAGTGAGGCAAATTTCCTTTTTGTCTTATGAGCACCATAACAGAAAATCAATTATTAAGTTTGTATTTTAAATCTACTTGATGCTTATCATATTCTCTGAGTGAAACAATTTAGAAATGTCTGATGTTAATAAGTATTAAATTTAATGTGGCCTATTCTTGGGGACTTAACAAAGACTGAGCTCCAGGCCGAAGGATCATTCTGATGCTTGCTCTCAAGTTTTATTGCCTCCATGGCTCAATCCAATTTGAGCCATTTATCTCAATGCAGTTCCTTCTGAGCTAAATATTGGGAAGAAGGAAGGCGGGGAGAGAAAGGAAGAGGCCAAGTGTGAGCCAACAGAGGAGTACTCTTCTTAGCTTAACATCACATCTGACAAAACGTAGGGCAGCACATTGGTTAGCACTGCTGCCTTACAGGGACCTTGGTTTGATTCTAACCTCGGGCAACTGTCTGTGTGGAGTTTGCACATTCTCTCAGCTTCTGTGAGAGTTTCCTCCAGGTGCTCCCATTTCCTCCCGCAGTCAAAAAAAATGTGCAAGTTAGGTGGATTGGCCATGCTAAATTGTCCATAGTGTCCGGGGATGTGCAGACGATGTGACTTAGCCATGGCAAATGCGGGGTTACAAGTCTAGCGTGGGGGTCTGTGTGGGATGCTCTTTGACAGCGTTGGTGCAGACTTAATGGGCCGAATAGCCTCTATTTGCACTGTAAGGTTTCTATGATTCTAAAAATATTTACAAAACTTAACAGTGATCCCAAGCAGTCCTTTAAAGCAGAGATAGTAAGAACTGTCGATGCTGAAGTCTGAAATAACACAGTGTGGAGCTGAAGGAACACAGCAGGCCAGGCAGCATCAGAGGAACAGGAAAGCTGACATTTCAGGTCGGGATGCTTCTTCAGAAATGGGGGAGGGGAAAGGGGGCTCTGAAGTAAATAAAGACGAGGGGTCAGGCTGGGGAAGGTAGGTGGGATGGTGATAAGTGACACTGGAGGAGGCCCACGATGGACATGTCGTCCAGGGAGTGGGAGGGGGAGTTGAAGTGGATCACGACTGGAAGGTATTGTCATTTGTCACAAACTGAATGCAGGTGCTCTACAAAGTGGTCTCCAAGCCTCCACTTGGTCTCACTGTAGTAGAGGTGGTCACATCGGGAACAGCGGATGCAGTAGACCACATTGGCGGATGTGCAGGTGAACATCTGTCTGATGTGGAAGGTTTTTTGGGACCTGGGATGGAGGGGAGATGGTGGGGGGGGTGTAGGGGCAGGTGTAGCACTTCCTGCGGTTGCAGGAAAAGGTGCCGGGGGTGGCACTCCCTGGACGACATGTCCATCCTGGGCCTCCTCCAGTGTCACAACAACGCCACCCGGAAACTGGAGGAGCAGCACCTCATATTCGGCCTCGGGAGCCTCCAGCCCAATGATCTCAACGTGGACTTTATTAGCTTCAAAATCTCCCCACCTCTGGCCTCATCCCATGACCAACTCTCCCTCTCATCTCCGCCTCCTTGACGTGTCCATCTTCTTTCCCACCTATTTGCTTCTCCCATCTCATCGACCAAATCCCACCACTACCTACCCGCACTCACCTATCACCATCCCACCTACCTTCCACAATCCGAAACCCCCCCTCTATTTATTTCAGAGCCCCCTTCCCCCTCCCCTATTTCTGAAGAAGGGTCCCGACCTGAAACGTCAACTTTCCAGCCCCTCTGATGCTGCCTGACCTGCTGTGTTCCTCCAGCTCCACACTGTGTTAGTCCTTTAAAACAGCCCTGTGTGGGCTGTTAACAGACTTGACAACACTGAGTGGAACAGGCCTGTGCCTGTTTCTACATTGCTCCAGTCAGTTGGACTGTAAACATGGTTCAGGAAATGGGTGCATGGTCTAGAAGAACGGCCCTGATGGATTTAGCAGTGATGCAGACATACCTGCAAATTAAGACAGGTCCTTCCCCTGCTCAAAGTGTCACTGTACCACTTTACATCAATAAAATGCACACAACAATGTTGACTTTCTGCCCACAATGTTTCTCATAACTTTTTTACAGCCTGGTGTACTCTTCATTTCATGTGTATCTGTGAAAATATTTACATTGAATGATTTAAAAGAACTGTGATATAATTGGCATTTGTTTTACTCATTAGTGATAATAATTGAGTCTTAGTAATTTCTTTTTGGAATCGTTTAAACAAGGAACCTCTGTCCCTCTCACTCCATCATTTTTACAGCTAGTATTTAATATGTACCACCTGCCCATTGCTGATATACCCATATTTCAAACTTTATTTCATCCTGACTGACAAATACGCTAAGGAATACTGATCCTACCATATAAGCATGGTCCAGAGATTGCTTCCTGTAATCCAGTTCCTCCTCTAGGTAGCCCTTCTGCTTGCTAAACTGCTCCTGGTAAAAGAGAATTAAACATTCAGCTTTTAACGCACAGCCTGAGTCTGCCAACTTTCATTTCAACTTGCTGAAAATCTGGTGCATCCCTTTAAATTGAACACCTCTTAATGTTCTGCTAAAAGGTCAACAGCATGAAAGAGTGGGCAGAATATTTGTTTCCAGTTTAGGATTCTGATGCTGGGATAAAATCCTACCCTACCCAGCATCAGGAAAAGTCACTGACAAGATGCTCAAAGAGGTGAGTGGGTAGAGGATAAATTCACCTCATGGCCCAAGGAAGTGAGTAGGCTCCCAGTGCTGGAAAGCATCTAGAGAGACAGCCTGCCAAAGAGGTAAGGGAGAGACAGGTAATGTCTCAAGAAGGAGGCGTTAAGAAGAGTTGAAAATAAAAATGGCCACAGCTGCCAAGCTCACCAGTGTGGAAGGAACACAGGGCAGTCTTTGGCAACAGTTATAAGCCATCTTTCTGTCTCAGTTCTTGAGGATGGGCTGGGAGAGTTTTCAACAATTCCAGAGCTGCCAAAGGACACAGCGTTTCTCTGGTTGTGAAAATTCCAGTCAGTGTGCGGGAGGAACCTCATGACTCCAATTAGCTACCTGCCACTTGAGGGTAGGGAGCCATTGTGGTTCCTGACCCAGAGTGTCCCTGAAGTAGGGCAATGCCATGCAGCTGTCCTTCGGTCTCACCTCTGCAACCATTTGAAAATCCCACTCCATTAACTCCGTCCCTCACTTCAGTGTCCACTTTAATAGCTTCCTGTCACCCCCAAACATGATGCCACCGCCAAACATAATCTTTTATTCTAAATGCAGAGAGTTGTTGGAGAAACTCAGTGGGTCTGGTAGCACCTGTGGAGAGAGAGAGACAGAGAATACATTTCCAGTCTGTCGCAACTCTTCTTCACAATCAAAGAAGAGGCACGCTGGACTTGAAATACTGACTTTGTTTCTCTCTCCACTGATGATGCCAGACTTGCTGAATTTCTCATAGAAATATACAAACTAGGAGCAGCAGGAGGCCATTTTTAGCCCTTCAGGCCTGCTCCACCATTCATTGCTGTAATGGCTGATACTCTATCTCATTGCTTTTTTCCCCATACCCGTGATGCCTTTAATATCTAAGATTTTATCAATCTCTTCCTCATAAATATTTAGTGACCTGGCCTCCACAGCCTCTATGGCACAGAATTCTACAGGTTAATCTCCCTTTGAGTGAAAACATTTTTCCTCATCTCAGTCCTAAATGTCTACCCTGTATTCCTGAGACTCGCCAATCAGTGAAAGCACTCATTCTGAAGGCACCACTCACTCCATAACACCCTGGTCCATATCTTCTGTCTTCCTGAACAACTGCTTCCCTTCTCACACCATCTTCCTAAGCAGCTGGTACTACACTTGCCCTTTTGCCTTCTTTATTCCCAGCATCCAGTGCCCAAAAGCACCATTCCACATGAGATAGTTTTTTTTTGATCAGTTTAACGTATAGTATTCGCTGCTCCAGATGTATTTTTCCCTGAAGTGGGGGGACCAAACACAGAGTGGATGATTGCTTTGCAGTCTGTAAGCATGACTGGAACCTTCCGCTCACCTCTTGTAAATTCATCGTCCCACTCCCACTTGCCCTCAGGCTGCCACTCAGTATCAATGCAGTTCAACTGAAAGTTAAGGAGCAGCATCTCATTTTTCCACTGGGCTTCTCTGTTTCTTTCCCTGCCTCTGTGCTTGCTTAAAACCTGCTACATCTCTAACATTTGATGAGACGTCAATGAGATGATATTTGACAGTTTTGATGAGACAACAAAGATCTGAAATGTGAACTCTTTTTTCTCTTCATGGATGCTGTCAGGTCTCCTGAACTTCCCCAGCATTGTCTGGTCATGTTCTCATCCTCTTTACTTGCTTGTTGGCACTTGTTTCTTACACTCATGTCACATTTTAGCTCGATCGGGACCTAATTGTCCTTAAAAATGTTGTAGTGGAGCTTCTTTCTGCTCACCATACCAAAGTGTGCCTCTCCCTTTTAAACCTTGCACAACACTGATAAACAGTTGTCCCACCTCCAAATCGGTGGGCATGCTTCGAGTGGAAGCTTGCTGCACGTATACAGAGGGTCCTCCAAGGAAATCAATCTGATCCTCTACTGATTCCCCTGGGATGGCTCCATGTAATACGCCACGCCACGATCTGTCTGGGACACACTCAGATATTCTTCCGGTCTTGGAGAACTGCAATATCATTCTTAGGCAGTGTTATTTTTTTTTGCTACTCCATGTGAGATGGTAGAGCATGGAGACTACTTCTTTGATCCCTCAGCTTCAGTTGAGATGCCTGACAGATGGAGCCAGTGGGCCAAATAGCCTCCATCTGCAGAGCAATGACTCTATCCAATTCTTTCTTTATAGATTTTGAGCAAAGCAAAGGTGAGGGGAAAGGTGTTGGCCCCACATTTGCTGCACACTTTGGGCTCTTTCGGAGAATACTAATCACTTTGTAACTCAGCGGCAATGTTGGCAATAAATGCAGCCTTACATCTTACTCTCAATTTCCCGTGTTTTTGTTTCGAGATTCATAATCCTCTCATTTGCACCTTCTGTAGACACATATTTTGCATCTTTACTTGTCCCATTACCAATTCCATGGGTCCAAATATTTTAATTTCTCTTGTCTCCAGCCAAGCAAATGCCTTCCCATTTGTTCTTTTACCACCTCCCTCCATCTCACTTGCTCAAAATCTCTCACATTTCTAATTTATCCCAACCCTGATGAAAAGTCATGGACCTAAAACATTCTCCCTCCCTCCGACTAAATGCAACTTGATCTGCTGAGAATTTCCATCATCGACAGTCTTTTCTTGCTGAGATACCAGATCACATCAAAAATACACATGAACATTACAGTTCACTGAAGGAGCAATACCTCAGTTTTAAAATTCTTAGGCTTGTTTTTGAATCCCTCCATGGACTACAGCCCTCCCAACCTCGGTCATGACCTCCAGCCCTACAACCCTCCAAAATCTCTGAGGCTTTAAAGTTCTGGCTTTTTATGCATCCTTAATTTTCATCATTCTACAATTTGAGCCCTGCTTCCAATCTAAAGTTTGGAATTCCCTTCCAAAATCCATTCCATTTCCCTATTCTCTCATTTCTCCCATAAAACTGACTGCTTATCAGACTTCTCAGAGGTCTACAGCACAGGAAAAGGCCCTTCAGCCTGTCAAGTCTGTGCTGATCAAAAACAACCACCGAAATATCCTAATGCCATCTTTCCAGCACTTGGCCCATAGCCTTCTGCGCCCTGGCATCACAAGTGCACATCTAAATACTTCCTCAATGAAGTGGGGTTTCCACATTTACCACCCTTACAGGCATTGAATTCCACATTCCTACCAGCCCTGGGTAAAACATATTTTCTCACATCTTCCCTAAACCCTATATATTAAATCTATGACCCCTGGTCATTGATCTCTCGACAAATGAAAAAAGTCTCTTCCTCTTTACCCTGTCTACCCTCCTCTCAATTCACACATCTCAATTATAACTCCCTCAGTCTCCTCTGCTCCACAGAAAACAACTCCAGTCTATCCAATCTCTCTTCATAACTAAAACTCTCCAGCCCAGACGACATCCTAGTAAATATCCTCTCTAGGGAAACCACATCCTTCCTATAATGTAGATTCCAGAATGGCACACAATACCTTGGCTATGGCCTAACCACCAGTTTATAGTTAGTCAAATTTTAACCGAGCTTTTGGTCACCTGTCCTAATATCCCCTTCTGTGTCAACTTTTGTTTGATGACCCTCCTGTAAAGCACCACGGGACTTTTTAAGCTGTATAAATGTAAGTTGTCAGGGGTGTCATGGGTTTTGCAGGAATCCCCTGTGGCTGCCTGAAATGTATATATGTCATAAAAACAGACAGCAACTCATGCTCATAAGCCACAAAGAGAATGATGTGGACAAGCCAGGGCATCAGCAAGACCTCAAGGGTTTTTATTTTACTCTTTCATGGGATTTGTTGACTATCTCCAGTTGTCATTGACTTGAGTGGTTTGCTCAATCATTTCAGAGGGCAGTAAAGAGTCAATGAATTGCAGTGGGTTTGGAATCAAATGTAGGCCAAACCAGAAAAGGACAGCAGGCTTCCTTCTCTAAAGAACATTAGTGAGCCAGATAGGTTTTTACAAACAATTGCTGAATAGCTACCATGGTTACCATCACAGAGATTAGTTTTGTATTTATATCTGTATCCCTGATTTAGTGATTGAATTTAAATTCCGACAATAGCCAGGGTGGGATTTGAAACTATGCCCACAGAACATCAGTCCTGTGACATTACTACTACACCATAGACTTTCTTAACATATTACCCTCATATTGCTCAGGTGAAGTTCCCTTTTTTTAATACATCTCCCTCATGAAAGCCTTTGTACTCAGGAGTAAGGAGGGGGATGATGGAGGAAATAATCTCCTTCTTTGTAAAATGCGACCAAGCTCTCATTTTGCCCCATTGGGTGCTACTCCTTGTCCACTCAACTTGTCCAGGGACAATGCTGAACACAAACTTCTCATTTTCACCTGGCAGCAACTGCTTCTCAAACTCATCCAGCTCCAGGAACCCCTCACCTCTGCCTCCCCCAGTGATCCTGGCAACGATTGCAGCTGACCGACTCTCACACTAACTTGCTCTTTCCGCAGTGTGAGTGAAAACCAAGAAATTCAAGGCTGCAGGGCCAAGAATCTCATTACCATACATTCTAACGATATGACAGTGCACTCGTCAAAAAGGGCCAAACTCTGTTTGGAAATGGAAGATCGGAGCGACTTCGTAGCAAGGTAAAGAAAATCAGAGGAAAAGGCTTCTGCACAGAAAAGTTTCCCAATTTTGAATGGATAAATTGCCAGAAATAGCATGAAAGGTGCAATATAAAAAAATCGCAATTATTACAGTGATACTTCAGAAATCCCTTCATTTAATCTACTTCTTCTCCTTTCTAAACACTGTGATTCACTAATCAGCTAAATCAGAATGGACTGCAGATTGATATCATTTGGTTAGTGACAATATGTGTTGCTATTTCTCCCAGAAGCCCTCACAGCATGCAACTACACTATTTCCTTATATGAAAATGCTTTGTGAGTTGCGTAACTTCCATGTTTTCATTCACAGCAGAATATGCATTACACATTTGAAACACAATAATGCTGTGAAATGTGCAATGATGAAACAAATTGTGTTCCAAAGTGCATACACAATCCACAGTATTTGTGTTATCAGTTAATATGCTTGCATATTAAACTCACTTAACAAAATTCAAATCTCCCACCCTGATCTTCCAATAGTTTCCTGACATCATTATATCCTTGTTGTGTTAACATGCATAAAGGTACCTTCTCATTCTCCAGGTCCAGCATCTTCTGATGAAGAGCAGCTTCTGTACCTTCGATTTGTTTCAGCCACTGTAGTTTTCAAGAAAGCACATCAAAGAGACGAATCAATAAGCAGTCGATCTTTATCCTGATGTACATAATTAACTAAAAAGGCCAAGAAAATTTGAGCCATGGAACAGAGGTCATAATTTCACCTTCACAGAAAATTAATTCAAATGCACAAGATCTGTTCAAGGCACTGGCCTTTTGTTTTGTTCACAGCTTGTGAAATGTTTCAGCCTCAGAAAAAAGCATCTTTTTTGGATTTCAAATGTGTTCTTAAAAACATTTAACATAATATGTAATATGTTAAGAGTATATAAATAAATGGTTTTGAGCCTTTTAAACAGCACAATTTTAGTGAAAAATGTTTCACAAAATTCAAATTCCGTTGGGAAGAAGTTACGTCAGACATTCCTCCTCACACCTACCATTATATTTTATCTGTAGTTTATGTAGCTTGTCACATGTACATGACGCTGATACACACAACACAATTGTTTACAAATAGGTAAGAAAGTGTTTTCATGAACTCTGTGTTCTTTGAGTTGACTGTCAAAATGGAAACACTAAGTCAATTTGATTGGAGATATTTTAACTCTGTTTATTTAGCGGAAAGCAAGCTGACAGGCATTTTAAATCCCCCTAAGAATTACATCTCTCTGGTTTGCTCTTTTTCTATAGTCTGTATTTTTAACTTGCTTTTCTGATCAAGAAGTCATGATACCTGTTAAAAATAGGCGCATTTCTTCTTTAAAGTGCTACATCAAAGCAGAAGTGTCAAGGATAGCACATTGGCACAGATAGAAGATTCGCTGGCTAGCAGGAAGCGAAGTATAGGCATAAATTGGCCTTTACCAGGTTGGCAAGATGTAACGAGTGGTGTGCCATAAGGATTAGTGCTCAACCTGAACTGTTTACAACTTATCTAAGTCATTTAGATGATGTGACAGAAGGTGTGATTGCCAAATTTGCTGATGTCATGAGGATAGATAGGAAAGTAAGCTGTGAATAAGGCATAAGGACACTTGAGGGGCATAGACAAAGTTAAGTGAGTAGGCAAAAATCTGGCAAATAAAGCATACTGTGGCAAAGTTGAAACTGTCCATATTGGCAGGAAGAATAAAATTAAGTATGTTAGCTAAATGGAGAGAGGCTGCAGAGTTCAGAGTTATCCTGGAATCTGGGTATCCGAGCACATGAATCACAGAAGTTAGTATGCAGGTACAGCAGGTAACTAGGAAGGCTGACAGAATGTTATCGTCTATCACGAGGCAAATTGAACACAAAAATACGCTTCAGTTGTATAGGGTTCAGGTAAGACTGCATTTGGGGTACTGTGCACAGTATTGGTCACCTATTTGAAGGAAGGATGTAAAAGTATTGGAAGCAGTTCTGAGGAGATTTACCAGACTAATACTTGGAGTGTGTGGTTTGCCTAATGAGGAAAGATTGGACAAGCTAGGCTCGTATCCACTGGAGTTTAGAAGAACAAGAAGCAACTTGACTGAAACCTATAAGATCATGAGGGTTCGTGACAGGTAGACATGAAGAGGGTGTTTCCTTTTATGAGACTATTTAGAACTAGGCTTAAAAATCAGGGCTTGCCCACTTAAAACTAGAGATTAAGTAACATGTTTTCTCTCAGACAAATCTTTTCCTTAAAAGGCGGCAAAGGCAAAGTCCTTGAATATTTTTTGGGCAGAGGTACATAGATTATCAGCAGTAAGAGGATTTCAGAATTTAAGTTACAGGCAGATCAGCCATGATCTAATTGAATGGTGCAGAACCCTCTGGAGGCTGAATGGCCTCCTCCTGCTCTCAATTCAAATGTGTGTGTGTGAAGCCCCAACTGATACTTTAACCCAGTGAAGGTCGTTGTGATAAGTGTCTGAGATGACGATAGTAAGAGGAAGACCCAGAGCCACAACTGGCGAATGCAGGTATGTTTTGAAACTGGCTTCTGATTTTCTCTGTTGGGTCGGGGGCTTCAGCAGCTGAACTGGGAGCTTGAGGATAAGCTTCTGTTTCAGGCTGCTTTGCTTCCCAATTGTGAATTGTGACTGAAATGCAATCCCCTTGATTTATCCAGCACTCAGGGCAGCATATCAGGGTCTTCTTTGATTGCTGCCCGATATTCTCGATCCCCCCACCGACCAATTGCCTGTTCACACTGGGTCTTGGGTGGGCAACTGACTGGGGAGTCAAAGCCTGCCATACTGCATGCTACTGAGATTAGTGAGGTTTGCTGCTCACGTCAGCTTCAGTTCACGCAAGTTAAAATGAAGTTTATGTACTCTATGTCCACTTGAAGACATGAGAAAACAGCCCAAGACAGAAAATGTGCATCAAAAATGTAGGGAGGCTTTGCTAAAACTGTACAAGGCACTAATGAGACTTCAGCGAGAATATTGTGAATAGTTTTGGTCCCCTTATCTAAGAAAATATACTGGAATTGGAGGCAGTCCAGAGAAAGCTGATACCAGGTTAAGGAGGGACTATCTTATGAAGAGAGTTTGAGTAGACTGGGCTTGTACTCATTGAAATATAGAAGAATGAGAGATGGTCTTATGGAAACATACAAAAATCTTAGGGGACTTGACAAGGTAGATGTAGGTGGCTTTTTTTCTCCTTGTGGGAAGGTTGAGGATCAAAGGGCATAATTTCAGAATAAAGGGTCACACATTTAAGACAGAGGTAAAGAGGAATTACTTCTCTTAGAGGGCTGGCAATCTGTGGAATTCTCTGCCACAGAGGGCTGAAGAGGCTGGGTCATTAAGAATATTTAAGGCTAACATAGACAGATTTTTAATCAGCAAGGGAATCAAAGGTTATGGGTAAATGGCAGGAAAGTGGAGTTGAAACAGAAAGGACTGCAGATGCTGGAAGCTAGAGTCAAAAAATGTAGAGCTGGAAAAGCACAGCAGGTCAGACAGCATCCGGGGAGCAGGGAAGTTTCGGGTCAGAACCCTTCTCAGGAGGCTTATCAGATTAGCTGTGATCTCATTGAATGATAGAGCAGACTCAATGGACTGAATGGCTTACATCTGTTCCCATGTCTTATGGTCATGTGATGATCACCTCAGGGAAGAAAACAAATTAGCTCAATCTTAAAATTTCAGAATAGACAATTTCTAGTCGGCACACAGAAAAATGTAAGCTCCTTTAACTGTGGCTTCTGAGATGACAATAAACACATTTATTCAGTAACCTGTCTTAATCGTCAGCATTTAAAATCTAAACCCATATCAGGAAGATTCAGTTCTTGATTATTTATAAATGTCATCTTGCCTCAAAGTTTATACTTTCAGCTAAGTAGCACACAGTCCACCACAAATTGTTGTCCCATTATTAAACCAAAGGAGAAAGAGATAGACCAGTAAATTACAGGTCAGTCAGTCTAGCCTCAGTGGTGGGAAAACAATTAGTAGAATTTAGAGGGACAGAATATATCTGCACTTGAGGAAATACTGATTAATCATGCATAGTCAGCATTTTGATGGAATTGTTTGAGGAGGTAGCCAGCAGTATTGATGAGGGTAATGCATTAGATATAATTTACATGGGCTTTAACATAGATTTCGATAAGGTCCCTCATGGCAGACTGACCAAGAAAATAAAGGCCCATGGGATCCAAGGCGAAAGCGTGGGTTCGACCTAAAATTGGCTAAGAGGCAAGAAATAGAGGGTGATGTGAGAGGGATGTTTCTGTGACAAAAATCTATTTCCAATGTGATTCTGCAGGGCTTGGTGCTGGGGCTCATGCTGTTTGGGGTGTACATTAATGATTCAGAGTTAAATGCATGGGGAATATGATCAAGAAGATTGCAGATGGAACAACAATGGCTAGCATAGTAATTAGTGAAGAGAAATAACTTTAAAGTGTTGGAGGACATCATAGAATTGGCCAGGTGGGCAGAGGAATGGTAAAGTTAGTTGAATATGTATATCAGTGACCTCTACTGTAGGACCAAGCTCCACAATGTCCACTAATGTTCACACTGTAGGCTCATATATATTAAAATGATACTTGGACAAGGTACTAGATCGCGACTAACTCACCAAGTCGTTCCTGCAGCAAAGGTATCAGAGACCTTAGCATAAGGCAAATGAATAGGAGGTTTGGTGCAAGCCAAGTAAATCAGGTATGTGTAGGCTCGGTTCCTGCTCTGTGATAAGTTAGGTGGTTTCCACCATAGTAGCAGTGGACAATTATAATCAGCTTCAGTACCCCAATGATATGGAGAGGGAAAATTAAAATAGCCCTCACCCCTGCTTACTGTTAGTAAGCTAGAAAGAAGGTCTTTCAATTAAACAGAGATAACACAGGGTGGAGCTGGAGGAGCACAGCAGGCCAGGCAGCATCAGAGGAGCAGGAAAGTTGACGTTTCAGGTCGGCAGAATGGTCCCAATCCGAAACGTCAACTTCCTGCTCCTCTGACGCTGCCTGGCCTGCTGTGTTCCTCCAGCTTGACACTGTGTTATCTCTGACTCCAGCATCGGCAGTTCTTCCTATCTCTTTCAATTAAACATTTTTTTTTCGCAGTTTAATCACTGACATAATGTGGGAAACACAGCATTCAATTTGTGCATAGTAAAGTTCTACGAACATCACCTTGGTAATGATTAGGTCATCTGGTTTACTGATGTTTGATAAAAGATAAATATTAGTTAAAATAATGGGTAAAATTCCCTCTTCACCTTCTGATAATGCCATGGGATCTTTTGTATCCACTTGAGAGGGCTGATCGGTCTCTACTAATGTCTCATCTGAATAGGGCACCTCCAACAGTGAAGCACTCCCTTAGTAACACAGTAATGTATCAGCCTGCATTAAATGCTCAAACTGCTGGAATGAGGCTAGAACACAAAAAGCTTTCATCTTGGAGGCAAAAGTGCAAGTACTGAACAACAGCTATATTATGTAAGAAAGAACTGGATGAACTGTGAATTCACCAACTGTCCTATCCAGCCCCAATTACCCACTAATCATTAAATATGCCAGCTTACAAAAATAATGTAATAAGTATTGAGGTCTTATAGTTCAGCTATATTGTTTTTCTTTTGGACTGTAAACTGGAAAATGAAAGTTGGATACTGCTACATAGCTAAAACTACCAGGAGCATTTTGCAACTTGAAGATCAAGTGGACTTATGTAATGTACACATTCATTACACAGCATTACATTACTATTCAGAGTAGTGAGGTGGAATACTTTATGAGACAGAACCATAACAGAAATCTTGGCATTAAGGGAAAACTGCCTAGTAACAGCTTTTTTGGATTTGCTTTTTAAGTTGCAATTTCACAACCCTATAAGTGCACTCAGAGATGTCCAGAAGCCTGCAGACAAGGAACATCACTCTGTCTTTTCTTCACATGAATAAGATAACACAAACTTTGAGACTCTAGAGACAGAACTGAAAAGACAAGACCTAGGTCCACTCGATCAGCTACTGAAACAAAGATTGGCCATTGTTTTGTGGACAACATCATGTCATCATTGATAAAACTCAAAAGAACATGAGAAAAAAAACTCAACTCGCTCGTTTGGTCCAGACTTTGATATACAGAATTTGTTTCTTTACCTGTCTGTATTTTCTACCCTTAATATTTGTGTCTGTTTCTGTCAGTCTAATTCGTCAATGAATGTGTGTGTTTGGGATTTAAAGGGTTGTAGCTTAAATCACACGGCAGTAAATTAGTAATGTATTTTTTGTCATTTGTTAAAGAATAAGTCTGTTTACATTAAGTGGTTACTTTCCCGTTAATGATGAAACCTGGTGTGTGTGACCCTTGTCCTGAATAGCAATCCATCAGGCAAGTTGATCACCCTGATAGTTTAATTAGGTATTTACACATTTCTAATGACTTGTGGAATAGTGGGGCTTGATTATTGATGCACTCTTTCTAATTGAATTATGACAAAAATCATATTAAAATAACCAGAATTCTTTGATGTTGAGAATCTCTCTGCAGCAGTTACAAGGTTTGAGTCTTATGGTGAACTCATTCCCGGAGTTTTAGGCTAACTGACAATTTTCCATGGTTCAAGTGTTGTGAGGAGCTGTAGTTTGCCTCCTGCTCTTTGGAGAGTTGCTGGGGTCTTCAGTGTGAAAGGGAAAACATTGCACATTGTGTATAATAACCAAACCTCCTGGCATCCAGCATGTTTGGGTAACTTTCAAGTGACTTTATTTTCCAGCTTCTTCTCAGTAATTGCAAACAACACCTCCAGGTCAGCAACCTGCAACCACAGGTCATACAGGAGGATCGAGGATGTAGCCAGTTTGCAGTCGGAAATAAATTATTGGCTTGCATTACATTACAATTCCATTACCTCCACAGCACTAGTATCACAAGGGCACTGACAAGACTCATCAACACTTCCAGACTCTCCATGATATCTGCATTTACCTTATCGTGCTATAAGACAAATGAAAGCATGGCCCTTGTTAGCATTGTTGTTGTGCAGTTGAGGCTGTTATTGTTCATGTGGGTTGGTGAATACAGCTATATAGCCCATTCTCACTCCTGTGGAGACAGTATTACAGGTTGCTGCAGACATTCAAGGTGCATAGCATTGATGTAGTGACCTCCTGTGAAAGTCTAACGACAGAAATCAACAGCTTCCAGATGCGTTTTAACATCATTAGCCCATCAGCCCTTGGCTGATTAATACTCCTCCTACTTTGCTTCATTTGACTCCTGACCTTTATTCATTTAACCAAATCAATATATCCTCCTGTCCCTGTCTTCCTCACACATTTATCAAACTTCTCTTTAACTCATTTATGATATTTGTCTCAACTGCTCCTTGTGCTAGCAAGCTCCACATTCCACGACTTTCTGGGATAAAGAATTTCCTTTGAATTGTCTTGAAAAAGCAACACAGCGTTAAAAATTCTTCATTCTTCAGGATGCACTCAAATTCTGTTCACTGCCATCAACTGTACCAGAGTGTGTTACTATTTAGTGCATAACCTCCGCAAATATTGTATTGTATAAAATGTTAGTTACATAAAGATTAAGGTAGAATTGATCAGTGGATTTTAATGCCTTCCACAAGAGAGAGTTTGCTGCTTGAGGGTGGGGGGTAGGTTATCACTTAACCAGGTGCCAAATTTGCCTCGATTTAGTCCAGGCCTGAAAGCCTGGTGGAGGTAACTAATACCCTTTTATAGTCCTCGGCCCCACCTCTGCTGTGGAACAGTCACTGCGCGGGGAATCTGAAAAGGGAATCTTGTTGTTTGTGATTATGGACTCCAGGGGAAGGGGAAGGGGCGGGGTGCGAGGATGGGGCCGGGGATCCCTCTTTGTCAGGCACCCAATGTCTGATTGAGGAATGCAGCACTGGGAAAGGGGGACCTGCTAAGAGACAAGGCCCTGCCCTTCTACCATTACATTCCTTTCTACGACCCTCATCCCACCTCCACTGACCTGTGGTTTGGATCCCCTCACTGATTCTGACCCTCTGGTGGGGACACTACCAGCAGGTGCCACCTGTTCCTCCCCTGGCACCCACAGGAGAGAGGAGCTGCCAGCTTTTAATTAGCCAACAGCTCTTGGGGATGGGGGGCAGAATTTTCACCAGGGAAAGGCCCACTGCTGGTCACTGACTAATACTTAATATGGCATGGGCTTCCCCAAGGGAGGAGACATGAATCTCTCACCAGGTCTGCACCCAGCAGGCAAGCCCTTGCCACCTGGATTAAATTACACCCAAATGGTAAAATTTTAGGCAAGGGGACAGGGATTAAGGAAATCAATCACCAAATCCTCATCTTAGTATGGCAATATTGAGATGTTACAAAGGATGGAATGTGCAAAATGACTTTCTTACAAATGCCAATTAACACACTGAGCTCATGAGACACCACTGGAGCACTCTTGAAAATTAAAGCAAATGCATGTGAAGGAAATTAATTTGGAAACATCATCTGGTTACACCTAAATAATAACAGAAAATGCTCATCTGGTCAGACAACATCTGCAGAAAGACAAGCAGAGCTAATGTTTCAGGTCAAGAACCCCTCATCAAAACTAAAAGGTGATCAACCTGAATTTTTAATTCTGTTTCTCTCTCCACAGATACTGCCCTGAGTTGCTGAGTGCCACTAGCATTTTCTATTATTATTTCATTGATCCAGAACCCTGCAGTTCTTGCTTATATTCGAGCGGGTGATTAATGCACATTCTGGGGTTTGGCTTACTCTTCGCAAAATGCAGCTGAGCCAGCATTCACTGTGGTCTGGGTAGACTGGAAGAATGGATGGCAGTGCGGGGAGCTGTTACAACAGCATGCTCAAATTTTTAATGACTAGAAATTCTGGGGATGGGTGCATGCCATTTTAGAGATTCTATTGAATACCAAATGTATATCACTGTTAATTTCTGTCACAATTCCTGGAATTTATTTCCATAATAAGTGCTCAGCAGGTCATACAGTTGTAGCTTGATAAAAAAAATCCCATGAGAATGAATGCAGTTAGTAATATCTATTATTACAGCCGCAATGTTTACCAGACAATAGCATGCTAATCAGATTGCTTTCCTGTGACTGAAGCAAAATCTGCCTCTAATGTGTTTTTGACACCCATGACTGCATCTTATTATAAGAAGCTTCAGTAAGCAGGCTGTATGTAACCAATCTGGGGACATTTGAAAGGTATCCGTTTCCACTATATCCTATCATAATCAGCTTCATTAGATGACAGAGGTTATTCTAAGAGATTGAGGTTTTCTAACTTTTGGATAAAACCAGAGACTCCTAAATGGGGAAAGATTTAACTGCATTATTAGAAAAATAAATGGCCAGCTTAATGGCAAAATTGTTGTGCAGTACAATAATGACCAAGATAAAATTCAGTGACATATCATTCTCACCACCAAGATGATCTATTTCGACCTTTGTAATATAACTTGTATCTGTCCCAGCTAATATGCTGCTGACACCCTCGTCCTCAACTTTGTTAACGGTAGACTCAACTAGTTCAATACTCCAGCACCTTCCTGACGTTATAATGAAAATCTCTCTCTCTCTCTCTCTCTCTCACACACACACACATACACACACACACTCGCAGACCATACTATTCCAAGCTCTCTTCCCCTCTGGTTCTGACTGCTTGTGTAGCCCCAATTTTAATCACTTGACTTGCTTTGCTTTAGGCTGTGTGGCCAGACTACCCTCCATGAACTCTCTCAGCTCTTTTAAAAAGCTCCTTGAAATGTACCTCTGAGCAAGTGTTTAGACATCTGTCTATGCAGCTGAATGCCAAAATTTGTTTGAAAATGCTCCTGTGAAGCAACCTGGGATGTTTTACTGTGAGACACTGCACATGTACAAGTTGTTATTATTGTCAAAACAGTAAAGATAACAGCAATCATTAAATGATGTGCTGCTGCAGTAGTGCAGGAGTCTAGGGATCTGCAAGTGATCAGATCAACATCATGTGAAGTTACAGACGGATTGCTAATGAAGTCTTTCACATTAATACATTCCCCTATGGTTGAGGAACTGGCCAGACAGCAGCTTGTTTTCTCAACCGCAAGAGGAGCCACGTAGAGCTGTGTAAGCCAAAATACAATGATGATGAAGACTACGAAGCAAACTCACACAGTTAAAGTGCAGCTTGTATGAACTGCATAAAATATTGATCACAAGCATGTTTGTTACATCTTTCTAGAGTGAACCCATGATTTTATTCTTAGTGGATCCATGCCATCGCTTTTCTTTTTGGTACATAGAACATAGAACATTAAAGCGCAGTACAGGCCCTTCGGCCCTCGATGTTGCGCCGACCTGTGAAACCAATCTGAAGCCCATCTAACCTAAACTATTCCATTATCATCCATATGTTTATCCAATGACCATTTAAATGCCCTTAAAGTGGGCGAGTCTACTACTTTTGCAGGCAGGGCATTCCACGCCCTTACTACTCTCTGAGTAAAGAACCTACCTCTGACATCTGTCCTATATCTACCACCCCTCAATTTAAAGCTATGTCCCCTCGTGCTAGCCATCACCATCCGAGGAAAAAGGCTCCCACTGAGCACCCTATCTAATCCTCTGATCATCTTGTATGTCTCTATCAAGTCACCTCTTAACCTTCTTCTCTCTAACGAAAACAGCCTCAAGACCCTCAGCCTTTCCTCATAAGACCTTCCCTCCATACCAGGCAACATCCTGGTAAATCTCCTCTGCAACCTTTCCAATGCTTCCATATCCTTCCTATAATGCGGTGACCAGAACTGTACGCAATACTCCAAGTGCGGCCGCACCAGAGTTTTGTACAGCTGCAACATGACCTCGTGGCTCTGAAACTCAATCCCTCTACCAATAAAACCTAACACACCATACGCCTTCTTAACAACCCTATCAATCTGGGTGGCAACTTTCAGGGATCTATGCACATGGACACCGAGATCTCTCTGCTCATCCACACTACCAAGAATCTTACCATTAGCCCAGTACTCTGTATTCCTGTTACTCCTTCCAAAGTGAATCACCTCACACTTTTCCACTTTAAACTCCATTTGCCACCTCTCAGCCCAGCTCTGCAGCTTATCTATGTCCCTCTGTAACCTGCAACATCCTTCCGCACTATCCACAACTCCACCGACTTTGGTGTCATCCGCAAATTTACTAACCCATCCTTCTACGCCCTCATCCAGGTCATTTATAAAAACGACAAACAGCAGTGGCCCCAAAACAGATCCTTGAGGTACACCACTAGTAACTGAACTCCAGGATGAACATTTCCCATCAACCACCACCCTCTGTCTTCTTACAGCCAGCCAATTTCTGATCCAAACCGCTAAATCACCCTCAATCCCATGCCTCTGTATTTTCTGCAATAGCCTACCGTGGGGAACCTTATCAAACGCTTTACTGAAATCCAAATACACCACATCAACCGCTTTACCCTCATCCACCTGTTTGGTCACCTTCTCAAAGAACTCAATAAGGTTTGTGAGGCACGACCTACCCTTCACAAAACCGTGTTGACTATCCCTAATCAAGTTATTCCTTTCTAGATGATTATAAATCCTATCTCTTATAATCCTTTCCAACACTTTACCCACAACCGAAGTAAGGCTCACTGGTCTATAATTACCAGGGTTGTCTCTACTCCCCTTCTTGAACAAGGGGACAACATTTGCTAGTCTCCAGTCTTCTGGCACTATTCCTGAAGACAATGACGACATAAAGATCAAAGCCAAAGGCTCTGCAATCTCCTCTCTAGCTTCCCAGAGAATCCTAGGATAAATCCCATCCAGCCCAGGGGACTTATCTATTTTCACACCTTCCAGAATTGCTAACACCTCCTCCTTATGAACCTCAATCCCGTCTAGTCTAATAGCCTGTATCTCAGTATTCTCCTCGACAACACTGTCTTTGTCTTTGTCTTTGTACAGTGATGACAAGAACAATAATTGGATCTTCGGTAACTAATAAGTTTAACCGAAACTCTTGGCATCTATCATTAATCCAGAACTTGACAGAAGGAGCTACCAATACGATACAGTACATAAATCTGTAAGCTTAAATACAGAAAGAACTGCTAGAATAATGAAACTAAGCAGCAAATTCAGAGACAGAATGTCAGGCACATATTGAAATGGTCACTGTGTTCTCAGGCAAGGAGGGTGAGAAGGTGGGACCTTCATAGTAACCTTAGTCAGTGGAGGAATTGAATTCATGTTGCTTCAGTCACACTCAATCAAAAACCAGCTGTCCAGCCAATTGAGCTAACTGACCCCTAGTCTCTATGCATGTGAACAACAGACAGGTGAAAGACCCATGGGACCTCAAGCTAATGCACTCTTACCAGATACATTTTACGCAAACAACTCCCACCAAAATGGCCGTGTAGTGAGACTGGTGATGAGTACAAAGAATGATCAATCTACTTTCTGAATGCTTTATTCCAGTCTGCAAACTAACGTAAGTGGGTACACATTCAGGTGTATGAATGCACTTCCTGCTTTGTAGAACAATCATGATTTGGAAGTGTACCTTCTCACAAAGCGAAAGCACAGTACGAGCTTGAATTACTGCAACCTGCTCTTCATTTCTTAGGTTCTGCAACACAAAGATGCATAAAGTATTGAAACTCAGCTTGAATGGCATAGCACAAACATTCATGATTTGTTGGGAGGGAAAAGTGAGATGAACAGATGAGTCAGATGCTTCACACAACTTCAACCCCGATTCAAATAAATTCTCCATGCACTGACTTCATATACTACACATGCACACGTATTAAATTGTGACCTCTTAAGTCCACTTTGGAGGAAAGGAAGACTTGCATTTATGTAGCACCTTTCACACCCTCAGGATTTTTCAAAAACATTCTATTATTTGAAGCTTAGTTACTGCTCTTATGCAGGAAAAGTTTTCACACAGCAAGATCTCAAAAGCAGCGCTGTGATAATGGCTAATTTTTAGTGATGTTAGTTGAGGGATATCTGTGGGCTAGGATCCAAAAGAGAACTGCACTGCTCATTCCAATTGTGCTGGGATCTTTTACATCCTCCTGAAAAAAAAGATGTTTAGTGTCCCATCTAAACAAAAAATCAAGGAGATCTGGCAACCATGCTCTGGGGTACAAGTAAGCTAAATGTTCAGATTTTCTGGGTAAAACGGCATTTTCACTGCATTGCATTTTGTCATATTTGACCAGTCACAGGTAACGCATTTTTTATGCTGAAAGAAAACCAAATGTTTCAATATTAATTTACTAAAAATAAATTTTGATTTAATTAATTAAAAAGGTACAGTCTCCTACCAACTGCATCTTGGTACTGTCAGTAACAATGTCTGAGCTGCAAATTCCATTAAGTTCAGTGTCTCTGAGACAGAGGATGATAGTGGTGAAAGGGAGAGAAAAAGATTGCTGCACTTTGGCACACTTCCAAACATTCCACAACACAATACTCTTATTTTAAACAAAACAACTTATGCCAAGTGTTTTGTTGAGAGCATCAGAGAAAAAAATCATGTTGCTGAAAAATTTGTTTCTGTTTCTCACAAATATATGAGATCTCATACAGAAACCCTACAGTGCAGAAACTGGCCTTTCGGCCCAACAAGCCCACATCAACCCTCACAGCATCTCACCCCAGGCCCATCCCCTAATCTACACATCCCTGAACACTATGGGCAATTTAGCATGGCCAATCCACCTAGTCTGCACATCTTTGGACTGTGGGAGGAAACCGGAGCACCCAGAGGAAACCCACACAGACACGGGGAGAATGTGCAAACTCCATACAGACAGTTGCCCGAGGGTGGAATTGAACCCGGGTCCCTAGCACTGTGCTAACCGCTGAGCCACCCTGCTGTCCATTCTCACACAGAGGAAAAAAAGGATCACATCTCCACAATGCAATCACTCGGAAATTTAACTTGCACTTTTACTCCTGGCTGTAGCATCCAGTGATCATACAAGAAAGGAAGAGATAGAGAGCTTGCTCTAATTCTCTCCTTTCACTAACATTCTTAATGTTATCTTACTTCCCAGAGATAAAAAAAATTTGAGTGTACCCTAAACAATTTTGTTCTAACTAATTCACAAGTTTACTTGCTCATAGCAGTTGGTACAGCCATTGCAAAAACAGTTCCTTAAATATTGTATTGCCTACTGCTGGGCAAGATGCATCCAAAACAGTTGTACATACGCTCTCAGCACACAGTGCAACACTAGCGCATGCACAACTGCTCTTGACACCTTTCTGGCTAGTGGGAGGAGTTTAGATCTATCAAAGTTCACCTCATCAATGTTATTCATTCCAGTTCGCAATGAGTGCTGGCATCTCAATCTCAAGAAGATTTTATTTGAACCTTGCCTCTTTAGGTAAGATGTAAGCTTTGTGTAAGGAGCTTCAACACAACCCAGGCAGTTCAAGATAATGGGACGCTTAATTCCAGGCTCAACATTTGAAGTCTCGCATTGAGTATGCTATTTATTAAATATTTTAGTCGAAGTAACTTTATTATTGCAAAAAAATGGTGCCCTTAAACTAAAAATTTGAATCAATTTCACATAGTGGAATTTAAGAACCTCATTTACTGACATTTCCTGAACGTACATCATCCTAACTTATTGCCCAGAGAGGAAGATTTGCAAGATGATAGGTGAACTAAATACAAGACCGTGCAAATAGCTTAAAACTCTAAAAATCAAAAAAATGGGTAACTTGAGCTTTCTTGTTAGTCTCTGTCGAGTCAAATTTTTTTAGTTTTAATGCAAGCAGCTGAAACTCTGACACTGAGCATGTGCAGAAAGTGCTAGGATGCCAAGTGTTGTGGCACTCATAAACGCAGTCTTATTGAAAGCGTGCATACAATGGTCACTTTAAAATCAAATACAGAGGTAAAATTCCTCTCCGAAATTCAAATAAACAGATACTGTGCTTTCAACAAATCAAATCCAGCCAAAAACTAATAAAATTAAATGCTTTAACTTCTGTGGGGGGATCCAATGAAACAAAATGGCTGCCTCAATCCAGTTCCCAGTCAGTGGTGATTTATAACTCCAGACTGCCCAGAAGTGAGGTAATGCTTCTTGCAGAGACTTTGTGGGTCGCTAGTGCGAAACACAGGAATAAACATTATTTGAGATGGAGCAGTAAATGAATGTTCAATGTTGGGACAAGGTACAGGGTGTCTTGTTCAGATCCTGCTGTGTGACATATCATCCACGAATGCATGATACTGACACAAGACGTCAATAAGATTAGAAAATTTTATTTTCCAAGTGGTAGTATTGCCCACGCTTTGAGAGTTTACCCCAGAACACTTAAAGTTGACAGAATAACCATTGGATTTTGTCACAGATTAAACAACTGAGGGGTCATTACAGAATGGAATGAAAGGTGCCAGAAACATGAACCTGCTGAATTTAGATTCTATCGATGAGACACGCTGATCTGAAGTAACCTTACCCCATTATCTCCCAGGATATCAAGTTTCTTCATTAGGTCAGGAATAACCACATCCTGAAAGAAAGGCTTAATGTCATTAACAAAGAATTAAATCAATGTAACAGTCGAATGAAAAGATCACTGAAATGAAAGATAAATAAAAGTAATTAACTATTTATTTGTCATGCTGAGTTTCCTTCATTACATTTCTCAGAGATATTTTATTCCTTAAGTTTTCCAGCTGCAGCTTTTATTGAAAGGACTTCTTTTATTAGGAAGTCAAAGACCAGGGCTATCAAATCATAGGACATGACCATCATGGGCTAATTATTTGGGATCACAGGTTCCGATACAGCAATGTGATTGGTGCTGGGATGTGAACTTTAACCTCTAAATGGATTATCAGTTGGGTAGCTTCTTGATTTGTCACTCTTCTAGTATCCTGATTGGTTGTTCAGCACTCCGATTGTCTCATTGGGGATTTCCATGGATGTGCTTGTAACAAAGGAGTTCCCTCGAAAGCACACTCAAAGGTACTTGGATTGCGCACTATGGTGTATGGCATGACAGTCTGAGATGTTCCCTTCCATATGTGCTCATGGTTTGTGGCTGCAAAGCCCCATTAGAGTTTCAAAACAGCTGTGGACAAACTATAGGCCCCACTCAACAACTCTTCCCACAACCAGCCTGGCCCCCACCCCTCCAGTGTCCCCTGCTTGACAACTTTCCATTCCTCCACTCAACAACTCTCACCCTCTTCCACTCACCCCACTCACACACAGGGTTGTCTCAACCCTCAAGCTCTGATATGAGGTTGCAATGGGAAAACGTTTGGAAATAATTATATTATGCACTGGAAGAAATAAACATTGGTCATCACATAAACAAGCAAATATTGCAGATGCTGGAGATCTGAAATTCAATCAAAAAATGTTGAGTGAGCAGATTAGGCAGCAGGTATCAGATTATGCCATTTTCAACTTTACACAATTGGTGTCCAGGAATAAGTCTGGTTGAGGTCACCTTGAATCTTCAGAAGATATCATACCAGTTCTCAACTAGTGTAAAGTCTAAGGAGGCATTTCGCAGACAAGGGCAGGCTTCCCATGGTAGCCCAGAAACTCCTTGAGCATGGCACCAGTCAATTTGGTCTAAGTAATCTCTGCCAATGAGCCTCCTGTCCAGAAATAACAGGCCAGAATCAACAACAAATCCCCACATTTAAACAACATCTTTAGTGCAATAAAACATCCCAACACCCTTCACAAGGGCAACGAACAAAGCCTAACGCTAACCCTGACTCTTCACAACAGCATCATTAAACAAACTCTAACACTGAATCACATGTAGTGGACTGAATTAAACATGGAGGGTGGGCTCTCTGAAGCACTGTATAGATTTCAGGGAGGAACCCATCTACAGTTGGCCAACCTGCCCTGTTGTAATTCTTCAGATGATGGGTTTTTCATTATCATGAGATGAGATCTCTGCCTCGTTCCAGGTGGTGGAGGTGCCGGTGTTGGACTGGGGTGGACAAGGTCAAAAATCACATGACACCAGGTTATAGTCCAACAGGTTTACTTGAAGACACGAGCTTTTGGAGTCTCGCTCCTTCTTCAGGTGTTGGTGGGAGAGGTGGCATCAGGCACAGAATTTATAAGCAAAAGATTCTGAAGAAGGGTCCAGACCCGAAACGTCAGCCTTCCTGCTCCTCTGATGCTGCTCGGCCTGCTGTGTTCATCCAGCTCTACACCTTGTTATCTCAGATTCTCCAGCGTCTGCAGTTCCTACTATCTCTGACTGATAGAATTGACTGATTAAGATTTAACAGTCGCCTTAGGTTTGTTCACACATTCACATCAGTCCAATGACCCTTTGATCTTTTGTTTATAAATTCTGTGTCAGATGCCACCTCTCTCACTGACACCTGAAGGAGGAGCGAGGCTCCGAAAGCTTGTGTTTTCAAATAAACCTGTTGGGACTATAACCTGGTGTCGTGTGATTTCTGACCTCACTCCTGGAAAAAGTTCTACCTCATATAGGGGCCGGCCATCAGCAGGTTGACAGCGCCACCAAGTGCCCATTGCCAGTACAACAAGAGGCCCAAGAGTAAGCGTGACCATGGATGGCCCAGGATTCAGGTAATTCCGGAAACTTACTGAAGCAGGCAGGCCTGCAGTGACTGAGATGAAGGGCATGTTGGTAGGATGGGGAATGGGTAGTCAGGGAGAAGAGGGGATGGAAAACTGAGGGTCAAATCTGTCAATCTACGAGCTGGAGCAGGGTACACCCACCATCCAATAAAGGATAAAGAGAAAGACATTTGAATTTCTATAGCAGTTTTCACAATTTCATGATTGCCTAAAGCTTTTAGCAGCTATTGGGATTCCATTCAGAATCACAGAATTGTTATAGCACAGAAGGTGGCTCCTCAGCACCAAGTCTGCACCGGTATTCCAACTGAGCATCTCAACTAGTACCATTCACCTGCCCTTTCACCCTGCACACATGACTTTTCAAATAACCAGCCAATTTCCCTTAGGATGTTTTGATTCTACCACACACTCGGCAGCGCATTCCAGACCATAACCACTCACTGCATAAAAAGGATTTTCCTCATCTTGCTTTTGTTTCTTTTATAAATTATGATAAGTTTGTGCGCTCTCGTTGTCTCCCAAGTGGGGACATTTTCACCCTATTCATTCCATCCAGGCATGACATGTCTTCTTTCTATAAGAAGAACAGTCCCAGCACCTCCAATTTATCTCCATGACTGAAATTCCTCATTCCTGGCATCACTCTCGTAAATCTCTTCTGCTATCTCTCCAATGCCTTCATATCCTTCCTAAAGACCAGCACCAAAAACTGGACACAATACCCCAACGGAGGTTGAACAATTGTCTTACAAAAGTTCAGCATCACCTCCTTGTTCTCATACCTCTGTTAACAGAGCCTAGAACGTGCTGTAATTTGTTATTTGTTCTCTCAAACTATCAGGCTACCTTTAATGACTTGTCTACATATTCATCCAGGTCCCTCTGCTCCTGCACCCCCTTTAGAATTATAGCCTTTATTTTGTGTTGTCTCTCCATCATCTTTGTACCAGATGTATCACCTCACACAATTCTGCATTGACTTTCATCTACCATCTATCAGGTCACTCCAACGTGTCTATGTTCTTCTGCAGTTCTGCACTGTTATTTTCACAGCTCAATGAGTTTCGTAGTTTTGTATCATCCACAGGCTTTATAATTGTGTCCTGTATTCCAAGGACCAGATCATTGATAGAGGCAAAACAAGGCCCGCAACAATAAGCCCTGAGGAATACTAATACAAATCTTGCTCCAGCCTGAGAAACATCCTGTAAATGTCACTCCCCGTTTCCTAACACTCAGCCAATTTTGTGTGCAGGGAAGTTTCATCCATTAAAGTGTAATCATGGTTGTAATCATTGAAACTACTTACTTGCCTAATTTATTTAATCCTGTAAGTTCCATACTAATTACCTGCCTAACTCCTTTAAGAATTATTTATAGAATCAGCTTCCACCATTTTTTTCACATGGAGAGTTCCAGATCTTGACAACCTTTTGAGTGAAAACATACTCTTCATCCCTCCTTATTTTCTTGTGTGAAGGATTTTCAGTCTGTGACCTCTGGTAATTAACGACTTGCCAGTGGGAAAAGTTTTCTTTACTTAATTTTTCAAAACCTCTCATTATCTTTCAACAGTCTTAACTTTTCCAAGTTCTCCTCATAACTAGAATCGTTCATCATTGATAATATTGTGGTAAATCTTCTCTGTACTCTTTCTGAGATACTTCCATCCTTCTGGAAGTGTGGTGCGGAGAATTATCCACAATAGCCCAGCTGACATCTAACCAGGAATTTAAGAAGTTCTAGCATAATGGTTTTGCTTTTATATTCTATAAATCCAAATAAATCAATGCCTTTTATTCACCTAACCAACTTATTGTGACATGGTTAAAGAGTTGTCTATATTGCCACCAAGGTCCCTCTGCTCATCTAAACTTTCAAAATCATGCATTTATAATACACTGTCTCTCCACATTAGCCTTCTTAAAGTATACTGCTTCACAGTTCTTTTCATTGAACTCTACCTGCCATATGACTGCTCATTACATCATCCTGACTATGGTCAGCTTGAAGTCTATAACTATCCTCACTATTATGCTTTGGATCATCTACAAACTTCATAAAGCTGCACCCTACAGCGAATGTAGCTGAGATAGTTTCTGACGACTGAAAAGGGCAATGGATCCAAAACTGTCAATCAGGAAACACTACTGCAAGCAATCTATATAAAAAAAACAAATCCACCACCATCCTTCGTTTCTTGTGACGGAACCAATTTTGAATCCATAATACTACCTCCCTCTTAATTCCTTGATCTTTCGTCTTCTTAATAAGTCTCCTTTGAGGAGAGTAAAGGGTTAACCAATACTTTAATCGTAAATCTTGAGCATGTGCGTAAGATACACCATGATGCTATGAGGTTACATGGGAATGTGACCTCATGGAGAAGTCACTAGCAAAGCTGCACTCTATGATGCTTATGTATATAGTTCTTTGGCAATAAATACTGATAGTTCGCTCTTGCCTGTGTCCAGTCCTGACATGTCTCAAGTTCCTAGAGCTTCTAACAATTTTCCTACGCCAACACTGTTGAATATTTTTGAAACATTTGTAACAGACAATAATTCTTGCACTTCCTTGATCAAACTTCTCTGTTATTTTTTAAAGAATTCAGGTAAGATAGGCATTCAGGATTTGTCTTAAACAAATCTAGACTGGTTTTCCTTGATCAATCCATGCCTTTCAAAATGGAACATACTTTAATCCCTGATAATGATTTCCAATAACTACCTGTCACCAATATATGTCAAGTATGTAGTTTCCTGGTTTATTCCTTTCCCTTTCTTCAATAGTGGTATTATATTAACAGTTTTCTAGTTCTCCGACACTATTCTTTTATCCAATGAGACAGTAAAAGATTGTGACCAATGCCTTGTCTATTTCTGCCCTGATTTATTTCAGTCATCTAAAATGTATTCCATCTGGTGACTTACCATCCTTCAACAATGTTTATCCTTTCAGTGCATATTAATTGCTATCTTGTCCATAACTTGTTCATCTCTTTTACTGTGAGCTTCATATCATTGTCAACTTAATGAAGACTGATGTAAAGTAGTCTCGTAATTATTTTGGTATGTCCTATGCTTCTATGTAAAGATTTCCCTTTACCTCCTTAACAGATATAACTTTTTCCCCTAAATAACAGTTTACAATTTATAAAGCGCTTTAGGTTTCAATATATTGTGGTTTGCTAATCGTTTTGCATAGCCCCGCTTCACCTCCTAGAAATAACTTCTTGAACTCTCTCTACTTTTCATCTTTTTCCTGGTTATTGGCAGCTAATTTAAGCACAGCAAGGTCCCCCCAAATTGCGATTGGTTATTGACTGGATGATGTGTGCTTAGCTATTGATTGAAGGGTAAAACTGGCCAAAACAGCTTGGGGCTTTCATCTCTTCTCTCTTGGAATAGTGTCACCTTTCCCATCTGTTGAAACGGGGAGAGGGGACCTGAGCTGAATATGTCTTTTGAATGTCTGACATTAAGGTCAAAGGTTTATGTATGTTACGGCTTGCTTGTATTCAATACAGTCTCTTCCGCATCTTTCTGAAGAAACATTCAGATAAGCTGCGTTGCTCTGAGAAAGCCTCGAAAGTCGGTGCTACCCAAGACTAAAGTTTGTCATGGTGCAAGTGACATGTGATTTAAATGTAAAACATATCCAAACATGTGAGATACATTCTATAGCGCCCTGGTACCATAGACAAGACAGGCTATGGTGAAGAAAAATTTTACCTTAATACCCTCTTGCTGACAATAGAGCTGAAGGGCACTTCCACTCTCAGAAAATGCTGATATATGCAAGTTATAGGCTGGTGATCTTCGTTCCCGCTCCTGCAGGCAGGAAACATGTCTAATCAGATCCAAGTCACAATTATGAAAAACTTAAAATCTCAGAATAAGACGTTAAGATCTTAGCATAACATTTAGCTTTGAAGTGTAGTAACTGCTGTGAACTCCAATTTCATAGCAAACACTTCCTATTCACTTTTTGGTTTGGTACTCCCAGGTCTTAATGTTTACAGATTGAGGGTAAAGATGGAATAAACTTCAAACAGCTTTCCTAGTTTTTACTGAAGCACAATTGAGGTTATTTTAAGCAATGAAAAATTTTCGAAGAAAAAGAATCTCACTATAAATAAATTATCAGAGCCAAAACTTAACTTGCTTGAGTTTTGCTCATAGTTGATGATTTTCCACAACATCACAGCAATCAACAATCTTCAGTTCAGGATTACTTGGTGAAACCATTTATGCAGATGTAACAATGACTGGAAAGTTTACACTTTCTGTTGTTTATCAGAAAACCTAATGCTAGCTACTATTTTAACTATGTTTTCCATACTTACTTTACAACTTGCTTATGGAAGAGTGCTGTTGCTGAAATGAACCGATGGAAAAGCAGGGATATTGGAAATAAATGGATTTCAATTGAGTCATGCTCAAACGTGAGGAGTCGCCCAAAAACGATAGGAAAATAATAGATCGCGTGAGCTTATACAACAACTAAAAAAGAACAAAGCTTTTGGGTTAGTGCTCCTGCATAGTTTTGAAATACAAGGTTTGCACCACTCTTAATTGCCAATGCAACAGCGTTAGGCCAAACTAAAGGCAAGATGAATATTCTGGAAACATATATGGTATCACAGTGTGATGTACATGCCATAAAGTAATATTAATGCAATGAGCTCCCAGAAAATCTGGCACAGTTCTAAAGAAATATCCGCTTTTGCGATAGAATTGAAGAAAAGTTTGTATTCCAGATGCTGAATTTTGGTGCATTAACTGTACTCATGCTTACTCTTATATTTCTTCCTGCAACAGCTGCATGAAATAAACTGGTTACATTTCTCAATTATGCTTCTCAACTTCTCAGTATTGCCTGCACTGAATTGACTACAGAATGCATTTCAATTATGTGCAGAACAACACGGCTGTGATGTGAAGCTCCTGGCTTTCTATCAGACTCTTCAAAGTAAAACAAAAGCAAATCACAATGGGAACGTATTAAAAACCATAACGTGTATAATGCATGGTAACAGAAGCAAACTTGGACTCACATTAGTGATTGATGAATAATGCAGGATTATGAAAAACAAATGATGAATGCAATTAGGAGCAAAAACAAAATCTTTTTATTATATGCAAAAAATATTTCACTATAAATATTTTATAAATTATAATCTATCTGTACATTTCAATCATTCTGTAACAATCCTTCGAAATATATTTCAAGAATTTCTTGACGTCAAAAGTCAGGCTTGAGAGAGCATCTCAATTCTTCTGAAGTGAAATAGTGACGCATTAATAAAAGGCAGTGCTCACAAGTGCTAGAACACAAGTAACTACATTCGATATTACTGCACATATGTTCTCCTTTTTGGCTCATAAACGTCTGCTCCATTTGACACTTTACAAACACAATGTCTTACTTCGAGCTCTAAGATTCTGAACTCTAGCAGCTCATTCTGGTCCTTTGCATCTTGCATCTCATTCTGTAGTCTAAGCTCTTCCTGTTCCAATTTATGAATCTGTAAAATAATTCAGAAGTGTAGGTACAGATTTTGGAATTTATCTGATTTTATTTAACAGCCATGGCATCAAAATATCATCATTTTAAAGCAACAAAATTCCAAATTTCAGCAACCCCTCTGGGTCTCTGGTACAAAATTATACCAACAATGACTGATAGAGGATTTTGAGGCCTGGAGTTTCCATTCAGGTATGCATCTTGTTTCAGACAATACAATTTGCCTGACTTAATGCAGAAGTTTGCAGAATTCCAAGCACAATTACAAATTAAGTTTACCCATGGTACTAGTATGAAAAATATCAAAGAATTTCATACTTACCCAACCCATAAAGCAGGCCACATCCCCAGTCTGAATTAATCACTGTTGGAAATTTCTGCTGATTGAAGCAATTTGCAGTACGATAATAGAAAATCAGCATTTTTGAGCACTTGGACACTAACTTAATGCTTTAAAAGCTTTTTGGATGTAATTTTCTTAAATTTACTAAGAAATGTGATTAATGTACACCAAAGGGCGACAGAGTGGCTCAGTGGTTAATGCTGCTACCTCACAGCACCAGGGACCTGGGTTTGATTCCACCCTCGGATGAGTGTCTGTGTGGAGTCTGCACATTCTCTCTGTGTCCATGTGGGTTCCCTCTGGTTTCCCCCCATGGTTCAAATATGCGCAGGTTAGATGGAGTAGCCATGCTAAATTGCCCATAGTATCCAGGGATGTGCAGGCTAGGTGGATTAGCCATGGGAAATGCAGGGTTATAGATTTGGGGTGTGTGCCTGGGCAGAATGCTCTTCAGAGGGTCAGTGTGGACTAAATGGCCTGCTTCCACATTGTAGGGATTCTATGATTCAAAATAACTAGCACTTGCTTTCTCTCAACAATTATTTGTGATTTAAAATCGGTTTACTGTCCGGTGATGGACACTGATTAAATGCTTACTTTGACGATAAACCCATTTATAGCTGTATTAATAAACTGCATCAAGCTACCACTCCTAAAATATCAAGGATAATACTTTAAACAAAAAAAAGTACATTTAAGAATACTGTTCAATTGTGCTTGTTTGTGATTTGGTTTTCTAAACTTTAGGACTCTCACAGCCGCTGCTGGTAAACCATTGCACAAATAATTGTGTCCTATAATATCAAAATATATGTTTTATTTTAAACATAGGCTTTGATTCTCGAGACAGTCAATTTCCATCCCATTTTGTTTCCAGAATATACAATTCTCAGCACACGCATATGACAGCCAGTCTAAATAGGTAAAGTGAACCTTCCTTTGAGTTACTCATATGCAACTGAGTTTGAGTGGAAGCTTGAAGAAGAAAACATTCCTCTCAAATTTGGAGCAACTTAAGTTCAAATGTTCAGTTGCACCTAATGTCTACTGGTTAAGATTACGAAAAGTTTTGACAGGATAAATAGAAAGATACTATCTTCTCTGGTCAATGTGTCCAGAATAAGGAGGATCGAACACACTCCTTGAGTAAAGACTGATTAGGATGTTGTCAAGTGGAAGTCTTGTATTGTAGAAATCTGGAACTTGTTCTGCCAAAAAGCTATTGAGGTTTGGTCAAATGAAAATTGATCTGAAAACATCTGAGATTGATAGACTTTTGCTAAATGAGACCATTAATGAATAGCCATGATAAATGGTGTTAAAATTATCTCAGTTATGGCCTAAGCAAAGAGCTTAATGAGTAACTCTTCTTTCCTATCCCCGGGAGGCCTTTTTAGTGGCTCAGGTTTTCATTGAGAGTTTTCTAAACTTCTGGACTCTTACAGAAGCTGCTGGTAAAACATATTTTTTTTTTTAATAAATTTTTTTTAACATAAGTTTTGATTCACAGACGGTGAATGTCCATTCCATTTTGTTTCCAGAATGTGCAAATCTCAGCACGCGAAAATGACAGCCAGTTTAAATGGATAAAGTGAAGCTTCCTTTGAGTTACTCTTTAACAATAGAGTGCAAACCAACGACAGTAAATAACATTCTTGTCATCCAGCACAAGTAGAGGGGTGAAGGAACTAAGTACATTGAAAGATTAATGCTAAAAGAGAAGGGCAAATAATCTTGACTGCCATAAACTTCAAACAATTCTGTCAAAACAAGGAGAACACTAAAAGGTAAGACAAACTGATCCGAGCATTCAAATAATCAGAGAAAGCATAAGCCAAGCTTAATGCTTCTAAACACAGCTGTAATGGAAGAAGATAACAGCTGTATCTCCAGAAGAACTTTTTGGGACCATCTTCATTTGGGACAAAAATACAATCCTGTAATAACGTGCCTCCTGGTTTGTTGTAACCATTTGACCTCTATACCACAAGCTACTCCATACGACTCTCCATCTTACAGGGGTTCAAAGGATGCAAGTCTGTTGCTGCATGAGCTCATCACAATCTTCACAGGAATCCTGAATACACAAAGCAAAATCACTCTGAAATGACAGGATCGTGTGACAAGAACAAGGATGCGTCGTGATCGGTTCATTTAAAAGGTAGTGAGGGCATTGTACGATCTGGGAGAGGATGTTAATTCTAGTTCCAATCATACAACTCTACTCCCAGTGCATGCACACATAATGTGATATGCACTTTCCTAGCTGTATCCAATGGATCACATTGATGGAACAAATTTAAACTGACAGCAAATGTTAAAGTGATAAGTGTGGTGGGATTTCAATCTTTCACTTTCAGACAATAAAACACTGACTGATAGTCCCTAGGTAAGGAAACAAATGTGTTTTAAAGAACACACTAATTAAAATCACAATCTTGAGTTTAAAATTGAGCTTACAAACTCTAACAGCTCAAAGAAGTCATAGATCAAATAGTTGAAATTCCACACCATGAAGGTGCTACTTATCTGCATTATGCAAGCCTCAGCCATAAAACATATTGGAAAGTCTTTAAATCACGAGAGGTGCTACATGAAGTCCAAAGGTGTGCAGGTTCAGAGGACTGGCCATGTTAAATTGTCCATAGAGTCCAGGGATGTGCAGGCTAGGTGGATTTGCCACAGGGTTACAGGGTAGGGTAGGGGGTAGGTCAGGGCAGGATGCGCTTCAGTGAGTCAGTGTGAACTCCATGGGCCAAATGGCCTGCTTCCACATAGTAGGATTCTATAATTTTATAAATGCAACGTTGTCTTTTTTCTCCCAATAGGAACGAAAAACTGGGAGACCTGTGAAATGAGCTGTATGTTTGGCTACTGCCCATTTTCCCCAACTGCACAAAGTCAAAGATTTCCCAATGAACATCAAAGCAACAAAGGCATAATTTTATCATGTAATGCTCAGTCTACTCACCCACTAAAACAACTAGGGGACTGAAGCTTATTTCATTTGGCTGGGTCCAAGTTGCAACAAGAATTTTGGAAGCTTTATCGCTGTGAGTCCTAGCAAGCTTTCTCACCCTATCTTTCCAAACTCACTTCATTACTGAATGACCACATCCCTATGGCATCTCTCTTGCCTGATTTCTGCTCTACCTTACCACATGCAGTTCCCAGAACAAGTCACCACTCAGCAGATACCTGCCCAAAGACCAGTACTCCTGCAGTCCACGCTGCCTTTGAAGTGCCGCAGTGGATCAGTGAAATACTCTTGCTCATTCGTGGACAAAATCGGAACATAATAGAGAAGGGGAAGATGGTGCTATGCTTCTCTGATAGGGGGACATGGAGGCCCTAGTGGATGGCGTGGTGCAAAGAAGAGGTGCTCACTTCTTGGAGAGCTGGCAAAGGAGACTGTGCCACCAGCCCCTGCCAGCCGAGTCTGAGATCGCCACCTGCGTCAGGGCCATCTCCAGGGTGCAGAGGATCGGCCAGCATTGCAAAAGGAAGGACAATCACGTTCTCTGCTCTGCCAGGGTAATGCCATCTTTGCTACCTCACTATCACTGCTATTGTACCCGCCTCCAACCAAGGCTCATGCCCCTCACTGTTGCCTGAAACTGCATTTGAATCTCTATGTAGGCACTCAATGAATTGTACACCAGCTGACAGCGGTTTATGGCCACGTACAAGCATTAATGGAGAGAGATCGGCACCGACAGCCTAATGCACCATCTGCAAGCAAGGTAAACAATATGAACGCATATAACTGGTGCTTCTGACACATAAGGCCAATATCCCAAATGCTTGGCTCCCTCTGTGCAAGGGTACAGCTGTGAGAGATCTGTCCAGCAGTGGTTGTGCCAGGAAGGTGCCACTTACAGACAGGGTCAATGCTGCAGGAAGGCCAGGGAGTAAACAGTAGCATGCCTGTGTCCTAAACTTTCATGGCCTTGTGGTCTACACTGTTCCTCTTTAAAAGTCCAATGCATGATCACTGGTAATAGCCCCCTCCCTCGCATGTCCAATCACAACTGAGGATGTGGAAAAGAAATGTGGGTATAAGGAGCCAGGTGGTGGGAGAGGGCATGGGTAATGTGTGTTTGGGACCCATGAGTTGGTATGGAAGTGCAATGGTAGTCAATGAGTAGAGGTGGAGACGAAGTAAAGGTTTGTGAGGGTCAGGGCTAGATAGCCTAACAGTTTCACAAAGCAACAGGGACGAAGTCCCAGAAAACTAAAGTTAGCATTCTCACCACTGCACTCATCCGACCCTGCTCCTGATATTGCTGCACCCAACTCTACCCTGTTCCCAGATTCCTGAAATGAAAATTGGGACTGACGGTGCTTTTTAAACATGGCAGATCTACTAAATTGGGAAATTACGCAATTTAAGCTACTTGCCTTGGGAGCAAAAATCTGCCCCACATTTTTCAAGTGTCACAGGAAGATGTTAGGAAAATTAGGCTTTACAAATGACTATACATTATACTATTTGTTTACTTCCAGATTAGAATGATATGGGGCCCTTGAAGACAGCTAATTGTCATTTCTGTGTTGATAAAAGGCCGATACAATTCATGCTGTCATTAGATGGGGTGTGAAAAGCAGAAGGTCCAAGCAGAAGAATCTGGGAGAAAGAGAGCAGGAAGGCAGAGGCAGCCAAACATGTGCTAAAGCAGAGAAAGCATTCACTCTGGCGGTGACCACGCAAAATGTGGACAGCAGCTCATGCTCAGATTGAAAAAAGCCACACAGGTACAGATTTAAAGAGACTGGAAGATTCACCTAGCTTGAGTTTGAAGCAGGAATCTATAATATAACCCTCACAGTGGAAGTAATTTCTTTGGATTAGAAGTTATGTGGCTGGGGATTGAATAAAAAACAAACAAGCCATCTGGAGCAGAGCATAATTTTGAACTGATTCCTGGAGAAATAACTGCTTTCTCAATATCCCACGAGGGGAAGATTTTTGGTCCTAATTAAAGCTAAATGGGAAACTTCTTGTCTGTAGTTTATGTATAAGTTGCGGGTTGAATAGCGTTTAGACAATGTTGCCTTTGATTGCTAGGTAAAGCTTGAAATCTTATTGTGTGCCCCTTTCAGTCAGTTACTGGTATTTCACATATTTTCTTAAAAATCATTAGTCTCTAAAGGGTTGGAACAGTCTCCCATTAGAAGGTGTAAAATTAAATATAAGAAAGTAAGAATGAGGAAGGTGCAAAGGGTGTGTTTGAGGCAGCAGTAGCAGTATGTGTGCTATAGATGCTGTGCAGTTTTGTTACAGAAATTTGCAATTTCATCATCAGTAGTTTGAGAGCCACCATTTATGACAGTGGGGCAATGACAGCCCCTAATCGTCTCCTGTAGATTTGCTGGAAGATACGTGGAAATCCTGAAAAAAATGTTGCTGTAACATGTTCCCAGAATTTCTGCCGAAGTAATAGCTGACACTGAACCTACTCACATGCCCATTGCCATGTCCCTTTTGCACACCAAACCAATCCCCTACCCAGAAATTCTAGCACAGGTATTCAGCATTATGAGGAGAGTTGTGAGGCCTTCAGACTCTTCACTCATCCACAGGAATGAATGAGATTGATGAGAGGCCATTCAGTACACATCTGTTGTGGCAGATTAGAGACTCAAATGGAGATATCAAAAATGTTTCTTTTCAACAATCCATTCCTGCCTTCTCCCTCTCACCGAAAGCTCTCCAGTGCTTCATGAAATTGTTGCCAAGTAACTTTAAATATGGTTGATGCTGAAACTTATCCACAAAGAGGAGCATTCTGGCCAACAACGTTAAAGACAAATTATAGTATTGGTGGAGAACAAGAGAGAGAAAGAATACAGTAAATCTGGTATTAAGAGTCCAATGATGACCATGAATCCATTGCCGATTGTTGGAAAAACCCATCTGGTTCACTAATTTCGTTTAGGGAAGGAAACTGCCATCCTTACCTGGTCTGGCCTACATGTGACTCCAGACCCACAGCAATGTGGTTGACTCTTAACTGCCCTTTGGGCAATTAGGGATGGACAATAAATGCTGCCTAGACATTGAAGCCCTCATCCCGTAAATGAATAAAGGAAAAAAAAAACGAAGCTGAAAAGGAGGAAAGTAAAGAAAATGGAAAAGGGAAAGAAAGGAAATGACAAATAAAAGATGAAAATAAATTAAACCAATATTGGGGATTACTGAAGGAAAAACACATTTTGTTTAAACATTTCCTTTTGCACTCAGTGGGACATTTGCTACAATTATGAAAGTAAGAGTGAAACAACATTCATACTATAAGAAAGAAGAGTATTGTTTGGTCGGCAAATGGACTCTGATTGGTATAGGCATTGCCATGTACAATGCACCTGTTAATGATGACTGACAGCTAACTGACAAGTTTAATTTTGTGTCACATGTTTGAACACTAGATGCTACACATATGGATACACAGGGCCCTGTTATTTGCAAACAGAAAGAAAAAGTAGACACAGCGCACCTATTTCAGCTGAACAAAATCAGGGACAGCCATTTATTCATTTCTTGGGGCATTGCTTTGATGGATAAAAGAAAACCAGCCTGGGTTTAACGTTTATAGAAATACTCAAACTCTGTACAACCAGATCACTATTTGTAAACTAAAACTGTGCGAACACTGGTGATCACATTAAAGGGTGCATAATAATTACTGACGTCTGCTCCCAGGGCAGCACTAATAATACCAACAGCTGAATTTCACTCTCAATTGTTCATTATTATCAGGTCATGAGTTAATTTGCAATTATCAAGGGGGCAGTATAAAATAAGGGAGAAGGGAACCTGATTCTCCTTTTTCATAATTAAGATTGATTGCAACAGTGTTGGAGAAAATACAATTCACAAGCACAGAAAAAAAAAATCAATGGAAGTACAATCACTAACAAAAAAGGGTGAAAGAAAGTCTGCGTTTAGGACAAGAATCAAAGATGGCCCCAGTAAGAAACCTATCAACAAGTTAGGTTAGAGATAGTAGGAACTGCAGATGCTGGAGAATCTGAGATAACAAGGTGTAGAGCTGGATGAAGACAGCAGGCCAAGCAGCATCAGAGGAGCCGGAAAGCTGACGTTTCGGGCCTAGACCCTTTAAGTAGGTTAGTTCAGTTAAATGTGATAAGCTGCTGTCTCCCCATCCTCCGCTGATCAAAGCAGTCAGACATTAAAGTGCTAAACATCCTCACAAGACATCATTTGTGTGAGACAATATTGGAGATTTTATAAAATTTCATTAGGCACATCCAATAGATCATTTACCTTTTCTAAAAGTTCCTGGTTGGTTCTAAAAAGTAACTGTTTATCTTCCACCCATTTTGAGTCCTAAAATACACAGAATAACAAGAAAAGAAAGAAAATGTATTACAAAAACCCTATGCAACAAAACAAAATCTTAAGCTATACCTTAACCTCTGCGGTTGCAGTGAGATTTGTAGCAATATTTCTTGAAATACAAATGGGCTAAAATCTGTCTTTAATAAACACTTCACCATGACTGTCTGTACCTCTGGACTACAAGGCCCAGCTTCAATTCCCACCAGTTTCAGAGATATGGTACACAACAGTTTGGGCCCTCTTGTGGCTCAGTAGTAGTGCCCCTGCCCTTGGACTGGGATGCCTGGGTTCAAGTCCCACCTGTTCCAGAGGTGTGTAGTAACATGTCTGAACAGGTTGATTAGAAAAATAAATTAAACAAAAACATAATAAATTTCTTTGCCTGGCATTTTGAAATTAGGCCTTAAACTCATTTGATTAGGTTAACTGTTCCATTGAATAAATAGACATAGCAATAATGTGAAAAGACATTGCATGCTAATAGTGCACCCCAAATGTTGAATGAATGTCTTAATGAATTCTTAGAAAAATGTTGTTATATCGTGAGGTTATAGCACATTCACCTGATTAAATGGATCTTTTTCAACTATAGACAGAAATATAGGGCAGTGCTGAATTAAGCCAAATTATTTCGTCTATGCACAGAATACCAGAGAGGTCTTAACAGAAACCTTGACTTACAAATCCAAATAAACAGAGGGATAATGGCTAGAAAATATAATATTTCACATAAGCTGAAATAGTTTAACATTAATGCAAATTAAAATCACAATAAGACAGAAAGTATTGGATTATTGCAGGAAATAAAAATATTACAAATTCAACAAATTCAAAAATTGCATATGTGCTTTAAAGTGAAATTTAATCAAATTCAGGATGATTTAAATGTGACTATCTTCTACAATTTTAATCATTCAGTGATATGACTGCTTAAAGGTAGGGTAGAATTTACTGCCATGGTCACTTTGTGCATTCACTGTATTTTAGAGTACTGGCAGTGTATGGTTGGGTGAGTGCAAAACACTTTCTCATTGCATATATTCATTCCTGCTGCCACTCATCTGACAAGAGACAGCGATGGCATCACGGCCCGACGTGGGAAGAGCGAATGGTGAGGGAGGTCCCCTGGCATCTGTGGCAGTGATGAGAACAGGCAGCCGAGGTCTCTTGGAGAGCAAGCTAAGCAGAGGCGATTGGGGCCGCAGCGAACACTCATCAAAGACTGTTCAACTTTTAACTTTATTCCTTTATTTTTCTAGATTATATTAAGAAAGACTTCAATGTTATTTCTTTATTTTTCTACTTATTCTATGAAGGTCTGTAATGCTTAACTTCTTAACTTTGTTTCTTTTACTACTTTGTAGCTGAGCTTTTTTGTGCCTAGCTACCTTTGTACCTGAAGTGGCACAGTGTGGTGACATTAGACATTTTTCACTATTCTCCTGTGCTTCTGTACTTTAGTACATGTGACAATAAAATCCAAATCTAGAGATATCTCTACTGTAGCAAAAACCACAACAGATAAAGTAGCAAAGGTAATATGCAGCATGGGAGGGGTTGATGGGAGTTCGTGTTGTATTTTTAGGTGCAACGTTTGGCCATAAAGGGAACTGTAACAAGAAAATATTCTATTTACGTAACATATTAAATGTTGCAATTCCAGGTTAAATAAATGCAATGTTCATTTTCATAAATTCCAAGAAAATTTTCAGTGAATAATGGGTTTCCACAAAATATTCATGTCAGCAATTTATTTTGGATAGTACTTGCAGATGGCTAGCATTAGGATGTACTTTTACATCATTAAAAATGATACTGTTTTCAGAATCTAGAAATTGACAGCTACAGAGCTTCGAATAATACAAACTCACAATGGCATACATAATTCTAAATCAGTTTACAGCCAAGGCATGTGTAAGTGACCGAGTCACTCATTTAGAATAAATTCCCAACTACCCACTTCTTTAAAAAACATGTACAATATTTGATCCCCTTGCACCATTTAACATTCTAAATGGTACTCTAGATCATTCAGTTGAGAAACAAGGCTATAACTCCAGCACCTTAGACATAAAAAAAAACAGCCAGCAAAGTTACTTTCCATGGATTTTGCAAGCAGTCAGAATACACAGTTAAAATTAGACCGCAGAAGAACGCTCATTTCACCTTGAGAATTTAAAATGATAAACCCATGGCAGAAAAGGGAATGTGCCATTTATAAATCTATGTAATGGGACCACCAACAACAGCTGGTGATGGCGAGGCAGTGCACAGAGAAGGGCAGCTGGTGCAGTCAAACTGACGGGGGAGAATGGGTGCCTTTGGAGGAATGAGGCCTAATGGGGTGATGGTGATTACACCGACAAAGGATTTCCTCAACCAGATCTAAACCACAGGTTTAATTCCATGTAAATACTATGTTTAACCTTAACTTATTCAGTGTCAATTTCCCTTTATGTTTGTAATGGCCTGATGCCAGTGGAATAAAGAATCCCTGCTTTATGATCTTACTGCAACAGATAAATCTCATGTTAAACCTGCATGGGGTGACTTAACCTGGCTGCTTCATTGGCATTGAAAGACAGTAGTGGCAGTGCCCATCAGTAACGTGGGCTCATTTGCTGCCAGAAAGTCATGAATGGTGCAAGCCTGCTAGTGCAATAGAAACCATTCATAAGCAGGCCTCATCTACCAACAATACACTCTATCATTCTGACACGGATCTCAACTGAATAGTCAGTTGTGAGGTTAATCCTTACAAGGCAACTTTTTGCCCTTCCTGTGATGTATGAATTGTTTTCCATATTTAAGCAAAGAGCAGTTAAAGTATTGTTCACTCCACAACACTCTACTCCTTTCAAACACTCACTAAAAGCTCCCTCGTTGACCAACCTTTTGGTCACTTGCTCCAACATATCCTCCTTGAATTGTGAGTCAAATTTTATCTGATTAAGTTTTCATTATCTGGCTTGTGATTTCTTATTGGATAGGATGTGCTATATAAAGGAAAGTTATCTTGCAATTCTAAACAGTCATTCCGATAAATTCCAGAGATGATTTGTGAAAATTTGTAAGCCTCTCATTTTGAAACCCCGAGCAAAATCCATTTTTCTCCCCATGATAAGCTACGACCATTCATCTCTAAATTGACAACCTACACAAATGGCCTGGATATTCCGACTTGAGCACATCTCCATTGGCATTGTAGACCTCATCCACACTTTCAGTAATTTCTGCACGAAAGGCAGGCTCTCTCTAGGCAGGAGTCATGTCAGACAGAAAGAGGCAGTGGAAGAGCTGTACACAGAATATTTTGCTCCACAATTTTAAATGTTCTTTCTGAATGAGGCATATGCGTGGCTGTTTTCCGACAGTACTGGAACATATCCTTCCTCCAAATTACATTCATACCCTCTACAATGACTGAACACCGTGGCCCAGCAAGCAGCCCTTGAAGCCAAAACACAAACAGGATGATTGGCTGAATTGCAGCAGTTGCCTGTGCCAACCTATATATAGGTACATGTGCCCTCTCTGCATCTCCAACGGATATCGAGGAATGGGAGCAGGAGGTAGGGAAGGGAAAAGTTTGTGAAACAGCTTTGTGTCCACACTTGCCCCGACTCTGTCCAAAGTAGAGAAAAAAATCATGTGGGAGGGAAAAATCAGAACATCAGGTCCACTGTTCCCCCTCTGCAGTGCCCTTGATTCAGGCATCAGCCCATCACTTATTCTTTTGCAGAGTCTTAAAATAATGGAAATCCTTCTCTCCTCTACGGTATCCTGCCAGGTACTGTTTTCACTTTTGCAAAATCCATGCTTGACTTCACCTTACCTGGATTCCTCTCCAACTCACTCAGACTTCAGTTTGACATTTGAGTAGAATATTACTTGCAAAAACATATATAAGTATTTCGTTTGTTTGCCAATATATTTATATACATACATACACAGACATATTTATGGATTGTATTTATTTATTTGTATATAATATGTGTAAATATACATAGTCATAATGTTTTGGCAACACTATCAGAAGTAGGGAAGCATTGCTACAACTGTACAAGACATTAATGAGACCGCACTTGCAGTATTATGTACAATTTTGGTCACCTTACGTGAGGAGCATTGGAAGCAGTCCAGAATGGGTTCACTAGATTGATTTCAGAGATGAAGGGTTTGTCTTATGAAGAGAGATTGAGCCTGTTTAGGCCTATCTTCTCTGGAGTTATATAAGATGCTGAAGGGAATTGACAAAATAGACATAGAAAGGATGTTTCCTCGTGTGGGGCAATCTAGAACACGGTTTTAGGACAAGAGGTAGCAGATTTAAAACAAAGATGAGGAGAAATTACTTCTCTCAATGGGTCCTACATCTGTGGAATTCAGTAACACAGAGTGAGGTGAATGCTATGACATTGAGTAAATTTAAGGAGGAGATAGGCAGATTTTTAATTAGTAATAGGTTAAGTAGCTATGGAGAGTGGGCAGGGAAGTGGAGCTGAGATTGAGATGCGATCAGTCATGATCGTATTAAATGGTGGAGCAAGCCTGAAGGGCTGAATTGCCTCCTCTTGCTCCCAGTTCTTATGTACTTATGTACTTATGACCACAGTGCCTATGCTTAAGAAGGGATCCGCAGTGTAACTAGACAACTATAACTAACTTCCTCGAAACAGAAAATGCAAAACAAATGTACTGTATTAAGTATCACTTTTGTTTTGAATTAGAACTGCAGGGAAAGGAATTAGTAAAACAAAACAAAACAGTGCTGAAAGCCAAATTCTGAAACTCCCTGAGTGGAAAAGAATTGGAATAAATTTTCAGAATCAGCATTAAACTGAAGAGCATTTTAACAGCCAAATAAATGTAATTTCTCGATGCCCTGTCATTTCATAAATGGCTTGGTAACATTGAAATTAGCTGAACAAACAGTATGGATAGTTGCATTCCAATGTCAGCTATGAGCATAAAAAATTATCATAGCCAGTTAATATTTAGTAGCAAGTAGCCTTGTTACAGAGCATAGGCATGCAACCTGCAAAGATTTTTGAGAAGTTGGTCAGAGGTTTATTTTCTATAAATTACCTGATCAATTCAGTATCCGCTTTACATTCTGCTAGAACCACCTTCCTAACATGCGCTTAATCCTGATGTGCACATTGAACGGCACAGATGACCACTGATAAATCTTCGCAGAATTCAAAGATGTATTCAGAAACTGGAAGATTGTGCAAACTAGATTTTACAAGGTCTCTCAAGAAGTTACTAATTACCATTGACGTCAACTGAACCAAGGATGATGGCACAAATCGGAATTAGAACCATTCGAACATAAAGATTCTGAGAATCCACTTTTACCTGCCCTTTCTCAGCAAGCGATTTTTCCAGGTCTTCAATTTTGGCTTGACATCGGAGGAGATCAGCTTGCAGCTGTTCACGAGTCTGTCAAGATAAATCATTCATTACTACACAGAGGGAGGCCATTCAGGCCACTTTTATCTGAGCTGCTTCCTTACTGGAGCAGTTCAAGATGACTGCTCTGCTTTTGTCTCAAGAGCATTAAATATATCTCTTCCCTTAAACAGACTCTACATCAATTATGCTTGTTAACAGTATTGCACACTCCAAGAAATCTATGCATGCAAGTATCTCTAAACCTTTCGCATCTCTCTCTTAGCAGCACTTAAATTTGTTAATTTTTTGTTGCTAACTACATAATCAGTGGAATGACTTTTCCCACAAACCCAATAAGCTCTTTATAATTAAAAAAAAATCACTCCCCATTTGTGAGCAACTTGTGTTTCACCATTAGACAAGTGCCCACTCTTAATACATTGAACAAAGCACAGCATGAAGAAATAACTTGGGTAAGTTGACATTGTCATTATTACACAATAAAAAGGGAGTGCCAAAAACACAGGCTTCAAAATGCCTCTTATTACGAGGGTAAACTGGCATAAAATGTGGTTCAGCTGCTTTCCTCAACCCTCTCATACCTCACGCAGGTACTTGGGGCTGGTTCTGGTGCTCTTCCAAAAATGCTCACATTCTCGTAACCTTGGGATACAGCTTCAGGGCAAGAGAGTGGCATGAAGAGGTACTGTCCCATCCTGGCATCACAGGAACTTCTATATCCAGCTAACTTAAATATTTCCAACAAATTAAATGTCTAATACATTCCAGCCTCAGACAACTGTCTGTGTGGAGTTTAAACATTTTCCTCATGTCTGCGTGGGTTTGCTCCAGGTGCTCCAGTTTCCTCCCACAGTCCAAAGATGTGCAGGCTAGGTGGATTGGTGGAGTTATGGGGATAGGGTGGGGGGCGGGGGATAGATCTGGGTGGGATACTCTTCGGAGGGTCGGTGTGGACTCGATGGGCCAAATGGCCTGCTTCCGCACTGCAGGGATTCTATGGTTCATCTATGACGTGCAAACGATAGGTGTCAAAAGTCACTCACTTGAGGCAGTTGGTGACGCTGTGTAGCCCTAAACTGCCTAAAGAAGAATAAGCTCATTGTATCATTGCACTTCCAAAGGAATAACTGGTTTTGAGGTCAGTTTGATGGGCAACCATGAAGGTTCAATGTATAACAGGTGAAAATGTTGAAAAATTATATCCATTTTGGGTCTAGATGCTGGATGGCATGGAAGATGCTGTATTGATCATTAGTAATCTGAGAAGTCCCAGCTGTGACATAACCCTGGAAGGATAGGGGAATGAAAATTGAAAACAAAATGGAGAAATGCCAAAGCAACTTCTCTTCTGGATTAAGAAGATTGTGCCACATCCTTAACCTACCCTGGTCTCTCGCTCCACATCCAGAGTTCCACCGACTTGCTCCTGAAGCAGTGCATAAGCTCTCTGGAGAGCCTGGTATTCCCTTGTAAGCTGACGGAACCTCAGTTCAGATTCTTCCCTGTTTATGACCTTATAAAGTGGAGGAAATCTTTGGAATTAGTCATAATATGCGAAACAATCTTATCAAGGAAGCAAATGCCAGTAATCACTTTTTAAAAGATTTGACTATGAGATCAAACAACGACTGTGGAACGTTGCCCCATTTTCATTTAGTGTTTCATCCAGTCAAACTCACAGAGATTAGTCCACCACAGCTCAAAGTGACTTTTCTCACACAATCTTTCACCCTTCACCTCACCATTTATCTCAGGCACCTTTCTAGGGCAAATCGCTCGGCTGGCATAGCTGGTCATTGCCGGAACCTTCCGTCATTCACGCTCCTGGTGTCATATTTAAAGCTCAGGTGCTCAGCTGCTGCAAGCCAGGAGCTGTCTCTCAGACCACAGTACTTGACTGTTATCGCTGAGGGAATGGCAAAGTGAATAAACACTAAAAAAAAAAGCTAAGAGTCATAAGATGTGTAGATGTGTGAGTTGCATGATGTGTCCCTGTGCACAAAGCAACATGGCAGAAGCACAGGCATCCCTCAGCTCCAAAGTAAAGCATTAAAAGGCTGATGTGATGTGCGATTTTGTCCGACAGGAGCCATGGTAATGTAGTGAGACTGGTGGCCTGCGGAAGTATTGAGGAGGATGGTATACATGGAGCATGTAAAGATGTCATTGTGAAGACACAGTTGAATGATGGCCAGGACAAGCATTCAGTGAGCTGCAACCCTTACTCTGATTTACAGGTCAGGAATTTTCCCAGTCTAGCTTTTCAGGGATGACAATATGGAAGTGGATGAGACTGTACTTGATCACAATAGATCTCAAAGTCCATTAAGAGTGCCAGTACCAATTGTTTGACAAACATGGTCAAATTATTTACCTCATCTAGATCTTCTTCTGGAGTTGCTGGTGTCCTATCAGTTGTACACGAGGCAACTGAAGAGGTTTCTGAATCGACTGATTCCTCATCAAATCCAAAAAATGTCTCTACAACATGTCTCTGAAAAAAAAAAGTAAAGTAAAGTACTGATGAACATTTATATGTTACTGAGGTCCTCAAAAACGTTGCTATAATCAAACATTTTTTTTCTCACAGCTTCTTTGCAGTACCAATGCAGCTTTGTTCATGAAGAAGGTATTCTGAAGCCATTGCTCAAGAATCTAATCTGTCAGCTAAGGAGCAGCATTTCTACAATGGCTACAATAAAATCCACAATGTAAATGACCTGAATAAAAAAATCCAGACATTCCAAAGTAGTACTGAGGGTCAGCTCACCGTCAGAGGAGCCACCAGAGGATGAGATTTTAATCTGAGGTCCTGTCTATCTGTCTATGTAAAAGATCTCAAAAATTCTTGTTGACTCAGAGTTACAGAGACATACAGCACAGAAACAGACCCTTTGGTTCAACTCGTCCATGTTGACCAGATATCCTATATAAATCTAGTCCCATTTGCCAGCATTTGGATCATATCCTTGTAAACCCTTCCTATTCATTTACACATCCAGATGCCTTTTAAATGTTGTAATTGTACCAGCCTCCATCACTTCCTGTGGCAGCTCATTCCATACATGCACCACCTTCTGCGTGAAAAAGTTGCCCCTTAGGTCCCTTTTATATCTTTCCCCTCTCAGCTCAAAACTATGCCCTGGATCTTGCCTATTTACCCTATCCATGCCCCTCATGATTTTATAAACCTCTATAAAGTGTCTCCTCAGGCTCCAACACTCCAGGGAAAATAGCCCCGGCCTATTCAGCCTCTCCCCATAGTTCAAACCCTCCAACCCTGGTACCATCCTCGTAAATCTTTTCTGAACCCTTTCCAGTTTCAAAACATCTACAAGTTGTCCCCTGTGTCCTGATTAAAGTTTTTCCCTTACTCAACGTCACAAACTTTGATTATCTGGTCATTATCACATTGCTGTTTCTGGGACTTTGCGGTATGCAAATTGCCTGCCACATTTCTTACATTACAACAGACTACATTTCAAATATACTTCATTGACTACAGAGGTGGTGCTCCTATACATCTGCTGCTCTTTTCCTACTGGGCGGAAGTGTCGTGGTTTTAACTATAAAAGTATTATGAAACCTGTAGTTGTGGAGGGCAATATATAAATGCAAATCTTTCTTTTTAGTATTAGCAATGTGATTAGGAAAGATCACATGTGTGTGTATAAAATTTCTGACAAGCTACATCTTTGCCAAGGTACACATTAAGCCAGAAGTCATAACTCAAATGATAGTACCCCATTCGATAAATGTACATATATTTATAACCATAACTGCCTGTTATAATTCTGGCTGGAATGTGATCTCCCAGAGTTTAAGGATAGCTTGCTAGGTTCAGTTAACTTGCTGATAAACACAAACTGCCTTTCCTACTGTAGAATCTTCAGTCATAGAGTCATACAGCAGAGAAACAGACTCTTCGGTCCAACTATTCCACGCTGACCATGTGCCCAAAACTTAACTAACTCCACTTACTGCACTTAGCTCATACCCATCTGAACCTTTCCTATTCATGTCCAAATGTCTTTTAAATGTTGTAACTGGACCTGCCTCCACCACTTCCTCTGGCAGTTCATTCCACACATGAACCACTCTCTGTGGAAAAAAGTTGCCCTTCATGTCCTTTTTAAAGCTTTCTCCTCTCGCCTTAAAAATATGTTTCCTAGTTTTAAACTCCCCCACCCTAGGGAAAGGACCCAGTCATTCAGCCTTGTCCTGATACCCATTACCTGCTTTGTCACAAATTCAATTCCAAGAGTTTATACTTCACAGCAAGATTGTAAATTCAAAACTTTCATAAAAACAGCACTTTAGTCACTAACTGTCCCCTCTTAAAACGAGTTTAAAACAGAGAAACAAATATGAATTAAAATTAAACCAAAAACTTCAATGCTGAAAATCTGAAACAAAAGGAAAACAGAAACTGCTGGAGAAACTCAACAGGTCTGGCAGCATTTCACAGAATCACTACAGTGTGGAAGCAGGCCATTCAGCCCATCAAGTCCACACCAACCCTCTAAAGAGCAGTCCACCCACACTTATTCCTCTACTCTATCCCTTTTATCTCATATATCCCATGCTAATCCAGATAGCCTGCATATCCCTGGACAATTTTGCACAGCCAGTCCACCTAACCTAGGCATCTTTGGACTGTGGGAGGAAACTGCAGCACCCAGATGAAACCCACGCAGACACGGGTAGAATGTGCAAACTCCACACAGGCAGTCGTCTGAGGGTGGAATTGAACCCAGGTCCTTGGTGCTGTGAAACAGCAGTGCTGACCACTGAGCCACTGTGCCACCACTAATAGAGAGAGAAAGAGAGTCAATGTTTTGGGTCCAGAACTCTGAAGAAGGGTTGCTGGACCTGAAGCATTGACTCTGCCTTCTCTCCACAGATGCTGCCAGACCAGCTGAGCTTCTCCAGCACATTCTGTTTTTGTAACAAACACGATTTTTTTCATCACAGAGAAATAGGAAGTCCTGTCGTTCAGGAGGGAGAAAGCCACTAAAATCCACAATTCATCTCAGCAAAGTAAAATCTGTTGTACCAGTAATCAAATTCAAATTTATTTCAATTTTCAGTGACCCGGTTGAAGAGTAAAACTTAGTGATCAATTGTGATGCAACTGGAATTGGCAAAGGACGTTCTCATCTTTCAGTAACAAAATATTAAAATACAAAATGACCTGGTTTATAGGCCCCCTGTGAGCAAATTTGCAGTTGAAGGGGGTTTCATAAAGTTGACTGGTGCACTTGCGAACACCTGCCTGTTCACTCCAGTCCTTTCCATGATTTTAGGAGAAATCAGTGCCTTAACCTCAATTATTGGGCATTAACGGATCGCTCCCTAACCTTCCCTCAATTTAGAGACCAATGGGAGGTGTTCAATCATAAGGATAGTAGCCCACTGCTCAGGTTGGTTTGGAGGACTGGAGGGAGGGGGTTGGCCTCCATTGGTGGCTCCCTTAAGAAATTTGATGCCCCCTTTAAGGTTTGGGCCACCCAGGGGTTCAATCGTCACCTGGCCTTCAAAGCACAAGCTACGTTTCCCCTTTCCCCTCTCTACTGCCCACAATTATTTCCAACCTGGCACTCTGACAGTTTGACTGCTGTGACATCTTGGAGTCCCAAGAGATGCCACCATTTCTGGTGCCACTGCTGAAACTACGGATCTGCTGACCAATCAGGTTGGCCAACAGCTTCGCTGAAATGGGACATTCTCCTGAGCAAGGAGAAATCTTGCCACCAAATGACTACAGGATGCAGTGGAAATGATTTCATTCGCCTCTCTAGTGCACCATCGGAGAGGTTCAGTCCTAACATGGAAAGTCTGACAAAGTGTGTGACTGATCATTACAGCTAGAAAAGTAAAAGGTGTTCCCACCACCAGCCATTACCTTACATAAACTGCTGTGTGTATTGACCAAATGTAACACAACCAGATATACACTTGCAGAGTGCTCTGTCCCTCGATGAGAGGTCAGCCAATTATATGTTCTCTGTTACCTTCACATGCCTTGACATTCACTTTATAGTTTGGAAACGGGCAGCAGAACTATTATCTGAAGTTTCATTTTATTTTTGACAGGTCACATGAAAAATATTATATAGCTTGAAGCAAAAGAGAAAAACAATGTTTATGGGGTGATATTTGTGACATGATGCATTGTTCTCATCTCGCTCCAACTTTTCTTTGAAAGGAAGGTCCACCAAAACTATTTATTTTATGAAGCCTTTCAGGTCAAACATATTCATGGCCATAGTGAAATAAAACATCAGCACCAGAGATTATCTGTCAAAACTGAAGTCTGATTCCCCTTCTGTATCATTGGCAGTCTCCTTTACCTCATCATAGGACTGGAAATCACAAAAACAACCAATCAATACAAAACAAACTCTTTTACATCATTCGACATGTAGTTCACTTCCGAGAACGATACGGATTGTCCATGTATCACTCTCGGGATTTAGATTTAGATTTTATTGCCACACGTACTCAAGTACAGAAAAAGCACAGGATTACAGTGAAAAGTGTATAATGTCTCCACAGACGGCACCATCTTTGGTACAAAGGTAGCTAAGTACAAAACTTAGGTACAAAGTAGTAAGAGCAAAAGAGTTAAAAAGTTAAGCATTACCTTTTGCCATGTCTTTCACATCCATCAAAGTATTTTAGTGACATACAAGGAAAAGCCATCAGCAGCATCATACAGACCTAGACAGTTTTTAAAGTATCAATCTCCCAAAACTAAATATTTGTACGGAAAGTAGTACCCACAAGGAGTTAACACCTTTCCGAAATCCTAAATCTATTTCATTGCAGAGCCGTTCCATTTTCCTCAAATGCTTACCTTTAAAAATAATGAACAGGGCCACATTAAATGTAAACAGCCTCCATCAATATTGCAAAGCTATTAACAAGTAGAGTGAGTAAGGAAGGTTTCAATACTGAGCTTAAAACTGCACTGCCTGCAACTCTGCAGTAATAATTCTAAGCTGCTTCTAAGATTAGTCTACATCGATGATTTAGATTGAATTGGCAGGTTCTTCTCTTCAATTAACTAAAAATTAGAACAGTGATATAAGGAGCAGTCAATTTGCCACTATATATGTCATACAATGCCACAAAATCAAAAGTGAACACACCAGTCCAAAATGTAATCTTGTCATGATCCACTGACCAACAGGATATAGCCTTGGAAAGTTTCCTATAACTATGGGATTATTTTCAATTATCCATTTTTGATGACTATTTTGATAAATGAACATTTTGATAAATATTAAGAAATAAATTAATAAGTGCATAGACTGGAGCACAAAGAGTTCACTCAATAGAAAACAATTATTTACAATAACTGAGGAAAATCTACAGTCATTCATGGGAAAATTCTCCCTACATTTCAGTATACCATTCTTTCTTTCTTCCAAAGTACAATGGGCACCTTTTTAATAATCATTATTGTGGAGAAAAAGGTAATTTTTCTTTTCTGTGGGATCCAGAGTGGCAAGTATTGGGTGTGAATGGCCATCTGGACCCAGTAAAGAGAGAAAACATTACCAGGGGAATGATGAAAAGAGCAACAAGGAAATATTGGCGAAGGACAAAAAGCAAGCATGTATCATGTTGTCAGGCAGCAAGGATTTAGCCTAGTGATAAGCTTAGGGTATTAAAATGAAGCTCACAATTAGGAATATGCAGCTGAAACCTCAGGCCAGTTTTCCACACCTCACAGATACCATAAGATTTTGCACTGTTCAACCCTTTTTCTTTCACTACAACAATTTTCAAAACGGCAAGACGAAAAGAACAGCTGAAGGGAAAGAAAGTTCTATTAACATGTCAAGCACTAATTAATGTTAATTGCATTTAACATAGCAGATCATAAAAATTGATCGCTTTTCTTTCTACGTATGACATCCTGACCTTAAAAAACTTTGTGTAAGACTTAATTTATAAATTACCAGCAGGATGACTGCTGGTGATGCTAACATGATTTTTTTTACATGTTCTCTCGGTATTTCCATCTTAACACAAAATGTTACCCAGCTTATTTTCGAGCAGTTAATGCTTCCAGTAAATTTACTGACAGATGGGTGTCATATAGACACATCAAAACATGTCTGTCAGTGAACCTCATCAAATTTAAGTATTTTTGTAACTTAGCTAAAACGTTCCACATCATCAATTAAGCATAATCTTCCTCCTCACAGGCTTATACGTAAGTGAAAGGATGCAAGCTGTTTTTGTTTGATCCAATGTTACCTGTTAAGAGAGAAAAAGCTGAATTTTTGCCCCCCATGAGGGAAACTCATGCTGCAGCTGACATGACAAGCAGCACCATCCTGCCCTGGACCATCTTTCTAGAGGCTGGATGGCCATCAGTAGTGTAGTGGTGGGTAGCCGGTTAATTGGAGCTGCAAGCCAATTAAGGCGATTTTTCAAAGGCCTGCAGACCCTCAAAGTATTGAGGCTTATAAAGGCCAGCTGCCTGAAGGCAGCCTCCAGGCAACAGATCAAGCAGTCAGGCCTCAGGAAAGGCTTTGAGGCCCTGCCTACTGCCTGGTTACAGTCGCAGTCAGATGCTCGCTTATGGAGGGGCTTCCTTTCTACATAGTTCCCTGAATATTGTGGGGATTTGTCAAACTTGAATTTTTAAAACTTGGGTGAGAGGATGCCTCAGGATGGAGGTGCCTCCTCCCTCCCTCTTAACTGCATGTTGCTGCTCCTTCCAAGCTGGACGGCCTCCTTTCAATTAAACGGTGATCCTGCCCCCGATCACGAATTGGCCAATTTGGGGAAAATTGCAGTGTTATGTAACTGTTACCAACAGTTTGGAGTCATGACCCCATCCCCCCACCCCCCAAACTTGATTACAACCCAGAGTCCTGCCCAAGGTTTCAAACATTTCAGACAAGGACATGAGGAGCAACTTTTTCACACAGAGGGCGGTTCGTATGTGAAATGAACTGCCAGAGGAAGTGCCAGATGCAGGTACAGTTACAATATTTAAAAGACATTAGGACAGGTGCACAAACAGTTAGAGGGATATGGGCCAAACACAGGCAAGTGGGACCGGTTACGTTTGAGACAACTTGGTCAGCATGGGTCTGTTTCAGTGCTGTGTGACTCTATGACTCTATGTAAATGTTTGTAATTTAAAATGGATTATGTACTCGTTAAGTAAAGGGTGTTAATTGCTGAAATACGCAGCATACAATATCAGCATCTACAATTTCCAAGTAAACATTGCATGGTCAATAGGATAAAGTTCTCTTCACTCTACGCCAGTCACATACCTCAGTAAAAGCTCTTCTCACATCAGCAGAGTAATTTTAGCTGAGAATTACAATTTCCTCAATTCCGCTCTTGAGAACATGGATCAGAAAAATCAGACCTGCAAGTTAAGCATTCCTGATTCTCTGCACCAAGTCCAGTTTCTGAAAAATTGGTCATCAATAGAAACTGCATGCTTAGCCTGCTAGTAGCCAGACTGATGTAGTCTATACTTGCTTCACATAGGACCCTTACAGGCAAGATGGGCTACATCCCGCTAATAAACTAGATTCAAGACAACTTTTGGAAAGGTCATCTATATGATAACTCTGAGCTCAGCTCACATAGGACCCACATTTAGACACAAAGCAACTGATTTAAGGAATCCTTGTTATTTATTTTTCCCCTGACACACAGGTTCAGCTTTAACGATCAGACCCAATTTGCCTGTTCAGTGATTGACGGCAGTGTGCCACAACATGTAAACAGCGGTTCGCAGTCACACTTCACAAGGCAGTAATTTTCTGCTGGCTACATTGTCACAGAATGGCTTTTGCCCCCACGCAGAGAAAAGGTGAAACATTTCAGGTCAGCTCAAGTGGAATAATACCAAATAATACTGTGTAGCAGTTGTTTTAATGGAGATTGGCACTTACCAGGCCCGAGATTTACGTTAACACGACTATTACTTGAAACCTGAGGTGACCTCAAATGTCAGGTCTCTACAAGGGCACAACCATCAGCTGATATAACACACCAGTGTAAGTTTAAACACTTGCCTCTAAAAAGACACAGGGGAGAGACTGGAAGTAATAGACTGAATGTCTTCTCTCCTCGATCCTTTGAAAGGTGCTACTGAACAAGTTGGCTCACCAGTTCCTCTCACTCATGCATCGATCAAACTGTGTTAGAATTCTATGAAAAATACTGATCTAGTCTAAACAAGATCAAGTACACAGGCAGATCAGCAAAGCTCAATGAGATTTATCTGTTAGTCAAAAAATCCAACCATTTCAAATTCAAACACAATAGATAGCCTTTTTAGCTGTGCTGATTTTCAAGGAAGATGAGAAAGCTCATTACTACTACTCATTTTAAAAGTGTTCCTGCTATTATGGTTAAATTGTCCTTGAGATCTTTAGTCATTTTTACATAATACATTTCAGCAAAAAAAAAACTCAAACTGAGCTGCTAGCACCGTACTGGATTCAAGAGAACAAGAATGTAAACATGGGAAACACACTAATTCAGAACAGTATTTACAGTTAAAATATTTTTACTATCCTCTGACTGAAATGTATTTATATTTAAAAAGGAGGCACTGCTATAGCACATTCTATCATACACAAACTCTGCGGATTTTGTAAAATCAGTTCAATCTCAGGCTAATCAGAGAAAATAAACATATCTTTATTCACTGGGAGGACTTTCTTACCTTCATGCTTATAAGTCATTTCTTGGCAGCCAGAGAAATACAGACAAACCAAAACACATAAGCAGATGAAGCAGGAAAAATACAGCACAAGCAGTAAATATTCCATTTTATTACTTGAGCTACTTAACAATGTTATTGAAGAATTTGTTCCCCTGCATTAATATTTGGAAGATGAAAACACAATTCCTAAATGTTCAACATAACAGAGAAGAGCAAACAGCTGTTACTAATGCCAGGACGAAAAAAAATCTTCTGGTTTGTCTTTTCACAATTTCCTGGATGCTGTTTTCTTCAGGTGAAGCCTAAGGAAATATGCGATGCCAATATGTCTCAACGTTCTGATGGAATACCCTCCTGGTCTTCTGGCCCCTCCTCCTACTGTGCCCATTGCTTGTTGTGCACAACTGCACTGTCATCACAAATCAGAATCTCCTAGGCATCATGTCAGTCTATCTGACCAGCAAATTCCATGACGTGCATGGCAATTTGAAAAACACATACGTCTCTCCTTCAGAATATAAAGAAGGGTCTGAAATTTCATATGGCTATTACTTTTAACAATGTAACAAGCAAGAAGGTCCAAAAGAACAAAAATCTACAGGATGTTGAGTAATACAGCCCTTGCACTCTTTCTCTGACTGCCTCATTGTCACTGTCACTGTGTACTTGTCATATTGGCTCGGAATATGTGGTAAGAATAGAATCAGCAGGCTATTCATCCCATTGAGTCCACACCGACCCTCTGAAGTACATCCTATGCAGACCCACCCCATTCCTGTAACCCTACATTTCCCATGGACAATCCACCTTACCTGCACATCTTTAGCCTGTGGGAGGAAACCGGAGCACCCAGAGAAAACTCCATACAGTCACCTGAGGCTGGAATTGTACCTGGGTTCCTGGCACTATAAGGCAGCAGTGCTAACTACTGAGCCACTATGCCACCCCTCTGTTACACTAATGGTGAGGCTATCACTGGCTACCACATAAAAACAAATCCAGCAGCAATATCCACCAGAATACTAACATAAAATAAAGAATTGTGGATGCTGGAAATCTGAAACAAGAACAGAAATTGCTGGAACCCTCCAGGTCACTGGACTTGAAATATTTTCTCTCGATAGATGATACCAGACCTCCTGAGTTTCTCCAGCATTTTCCGCTCTTGGTTTAGTAATACCTCATGCACAGTTATACCCGAAAATGAAGAACTTGTTTATATTGCGGTGCCCCTCGACAAGCTTCACTCTAACAGCGCAGTATCAGAGATAATGTGTATGGCAGACAAACGTGTATGGCAGGATAGAAATCCACTGATTGCAATGGAAACAGCTGGGTTTGTCCATTTAAACAGTTTTGATGAATGGCCATCAACCTGAAAGGTTAAATCTGTTCTTTTCCAAGAGATGCCGCCTGACTGGTGGAATTTCACCCAATGTTTTGGTCCTTATTTCCTCTCAGAACATAGATTTAAACAGTTTTTTTTAAGGGCTCTTATTTTACATTCTCAAAGGGATGGAAGATCTTAGAACAACATTGTAATGTTTAAATTGCAATAGCTTCTTGTAGCAGCATCACACAGAATTGTAAAACAAGGAAACTATACATACAGGAAGAGAGGGATTGTTAGGTACAATATTGAGCCAAGATCGTCCACATACCATCCCAGCAATCATACAAAACCATGATAATTGAGTTGTCAACTCGAACTAATTGGGGAAACAATTCAGGAGAACACCATTACCAATGGGACAATAAACTACTATTGATCAGAAATCTAAAGTATTGCTGGGCAGAGCACAGCAGTGGATAAAAAGAATATTTACTGAATTTAAGCTGATTCATTCTATTCATATGCCCTACCTACCGATCAGAAACCAGTCTGATTTTTGCTGTGTTAATAGGGATTCACCAACTTTGTAATAAACCACTAGCAAAAATAAACAGTCAGCTCCCTGCAACACAATGTCTCATGCAATTTCAGAAGTGCCATTTGGTTTTTCAGAACTCACCATTAGATCCCATGAACTGCCTTCCGGTAATAGTGTCACAATGCTGAAGCATTATTGCTAAGACTGGCTTCTGCATTGCATCAAAGGTGGGACACAAAAAATTTTTAATGACTACTAAAAACCAAAAGAACTGCGGATGCTGTAAATCAGGAACAAAAACAGAAGTTGCTGGAAAAGCTCAACAGGTCTGGCAGCATCTGTGAAGAAAAATATCAGAGTTAACGTTGGGGTCCAGTGACCCTTCCTCAGAACAGTTCTCCGTTCAAAGGAAGGGTCACTGGACTTGAAACGTTAACTGTGATTTTTTTCTTCACAGATGCTACCAGACCTGCTGAGCTTTTCCAGCAACTTCTGTTTTTGTTCCTGTTTTTAATAACTTTCCTGACAGAAACATGCATGCAAGACAATCCTAAAACATAACCATCTTACAAACTTAATATCTGTCATAAATGTCACAATTCTAAAAGACTATTCAGGAATAGAATCACTCAAGGATGCAGGCACATCAATCTATGAAGGTAGAAGGATGAAAAAGTAGTTGGCAAAGCCTATGGGTCCTTTTATTTCCCATTTACAGGCAGTAAGTTCAAAGGCAGGGAAGCTGTGGCTCTTTATGGAAGTCTGTATAGCACTCACCAAGAGTACTGCATCCAGTTCTGGTCACCACACTTCATGTATTTGTGAATGTCCTCGAGAGGCTGCAGTGGAGATTTGCCAGAATGGTTTCAGAGATGTGGGTTTCAGTTAAAAGGTTAGGTTGGAAAGGCTGGTGCTTTTCCTCAAAGGAGATTCAAAAGGGATATGATAGTGGTGTTAAAGATTATGATTAGCTTAGAAAAGGTAAGAAAGGAAAACATTTTCCATTAGCTGATGGCACAAGGACGAGAATCCCTACAGTGTGGAAGCAGGCCATTCGGCCCATTAAGTCTGCATTGACCCTCCAAAGAGTGTCCTAGCCAGTCCCATCATCCTAGCTGATCCCAGTATCCATTCATTTCCCATTGCTAATCCACCAGACTGCACAGCCTTGGATAACTTAGCACAGTCAATCCACCTAAGCTGCACATCTTTGGGCTGTCGGAGGAAACTGGAGCACCTGGAGGAAACCCACACAGGCACAGGGAGAACATGCAAACTCCACACAGACAATTGCCCAAGGCTGGAATCGAACCCAGGTCCCTGGTGCTGTGAGGCAACACTGCTAACTTCTGAGCCACTGTGCTACCCCATTTATGATCTGAAGACTTGTTTATGATCTGAAGCCATCCCAAAACTCTTTGTAGCCCATTAAGAGCTTTTAAAGTATAATCACTGTTTTAATGCAATAAACTGGCAGCCAATTTACACACAGCAAGCTCTCACAAACAGCAATGTGGCACTGAGCAATTGGAGGCATTGTTTGAGGAATAAATGTATAAACATTTGGCCACCAAAGAGATCTACCCCACAGAATTAAACCCTTATCCATCCACTCATAAGAACAAACAGAGTGTTGATTTATGGCTCATCTGAAAGGCAGCAGCTTTAACAATACAACACACATTCAATACTGCCCTAATGTGCCAGCCTTGCTTATGCCTTTCAGGATTAGGGCAGAACATTTTAGCGGAAAGACAACATACTGCCACTGAGCCACAACTGCCACTTAAATGTAACACTTAGAAATGGAAATTGTACATATTTAGGAAAAGATGCCAATTACTGAACATTATATCTTAACCACCTCAGATGAAATGTTGAAGAAATTTAGGACAACCTGCAGACAACGTACAGAGCTAATTTGTCCTATCGTCATTGGGTGCTGCAGTGTCCTTTTCGGTGCCCCAGCCACAAAAAATGGGACAAGTTACTGAGAACATCAAGGCAGTTGCAAACAAATATGCACATGGTTTCCAGGCAATGGCTTTTGAAAGAAGCTCAAATATGATTGAAAATTCAATTACAAACTGCTTTTAAGACAAGGTCCAGGAGTTAGCTTTGATTTGATTTGATTTATTATTGTCATATTTACTGAGATACAGTTAAAAGTGTTGGTTTGTGTGCTACAGATTAAACCATACAAAGGTAACAGAACAGACTGTGGAATAAAGCATTACAAATACAGAGAAGGTGCAAAGAAAGATCAACATTAGAATTGGAAAGGTCCGTTCAAAAGTCTGATAACAGCGGGGAAGATGCTGGTTAGTAACATTTAAACACCAAATAAAACACAAAATGCACAGCCATTCATTCTTCCTCCCAGCAGATTCTTAATCAGTATTCAACTTGCTCAGTCACGTTCTTAAATTTACAGAGATAGCAGGAACTGCAGATGCTGGAGAATCCGAGACAACAAGGTGCAGGGCTGGATGAACACAGCAGGCCTTAAATTTACATCAGTTTAACTTCAGGATAAGGTATTAGCAATTGCATTGTCTTTCCTGGAAATATGTACAATTTTTATGTTGCAGATCTAAGCTCCATCTGAACAAGCTTCGGGTCTTATTTTTAAACTGTTCTATATATGTTAACAGATTATGATCCATGAAGTTTGATTTGATTTGATTTGATTTATTATTGTCACATGTCCCTAGGTACAGTGAAAAGTTTTGTTTTGCGTGCAGCACAGGCAGATCATGTCATTATCTCACTATCATCGTACAGGGATGGGTTCTAGTATTAAACTCTTGGAAGTCATTGTATATCTTTGTTATTTGGATAGACTAGCTATATGTAAGCTGTTTGTACAAACATATTTGCATGCATTAACAATGTTATTTTAAGCCTGGAGCTTCTTACTTATTTTTCTTTATAGCATATGGTTGGTTTGTGTCTATTGAGGATCGACATACTCTAAAGTAAAAGGCTGATTGTAGTCAACCACTTGAAAAAAATCAATTTGAAGTTAAGCAACGAAAAGACAACCATGGCTTTTCCTGAAAATAGATAATAGCTGTGAGGACTCTTATCACACAATCATAATTGCTCAAAATTATCTGATATTCCGTCTTAATTATACCCCTTTATACATTCTTCCAACTTCTCCCTGCTCTGTGCTACATCAGCTGGTCCTACTTGTGCACTGGACAATTACTTGCAAATTGTGTCAGTGCTACATTCAATCAGAATTTCCATCCTCTAGCTATGGGAAACTGTGTGTGTTCCAGAAACCCTGACCATTACCCAGATCATATACACATCACAGCCAACAGAGTAATGGTCCCTAACAAAACGTCAATCCTGTCGAGACATGGCAATCAATTGCAGACAAATGATTAAAAAGTAAATTATGGAGTGCAACACTTAGCTGAAAGGAATGTGCTCCTTTCTGTGAACAGCTACTATGCACGTCTGCAAAAGGAGCCTAATCAGTATCTATCAGCTGTGTACAGAATGTCAGTGACTGGCCAAATTATGCACAATTCACAAGCAAGGGAAGGGGTTGTGTGATGTAGAGTTTTCTGGTCATAACATAAATGGCAACTCACTCATTTTAAGTAGATGACTATTAGATGAACCAGGACTACATGCTTAAATAAAAGCTTCTTTTTTACTTATTAATAATGGAAGTTATTTTGAAAAAAGACTTGGATTTATAAAATATCTTACATCATCTCTTTAATATCTCCAGCTGCTTCGCATATAAGCAACTTTGACCTACAGCAACTGTTGTCTGAAGGTAAACAGAAGACATTTGCTCAGGCGATGAAGCAACTTTATTGTGTACAGTGCTTCAGGTTTAATTAGTTACAGGTTACAGCGCAAAATAATGTTTTGTCTATCCATTGACAATGCCAGAACAAAAAATAATTGGTAGTTCAGCTTTTCTCCCCACTGTAACAGCAAGTTATTTATCAGACGTACACAGCCAGGACAATAGTCCACAGAGTTTGCAAAACAAAAATATGACTACAAAGAAAGATGACCTAAACTATGTTAAAATGGCATCTCAAATTAAACTTAAGAAATTTCTGTTTTCAGACAAACTGGACTAAGTTCAACATGAACAGTGGAACAGATTGGAGTGTCACGATGTGGCTGTACAAAACATTGGTGAGGCCACTTTTAGAATTCAGGTCTCCCTGCTATAGGAAGGATGTTGTTAAACTTGAAAGGGGTCTGAAAAGATTTTCCAGGATGTTGCGGGGACTTGAGCTATAGGGAGAGGCTGAATAGGCTGGGTCCATTTTCCCTGGAGAGTCGGAGGCGGAGGGGTGACTTTATGGACATTTATAAAATCATAAGGGGCATGGATAGGGTGAATAACCAAGGTCATTTTTTCCCAGGGTGGGAGCATCCAAAACTAGAGGGCATAGGTTTAAGGTGAGAGGGGAAAGATTTAAAAGGGACATAAGGAGCAATATTTTCACACACAGGGTGGTGCATATATGGAACAAGCTGCCAGAGGAGGTGATGGGGCAGGTACAATTGTAGCATTTAAAAGACATCTGGTTGGATATATGAATATGAAGGGTTTGTAGGGATATGGGAGAAATGACGGCAAATGGAACTAGATCAGTTTAGATTGACACAGATGAGTTGGACTGTTTCCATTCTGAATGACTAGAACTCTATAAATTGTAGTAATAGTTAGAAGAGAATGAGGCCATTCAGCCAGTCATGATGTGCTGGGCAAAAAAAAAAGAGCCTTCCCATCCCAAGGTCCAGCTTTTGGTCTGTAGCTTTGTAAGTTATGACATTCAATGTGCATGTCCAACTTTAGTTAAATGCCATGGAGGTTTCTAAATCTACTACCCCTACAGGCAGACCCACCAGACTCTGGGTGAAAACATTCTCCTTGACTCTACTTTAACCTTTCTCCCAATTGCTTTAAATCTATGGTCCTTCACTCTGGAACTAATGGAAATAGGTCCTCCCTGTCCACTCCATCTAGTTCCCTCAAGTGTATGGAACTCAATTAAAATAGAGATAGTAAGAACTGCAGGTGCTGGAGTCAGAGATAACACAGTGTGGAGCTGGAGGAAGACAGCAGGCCAGGCAGCATCAGAGGAGCAGGAAAGTTGATGTTTCGAGTCAGGACCCTTCTTCAGAAAATTAAATCGGAGGTCCTGTAATGCATTGGGTAGCATCCCTGCCTCTGAGCTAGAAGCTCCAGATTCAAGTCTCACCAGCACTTGATGATCAAAAAAGGTTCATTCATAACACAGCTGTACACACTGTAAGGATCACCCTGAAATTTATTCCAACTCCTGTCAATGACAGATGCAAAGAGTGGGTGAGTTTACTGGCCAGCCATATGCTTGAAAGAACATTGAAGCCTCTACTATCACTATCCGTAGCTCCAGAATACAACATTTGTCTGAAAGGACGTATTGTCATAGCAAACTTGGACTCTGAGTGAACTGCAACACACCAACAATTAAATTTCTCCTCAGCTTCCTCTGTTCCAAAGAAAATAACGCTAGCCCGACCAATCTTTCCTCAGAGATAGTATCCTCATAAATCTCCTCTGTTCTATCTCTAATGTGGTCGCGTCCTTGTCACATAGCAACCAGACTCATACACAATGCTCTAGCTCTGGCTTAAATACAGGGTAACCAGATTTTCAAAAGGAAAAGCCAGAACACTTTGAAATGCCTTGGGAAGGTTAGGATCCATGGTGACTGACATATTGGGTGACCAACGGCAGGAGTCTGGGGGTAGCCTGGATGAAGATAGGAGATCACATCATGACAGCTCTCACAATATGCCCAGTCAGAGTTGACCAATTTTTGAAGATACAAATCACAGTTTCTGATTTTGTTGCCACCCACTGAGACTACATAGAAGACTGGAGTTAGGGCAAACCTGCTAAACTTTTGAATCGCTGTGCTGTGGACGATACAGTATTCCAGCACATAGTTACATTGTGGATGGCCGAAAAACAAATAAAAGAGATCTGTGACCACAACAAATGCAGCTTCTGATTTGCATGTACTCCTGTGCATCTTCTGGCTCCACCCAGCTAATTCCCCAGAATGAATGTGACAGGTCAGTTAGAGGGGTGAGACCACAGCTTAAAGGGGCTTAGCCTATAGTCAAGGGGTGGAGCCACCACAGAATTGGAAACCAAGGCATCTGGAGAAAACAGTCAAGACATCAAGATGGTCAGAGAAAAGCCCGGATGATTCCGGTCAAACTAGCTCACCTGGACACATTTCAAAACTAATGTTTTATACAGTTCTAACACAACTGCCCTACTCATAGACAACAAGGTGCAGGGCTGGATGAACACAGCAGGCCAAGC